>NC_140069.1:107524410-107853832 GCF_964194135.1 Talpa europaea | reverse complement strand
ATAATTATTTTATTTTATCATTATTGTTGTTAGTCCCTTACTATGCCTAGTTTATAAATTAAACTTTTACTATCAGTATATATATAGGGGGACAAACATAGTAGACATAGGGTTCAGTTCTATCTGGGTTTTAGACATCCAGTGGGAGTCTTGCAATATATCTCTGGGACATATGGGAGGGAATACTCTACTAATTACTGTGACTACATTTCTTGGCTTTCCCTTCTAGACTCAAGGTCCTAAGTGGCTAGACTTTGCCCATAGAACATGGAGTGTGCCATGAATATATAATCAAAAATATTTTTTTGATCAATGAGAAATTCACTTTTATTACTTTGCTGTCTCATCCATACTATTGTCCCACCCCTAAAAGTCCCAGTTAAAAATTCCTGTAATTGATTATCATCATTAGTTTGATTTAATTGTCTGTTGTCACTATCCTGGCGTAGCAAGAGCAAAAATCCTATACCAAAATCCTTAGCTCAAAAGAAGTGGTAGTAATGCTAGCCAATGAAAAAAAAAGCAGTCAAAATAAATGGGCTTTTCTTTTTCTCTTTAATTTTTTAAAGCTATTCTCTTATTTCCCTCAAAGCCACTGACACATGTATAACCCTGGTGTCTCTGTAACCTCACAGCCCCGGAAACCACACATCATGTGCTTTGGATCTCACATATCACTCATGCTCAGAGTCAGGGGAAGATGGAAAATATCATTGGTTTCAGGGCAAAGCAAACTCAGGGCATGTTCCCAGCACAACTACTCTTGAGATGTGTGATTTTGTGCATGATAATGAAATCTGTCAGGGACTGGATTTTCTCCTTTCTGGCATGGGGGGTGCGAACATCTATTTCACAGAGCAGTTATGAGGATTCAGTAAAGTAAAATAGATGTATCTAACCAAGGGCTAAACATGTAGCAAACATTTGCTGTTGCCAGTTTTCTTCTCTCCCTTCTTTCTTTGCCTTTACCCCAGGAGATTTTGGTGCAAGAACTTTAGTGTCTGTGCAGGAATGATTAACCTAAGCTTCAGTGGATCCATTAACATCCTAAATTACATATAATTATATATGTCCATGAGAGCTTTATTTTGTGGGACTGTCTGTATTAGTTTCCTGGGATTGCCTTAATAAAGTCCCATAAACTGGGTGAGTTAAACAACAAATTCATTGCTAGAAGTCCAAAATCAAGGTATTGTTAAGAGTTGGAGAATCTGTCTCACCTAATTTCTGGTAGTCTCAGGAATTCCTGGCATCTCACTGTGTCTTCACTTTGGTGCCCTCTGTGTGCATTTGTCTCTGTGTTCATATTTCCCCTTTACATAAGGATGTCAGTTATATAGAGAGACCTGGTCTTAAACTTAATTATTTAAGAAGATCCAACTTCCAAGTAAGATCATATTTTCAAGGCACCGGAGGTTAGGATTCCGATGTTAAAGAAATATATTCAATACAAATATATGGTTAAGGAATTTTACTTGGCCAGGAATGTTTTACTGAGGAAATGATACTTCATCTGAAGTTGGAGAGACCAATTAAAGTGTAATTTAGGGGAAGAGTGTTCCAGGCAGAAGAATAGCATGTGCGAAGATCTGTGGAAAATGGAACATGGTACATTGGAAGAATTAAAGGAAAGGCAGTGAGGCTAGGGAAGAGAGTTGGAAGTGGGAGAATAAGAAAATGGTGTGAGATGAGACTGAATGGGCATTTGGGCATTGTGAGTAATTTGGAAAGCTATCCTAGGAGAAATGGGAAATCACTGAAAAACTTTCTCCATCTTATTCATCTGTATGTCAAGCCGTCCTCTTAACCCTCTTGCCTCATGACTTCTTGAAATCTTCGCCTTGATATTCTTTATAGATTCTGATTTATTGTGGTGCATTCCTGTTGCTCTGGCTATGCCTTTTCAGTGTCATTTTCTCTGTCTGATCCCCAAATGTTGCTTTCCAAAGTGCCCCTGGTGGTCTCACCTGCGACCCTTCCTCCCCTGTTTTCCCCAACAATTGCAGTTGTCTTTTCCCATCTGCTTACAGAATAAATACTGCACAATTTTGGTGACATGAATAGCTTGAACTCTGGTGACTCTATGGACATCATTCTTTTTAGAGAATGTAACCAAAGCTATATCATATGGACTGTTAACATGAATTTGCCACAGAACAAAGGGGAGTCAGTTTTAAGGAGATATGAATATTGATTATTGGGGTGCTCTCAGAAAGGCTCTTCAGTCAGCAGTGGAAACACTTGGCAGTTAGTTTGACCTTGGGCTCTCTCCTCATATATAAAACACATGCTTTGAGTTTGCTGAGGTTGCTGCTTATCTTCCCTAAGGGACCCTGAGGCCTGAGGGTTATCATCACCCTCTGCTTACGTCCATGTGGGCACAGGGCATCACCCTAGCTGAGATGGTGTGGGAGGGAGCTATGTACTTAAAGGTTACTGTGGCAAGGTCAACATGAGTACTGAATCAGATATAATTGGAAGTCTTGGTGGGTCTGATGCTCAGGGAGTGATGCTTCTAAAGTACCTGTAGAAGATAAAGAGGAGAACTACAGAAAGAAAGGGGGAAAGAAAGGAAAGAAAAGAGAGTAGAAAGGAAAGATCCAAACTAGTATTTCCTCCTGAATGTGGTAGCTTTTACTTTCACAGGTGTATTTTATTGATCCTCAAAAACAGCCCAGTGAGGTATGTTTCTTTTATCTAATTTGCAAAGACTCAGAACCATGAAATGCACTTGTAAAGGTCAGACTGGCCACAGTGCAGGTTTTCTGATCCCATGCAGACCGGATAAAGGAGGAGTCAGAGTCCTCAGTAGTTTTGCAGGTTTTTTATTGGGGTTCACCAGGCATATGGCAGGCAGGGGTGCTGGCTGGGGGGCTGGGAGGCCTGCCAGCCTCCCAGCCCCCAGCAAGTCTTCACTCTATCTGGGCTCTCTAGCGTTCGTTCTGCTGCTTCTCAGCTTCTCTTTTGGCTTCTGCTTCTGCTTCTACTGCTGCTACTGGTGCTGCTGCTGCTGGCATCCCCGTGACGCCGCCCTTAAAAAGCACAGTCTTAGCTCAGCTGAATCCCATCTACCTATGCCCACACCCTATTCCAGGTGCCCGCCATCAGGCATGCATTCAGGACAAGGGTCCATCATCTATCCTGATGGTGGAAGGGCAGAAAAGCCTGATATTTTCTTTACCCTACAGCACTCCTGAAGCAAAAACAACAAAAAAGTACGCACTTGTCAGGAAAGTTAGCAATCAATCATTTTTCTTTTCTTTTGTAGTTGATATTCTTTCAGCTGTACCACAAAGCTTAGGTAATAGATTTGGTTAATCAACCAGATCTTTTGAGTCATACTAATTTCTGTCAATCCTGTGAAGTTTCAATTTACCTTGTCTTACACTTTTACTCTATGCTCAACCAGAAACCCAAACCACATGACAGAAGCAAGTACTGCAAACCAGGGACAGAGCAGTTCAACAGATACAACACCTTTCTCTAACCCTAAATAGCTCCCATCTAACTTCAGTTCTTCCTGACATCTAATCTGGATTTTTCCTCTTGACTTACTTCTTTTCCTATTCATTGACATTTGAACTTATTTATTACTGAATTTTTACTAGAATATCTCCTAGACCTCTCTTTGGTCCTTCAATGTTTCACATACCTTCTGAAATAACTCCTGGGCTCATCCCCTCTAGGGCAGGAGATAACTGAAAAAACTATGCAGAAGAAAATCTTCTAAGAGTCTAAACATCTCATTTAAATAAGTTGTACCTGTCCTATAGCAGAAGGCTATATTAGTGCATTTTGAGGTAAGTTTGAAGCAAGAACCATCTGTTTCAATCATCTGGTATATAGTGGGCAAGTGCTCATTCAGCTTCAGCCCAGTTCATTGGACAAATTACTTTGTGTTCAATTTAATTAGTCATCCTATCCTTGGGAATGCCAAAAGATTTTTTACAAAGCTTCATTGGCATATACAGCAGTTACTTCCAACAGTGAATTCCCTTTGTTGAATAAATACCAACATATATGTCTCTACTTTTGGATTTTTCCCCCCTCAATGTCCAGAATTTCGCCTTAAGTACCGGTGTACTATGAATTCTTGAAGGGCTTTATATTCTCATAGTCCCCTTAGCCATGGCTTCCAGATACTGGTAAGTCATTCTCTGCTCCTTGCTTGCTATTATTCCTTATAGTCTGTACCTTGGCACTCACTAAGGTGTTTATTCAATCCTTTTCCATTATTTCCACAGATAAATTATTCAAGGTCTTTTCTGCAGTTTTGGGCAAGTATTAGGAGTGTACAGACAGCAGAGAATGTTTCCAAATATTGAACATGAAAGCATTTAATCTCCAGTATGTTGTCACATGAGCCTTAGCTGTCTTTTCCAACAACCCTCTCACCTCTCTTTTCTCCTCTTCCTAATTCACCTATTCTTTTCCTTTTTTTAATTGAGAGAAGTTAACCTGTTTATTTTGTTTTCTTTCCTAACTAATGCTTTCAGTGACTCAGCTGCTATCCCAAGTGGTATTTTACTACGCAATGGCAGTTTCCATAAGAGCTGACAACTAAGATGATAATTAATTTTAATGGAACATTAACAGATTTTGTTGTTGTTAATACAGGAGTTATACATCCACAGGGATGCAAACATAAACCTCTAAGTGTTAGCTTTCTTTTACTCAATGCTGCTGGTGTTTTGCCTTTTTATTTTTTTACAAGATATGCTAGAGTCTGAACATTCACAGTCTTATCAGAAGCATATTCGAGTTGCTCATATCTCCCTCTAAGCAGCACGAGAAGGAGCATTGTGGGGCAAATGTCCAGCATGCCCAGGAGCAGGGCATGCTTATCACAGATTCCAGGATTCTTTCTGCAGAAAAGTCTCACATTTCTGGGCTCAGTGATGAACAATAAAATGCCCAGGTGTCAATACTTCACTGCCATCCTGCACCCTAAAAATTGTGCAGGAAGATATATGAATTTCTCTGCTTGAAAAGCAACACAAAGTCCACCAGTAATTAAGATGATATATATATTATTTTTTAACCCTTTACACCAACATTTAAGCCACTCTGTATCTCTGGAAACTCAGTGGAAACTAGTTAGAGGGAGTCATGAACTTAGAGTATGAAAACAGGAAAAGTCGTGCATTTATTTTGGCCTTTGTAAATAATTTGTGGGCTTTCATAGACTTAGATGTTGCTTCAGCTATCCACTTGGTTATGCCTTTCAGTGCTTAGATTTCTTAACTTTAAGTTGTTGTACCTTGAATATATTGAGAAATTTGACCTTCATGATTAATGAGAAACTGCTGTATCTTTCTCAATTATACAAGTCTACCCATTCAGTACTGTGAAGTTCTTTAAGTTTCGATTAATGTAGACTGAGTGAATGATTGAATAAACAAATTAATGTGAGAGGGAGAGAAATGAAGATGGAAAAAGGAGAAAGAAGATACGTAGAGAAAAAAATACATGGAGTTAGTGAATAATTCTTGTATTTAAAATATTAGCTAGGGCCTCCCCGGTGGCGCAGCGGTTGAGCGCTGGGCTGCGAAGCTCTGCAGCGCCGGTTCGATCCCCGGCTGCCGGGTGAGGGTCCCACATGGTGCTCAGACCTCTCCTGCCGCCCGCTGCTTCCCTCAGCAGTGTACTTCAGTCCTTCTAATTGTTCTGCTCCCCGCTCCAGCTCTGGTGAATTCTCTCACCCTCCCGCGCTTCTGACTGTACCCAGTGCTTGTATAAATAAATAAAAATAAATCTTAAAAAAAATAAAAATAAAATAAAATATTAGCTAGCTAGAACAATTAGTATCAGCCAATAGGAATGTGTTGTTAAAAGGGAATAGTTAACCCATCAATAATGAAAAACAGTTGTTATATTCAGGATGATACATTATATTATAAATTAGATCAGTATATTTTTTAAACATGATTTGATAATAACAGAAGCAGTGTTTTTCTGGTTAAACATTGGGGAAAATGACTCCTTTAGAAATAAATATCAACAATTATTGCCCATTCAAGACTTGTGATCATCTGTTTTATTTTTTGTGGGGAAAGGGAAAAATGATTCTGGATCATGCCACATCCTACTGCCATGACAACAGCCCCTCAAAGTTCTCATAGCGCAGTAATACTGGCTTAGAGATTCATCTATCACATACTGTTTTATCTGAAATGAAACTAGAAAATATTTAAACAGAAAAAAAGTCAACTTGTGGTTTTATCCTGATCATTTTCTTTTCCTTCTTTTCCCCTCCTTCCTTCAAAACTACCAATCAGCCTAAGTACAAAAGAACCTCTACCTAACCACAGGGTTTAATTCAAGAAAGACAGAAATTTCAGTTCATAAACCCCCAAATAATGAAGGCAGTGATTCAGTAAGAAAAAGGGAAAAATAACATTTTCATATAGAGGAAGTTACTTTTTAGTGTGGGATCACAGTTTTCAGTATAAGTTGCCCTGAAGTCTTGATAGTGGCTAAGAGGATTGATTTTCCAGGTAGCTTTCAGAAGAGCAGTTGCTAGAAACTTTCTTCTTCCATGCACTGACGTTGTATCTGGTATGGGAACAACCTAAGTGAGGTCTATAGCTAGTTTCAAGCTGCTTGAGCTGAGACACAACTGAGAGGTGTGGCTGAGGGGACCTCTCCACTCAAACCACATCAGTTGCTATTGTTACATATGGGACATTCTCTATAGCTGGGTCTTACACACAGCTTAAAAGAGATAGGCAGTATTTATGATGCCAGAGGATAAGTGGTAAAAGCCATCAAATAGTATAGAGGCTCATTTCTAAACAGTTGTAATAGGAAGAATTTGAACAACAAGTACCATTTCTGTCATTTTTACTTTGACTCAGGATTTGCCAAGAGTTGTATCATTATATTCAATGAACCTCACTGTATAAGGAAAACATGATTATTGTCACAATTTGTCATATAGATCCTAAGGATCTGAAGCTTAAATAGGTAAATATAGATGCTCATGTTCAGTTGGGCATGTCCATGGCAGAGCTGTGGTGTGGAGTCAGGCTATCTGCTTAAAAAGCCTGCATTTTCAATGACTCCCCAGTGAGAAATATTTTTAAAAGTCAGATAGGAAATTAAACATTTGTGCTCTGTAACCTTTAAAGTTTTGTTATGTGTTTTCTGGAGTCCTCTAACTGAAAATCACCAGTGCTAGCTGCCAAGGATGGCCCTCTGCTGTATTTTCAGAACCATTTGTAGTCCACCCTCTTGGCTAAAAGCAACCTCCCTCAATTGTTCTTATTCCCAGAATAGACTTTGTGCCTTTGTTTAAACTATGCCATCTGCCTTAACAGTGCTTCTCCTTTTCTAGCAGCCCAAAACCTGCTCACTTCTTAGACTATAACTCAATAATCACTTTCACTTAGGAGCGGAGAAATGGCAGGAATTTGAATGAACGATGGTTGTTGACATGCATTGTAACTTAGCAGGCATTTTGGTGAAATTGAGAACAGTTTGAATCATCTTGTACTGGTTTAGTCCTAGTGCTTGCCAAGGGAGGATCTCTCTGTAGAACAGGGAGAGGGAAGGCTGCAAAAGCTTCAGTGGTACAATCCCTCTTATATTCAAGAGAGAAAGTATAATTATGAAGGAGGTAGGCATGTTCTTATACCAAATGGGAAAAGCATTATGTCCGACGGGTCTTGGATCCTTCATGAAACTGTTCATATTCTGCTTCTCTCTCTCTCTCTCTCTCTCTCTCTCTCTCTCTCTCTCTCTCTCTCTCTCTCTCTCTGCAGTGTAGGTTTATTAGAATTATCTTATTGATGGTATATTGGGTTGGTTATTGCATTGTTGATAGTTTTGGTTATCATGTTAGGTACCATCTGTGCATGATGGTAAATGATATATCAAATATATATTTGATATATCAAATCCCAGTGACTTAAGCAAAAGCACTTACTTGTCACTCAGTTTACACTTTGATGAGCACATCATTTGGGCAGTTCCTCTCTATTAGTCTTGTCCTTAGCATTAGGCTGAATTAACAACCCTTATTTAAGACATACCTTTCTTGTGATAGAAGGAAAGGATAATAGAGTAGTGACAACAATCACCAGCTTTTAAAACTTCTGTTAGGGCATAGGGTGTGCTACATATGTCTGCCTAACACTGACCCAGTCTGATAATACGGTGGAGCCCAGGGCAGAAAAGCATCAATGTTCACTTCTCCCACTGGACGCACTGCCAGTCAAATTGCAGAAGGTGGGAATATATAATACTCTTAAAATAAGAGCAAGTCAATAGTTGTTAATGGTTATACTTTCTGCTAAAGCTACTTAGATATTACAAACATTACTTATAATGTGTGTGATGTCTATTGCTAATTGTTAGAGACTAAATTGTAAACCCTCAATTCATATGCTTAAGTTCTAACCCCCAGGATCTAAGAGCATGACTGTATATCAAGACAGGTTCTTTAAAGAGGTAATTCAGTTTAATAAGTTAATTAGGATGAACCATAATATAACTGGTGTCCAGGCAGGGAGAAGATGTTATCTATATGCCAAGGAGAAAAGCCTCCAGATGAAACCATCCATTCCAAAAACTTAATCTCAGACATCTAACCTCCAGGATTTAGAGAACATAAATTTCTATTGTTTAAGCCACTCGTACTGTTGTTAAAGTGTTTTTGCAAACCAATACACTGATGAACAAATTAACAGATTTTATGACTGGTATTTCACTGAGTTTTACTCAGTGAACACCTGTATTAATAATAATCTCTTAAAATTTTGAAGCATTTACTATGTCTTAAGTACAGCACTAAACATTCCACATACATTGTCCATTTTATTCTCAAAATAATTCTCTGATACAGTTATTAATATTATCCACATTTTGTACACGAAAAATGTTATATACATATATCCATATCTGGATGTATATGGACATGCACATATATAATATGTCCTTGTAATATATATGTTATATACACATACATACAACATATCTTGTTATGACTTGAAATGTATGAGAAACAGGGGCCAGTTTATCCCCCAGCGGAGAGGTATAATCTGATCATAGAGTACATGGTTACAGAATCAACTTCCTGCTACCACCATCATGGATATTAGCACATTTCACAGTGTTGATTATTCTCAGACAATAACGTAACTGAGCCACGATAGTATCTTTGGGATGTTCACTGCCCAGTTAACAAAAGAAGCAAAGAAATAGCTATAATTCTAGAGAGGATAAGATAAATGTCATGTAAAATTCCTGTCCAGAACTGTTATTTATAACTTGGATGAAGCAATTGTGTCTTCAGTAATAAATGATTCTTATGATGCAGCTGGAAGAAGCAGCATATTTCTTGGATAATAGACTCAATATTTTAAAAAGAAGATAAAACCATCTTGTCAGAGTCCAATGATTGGCCAAATCTAAAGAAATGATGTACCATTAAATAAATAAAATGAAATGCATTTCTCTTAAGTTTAAAGAACAAATGGATCAGAAAAACAAAATGATTAACTATAGACAATTACGTGAACAAAGGACATTTTAATTTTATTAGCCAGCTGTGTCACTCACTATGGATTAAATCATTCAACAAACATTTATTGTGTGTCTCCTCTGTGTTTGGAGTCAGAAATAGAAAGAGGAATAAGTGGACTCAGAGTGCCTTTACTTCCATAGAAATGTGAGAACATAATTGTAAAAGAATCTGATAGACATTTTTAAATGAATCTGAATGAAGCACTTTGGGTATACATAGATGAAAGTAGATAACTTTTCATAGGATCTGGGGAGGAAGACAAAGAAGACATTTGAAGTTGTGATGGAAAGAGGAAGCAATTAGAAAAGAGAATTTATGACAATTTAGGAGGAAGGACCAGTAAGTAAAAATTTAACAGTGTGAAAAAAAGCTCAGCTCTGCTTGGGTTGACTAAAATATAGTTTTAGTGATGGCTATAGCTATATGATGGGCAAAAAAAAAAAATTGGACTGGGGATGAATTTTCAAAGGCAGTGGAATCATTGCTACCAAATTTGTCATTTCCATATATAATATAATGTAAAGTGGTCAAATCACACACACAGTCCAGCAGAAGAGGATCCTTGGAGAAATGCATGGGTGCCACCTAGTCCCCTCACTGTTACATTTGCCCTTGTACAGGGCGTGTAATTTTTCCTGGCTTATATCATATAGTTGTCACTAAATGAATCCTTACAAAATGGACAAGTGGCAAGAATTTATATTCCAGAATAGAAGACAAAGACTGAAGAGAGCACTTCTAGTAAATGACACTTTTCCTACAAACAGTTCAAAGAAAAGATTTCATAAATCACATTAGGAGGCAAAAACAAAGATGATCTAATCAGTTATGAAAACTATCAGTCCAAATGTAGTCAATGATCAAAAATGTTACTGGGAGGTAGTGAGCTATGCACAACAAATATCATTCCAAATGTACATTATGTGTTAACTAATAAAAACAATGAGATTATGAAAATATAGAGCATTTAAAATCTTAGCTTCCAGACATACAAATGGCAATGTGTGTATGGTAGTTATACTTTAATACCCTTTTTTCACTGATAGGTATACATCATCAAGAAATATTAGACCTCTTTGTCAAGCAGGTCTATTCAAAGTCTGCACCATAGATGATAGTTAGCTGCTGCTAGATATTGTATCACTTGGAATTAATTCAGGAAAAAGGTGCTATTGAAGAGTGGGGTCAAGGTAGAGAATGAAGGGATAATTTTGGCTGCCCCCAGAAATAGCTCTTTCAGGAAGAGAGATGCAGGTGGTTTTCTGACTGAACTGCTTAGATCTTTGGTAAAATTGGTAATAGTGAGTGGAAACATTTTTTCCTGCCTTGTTCCTGTTCACCATGGTGCTTTTCAGAGTCTAGGGATTTGCTGAGCAAATTTGCTGAGCATTTTTGATCATTTGCTGAGCAAATCCCTGATTGCTAGTAGTGATCATGAGCAAATTGGTGAAGCCTGATGTATACTTATTGGTTCCAGTACACTTGATCATGAAGTTTGGGGAAAGATAACATTGTACCACCACAACCCTGAAGTTGACAGGCACTGCCGACAATCAAGGATGATAGTGACCTAATTTTATATTCATCCCATATTGAAAATTGGGTGTAGAGAATTGTGTTTTAATGTATTCATTCAGTCTTTTCATCATTTAGTAAATGTGACTTTGTATGTTATTTATTCATAATATTTATGTAGGAGGTAAAATAATACTTGAAAATTGCTATCAGTATCATCCCAAGTATATTTGATAGTTTTCCTATTAATGAGGTAGAAACAATAATAGCATCCTGACCAAAAGTTCTTACAGAGATTAGATAAGGTAATCAGTATAAAACTCTAAATGGAGACACTGACACAAAGTAAGTGTGGGTTAATGTTCTCTAAGATGGAGGTTGAGATTCTGGAACCCTGAGAGCAATACTTAATTAAGAGAAAGTCACTGTTATTTTAAAAAATGAGCTCATATTATCCCTGATGGTTCTTGAGTGTGGCTCAGCGTGGGTACATTCTGCCTGAGGGTGTGAAACAATGGAGAATAGACAGAGGTGTCTCTGAGGAAAAGCTAGATAATGGATGAAGGTAAGTCCATAAAAGTTACTCCCTTCCTGGTCATCATAACTCAGATCTAATCATAAAGGGTTGGTTTTGTTGGTTCCTAGAGTCTGTTGGTCAGATGCTCAGGGGAAAGACAACAAAAACAAAGTTCGTAATTATCTAATATTTGAGTATGTATTATTTGTAAAGCTATCTATTACACACTTCATAAATGATATTTAATCCTAACAAAATCTTTTAAAGTAGGAAGTGTAGAAAACATAAGCTCATCAAGAATTCCAATAACATGTCCAGGGTAATAATTGATCTACTGGGCATTTCAACTCAGGTAGGCATGATTCCAAGCTTTTGTCCTTCCTGTTACTTCATATCGTCTTTCTCAGAAACTGACATATACTAAGTAACTTTACTGAGCCCAGCATTTAAACCAGAAAGTGATGTATTATTTTACAATGGTATTTCTAATATTTCCAGCAAGTAAAATTCTTAAATTTGCTATTTATGACATTCATTTATTATAACAAATTTCTCAAAAAATGAAATGTCTAGTACGAAAGGAATCTGTTTGATCTGAAGGAAAATTCTTCCAGGCCGTTACTCAATTCTGCCAGACCCATAGGCCCAAATGTTTCTCTTCCAGTGGGATGACCACTGCTCTGACCAGACAAGGAAAGGTACCATCAAGTTCTGAGGTGGATACTTTCCTCCCGTGCCATTGTGCCTTGGTGCTAGTGGATCTGCTCTGTGTGTTCTTTTGGTGAACATGGGAGTAATAAAATCTACTTGAGTTAGGATTTTTTAGTAGAATGGACAGTAATCTGGCCTAGTAATCTGGCTTGCTCTGGCCTGTGGCTGCTTTTGCCTTGACTTTCTCCTCTTGATCTAGCTTCACTCACCAGTGTTCTAAGAAATATTTAAGAGGGCGTCCCCTGGTGTTGCAGCGGTTGAGCTCTGGGCTGCGAAGCTGCCTGCAGCCTCTGCAGTGCCTGTTCAATTCCTGGACCCTGGAGAGGGTCCCACATGGCGCGACAGACCTCTCCTGCTGCGCCCGCTGCTCCCCTCAGCAGTGTATTTCCTCAGTCTGCCTGTTCTGTTCCCCGCTCTGACTCTGGTGAATTCTCTCACCCTCCCGCGCTTCTGAGTGTACCCAGTGCTTGTATAAATAAATAAAGAAATCTTTAAAAAAAATATTTAAGAGTCAAATAATGAAGATGATTTGGATCTGTCTTCTGACTTCATTCCTCCAAGGACCTCTGACAGGGAGAGGGAAGTAATATCTGGGTATTCCTGGATCTTGTCCAAAGTAACAACACATGACTTTGATCACATAACTATTCCCAACATTCTCTATATATCTCTCAGATTCTTTCATTTTCTTTCCTGGACTGGGTAAAGAAACACTGCTACATCATTGGACTTAAGATTCCCTAAGCTCCATATAAGCCAACATACTTCTGTTAAAACGCTTGTCTTCTGATAAAATAATATCCCAGTGTTTATTCGTATCATGCCCGTTCCTATTGCACCTTGATGAGATGGCATTACAATGGCAATCTTGCTTTTCTAGGACTTCATGATTTCTCCCCTTTTTAAGCCATGAATGTGCATATCTTCCCTTTCTATAGCTTATACATCTAAGTATCTAATTTATCTGCACACTATGTGTTGGTCTTCTTTCAATCATAGAGGTTTGCCTTATTTCCTGTTTCAGAGGCAGCTAACCTTAATCCATTTGTATATGTCTGACTTCATTACTAACACTCCTCTAGAAACATGAATTCACCATGATGAAAAATTTATTAATAAAGTTTTTTTTGAGTGGACTATACTGGGAGAAAGATTGTCTCCATTCTAGGAGCATCCACTTGTAAACACCATAATAAATTCTGTCATTCTTGGTCCTCCCCTGGTGGCGCAGTGGTTGAGCACTGGGCTGCGAGGCTGCCCGCAGCCTCTGCAGTGCTGGTTTGTTCCCTGGCCGCTGGCGAGGGTCCCACAAAACAAACAAACAAATAAATAAATAAATTCTGTCATTCTCTTATTATCTGAATAAAATTGTTCCTCCCTCTTCCTATCTGTTGGCAAACAAATAAAAAAAGTTCTGCTGACTGAGCTGGGAAGGTAAGGGGTTTAGGAAGAATAAATAGAATAGAATAAATAGAATAAATAGAATACCCATTAACTCATTATTCAAGGAATATCTACATAGTAACATTACCATGCAAAGTTAAACTGAAAAATCTCCTTCAAGAAACTTTTTCTACATACGCAAGCCACCAGAATACTGAACTTCAGTTGTTCTGAGCAGACAAAATGTATGTAATTTTGAAATTTTTGAACTGAAAAAGCAGGGTTAGCATTTCTAAAACCATTAGGATTTCTCATTCAGACTATTTTCTTTCCTTGTTAAATGACAATGTTTACAGTTATTAGATGCATGGCTACACAAGCATCAGAATAATTCTGAATTTCTGGTGGAAGAGGTCAATAGTTAGTGGTATAGAGAGGGTCATTTAGTCTAAAAATGCTCTATATTGGGGTAACTTAAAGGATAGCGATCTGAGTTGAAAATATGAATATGTTGATCCAGTAAAGCTTGACCTGTTCTCATGTTTATTCAGTGTACAACAGTAACTTTGGATTGAACTTTTCTGGTGATAAATCAAATGACTTTCTTTCTCCTCTTCCTTTCCCTCTCTTTTCCTCCCACTCCCCCCTACAAAAATAAAGGGCCCTGCTAAAAACAGACTAAATTGTAAGTTCTGATCATATATGCTCATCAACTAATGTAATTACAGCATGTTCCAGAAACAGTCATTATCTTAGTCTTTTTCTCTCCAAAATCTTTCAATTTAATTTTACATATCTTTATTTTTCCTGGGAAAAGAACGCCACATCTTATAATGAAATTTAATGGGAAACTTGGCTTGACTAAGATGTACTTATTCCATAAGTTGGGCAGAAGTACTATAAACTCATAACAAAGGTAAAATTTCTGCTACAAGGGGTTGAAACAAAGCCAAAAGTCCCTAAATTTCTATGATATGTTTAAAACTACCGACATGCCTAGCCCAAAGCTATACTGGTAAACAGCTGTATATTTAGTTAACAGGGGAACTTTCCAATAGGTTAGATTGGTGCCTCCTGGCTAGGAAACAAATACCAGTGTTATCCCAAACTTCTTCCAGGCTGAGAAAAAAGTATGTTAAAATAAATATACAATAAGCCTGTGGTAATGATGTAGCTGCAATTGTAGCATAGCAACATACATAAATACTCAGATTACCTAAATACTGCATATTATGTATTCATTGCAAATTAGTCTTAAATTATAGTATAATTAAAGTCCACTCCTTGATTGCTGAGGTTATGCTACATTTTCCCATGTTAACTATGAAATAGATACTGCAAATATGTATCAACTTTTGCTCTAATGAAAATAAGATGAATTTAAAATTGGGTATCAAAAAAATTAGCATCATTGTCCCTGAATAAATTATACAACAAATTATAGACACAATATTTTTCCTATACATGTAGCTGAGCTAATAATTCTGCTTTAAGACAAGAATATATTTCAGTTGTTATTATTCTAACATAGTTCTTAAAAGATTATTGGTGCTAGATCATCCATAAATAAAAGCTAAGTGTGTCTTTTGAAAAGATGTTTACTTACAAGACCTTTAAATCTCATTAATTCTGGCCAAATTTGGTTAAGCAGTCCTTTTTGCACTTTTCTAATTTAAATCATTTTTGACTCAAAAAGAACAAGAAGGACACTGTTAGGGCCTCCTCTTGTAGCGCGACGTTTGAGTGCTGGAATCCGAAGCTGCCCACAGCCTCTGCAGCGCAGGTTCGATCCCTGGCCGCTGGTGAGGGTGCCCTGCAGTGCCCGCTGCTCCCCTCAGCAGTGTATTTCATCAATCTGCCTGTTCTGTTCCCCGCTCTGGCTCTGCTGAATCCTCTCATCCTCCTGCGCTTCTAACTGTACCCAGTGCTTGTACAAATAAATAAATCTTGGGCCTCCCTGGTGGTGCAGCGGTTGAGTGCTGGGTTGCGAAGCTGCCCGCGGCCTCTGCAGCGCTGGTTCGATCCCTGGCTGCTCCCCGGCCACCGGAGGAGGGTCCCACATGGCTCACAGACCTGTCCTGCCACCCGCTGCTCCCCTCAGCAGTGTACGTCGGTCCTTCTGCCTGCTCTGCTCCCCGCTCTGGCTCTGGTGAATTCTCTCACCCTCCTGCTCTTCTGACTGTACCCAATGCATGTATAAACAAACAAACAAACAAACAAACAAACAAACAAATAAATAATACATGCATCTTTAAAATAAATAAATAAATAAATAAATAAATCTTTAAAAAAAACTTAAAAAAAAAAAGAAGGACACTGTTCTTGCACTTGAGGTATTTTCAGTGGAGGGGGAAGGCAAAGCCTACATACTTGGAAAAATTTTTAAAAAGCCTTCATGTGACAAGTACATAGGCAAAGTGGCAAATACATAAGCAAACTGATTTAAATAACAGCAACAGCATTGAAAGAGTGGAATTAATAAAGGAAGTCCATCAAGAGGTGAATATTAAGTTTTCAATTTTCAAATGGTGTAAAATTTAGCTTGGTGGGAAGTTAAAAGTACTTCATGGAATATTTTTATAGCAACCTAAACTTTTTGACCTTTTAAAAATATTTAAATAGGGCCTCCCCGGTGGCGCAGCGGTTGAGCGCTGGGTTGCAAAGCTGCCCGCGGCCTCTGCGACGCAGGTTCGATCCCCGGCTGCTCCGCGGCCACCGGAGGAGGGTCCCACATGGCGTGCAGACCTCTCCTGCCGCCCGCTGCTCCCCTCAGCAGTGTACTTCGGTCCTTCTGCCTGCTCTGCTCCCCGCTCTGCCTCTGGTGAATTCTCTCACCCTCCCGCGCTTCTGACTGTACCCAGTGCATGTATAAACAAACAAATAAAATAAATAAATAAATAAATAAATAAAAAACATGCCTCTATTTAAAAAAAAAAAAAAATCTTAAAAAAAAAATATTTAAATAATTTTCACATGTTCCAAATTTAGGAAATGTGGTGTGATCTCACTCAGCAAAGATTTTTGTAAGAAAGTAACCCTGATAATAGAACAGTTGGGGACAGGAAGTCCAGGTACTTTTGATTCCATATGGATGGGGTGGGGGAAGGATGGTTCAGTCCCAAAGGCCAGTCAGAGTTGAAAGAGGAAAGAGCACCCCAGTCCTTGCATGGATCCTGGCAATCTGGAAGTGGGAAGTCTGCCTTGGGAGATGTGGAAAGAAGTTACTAGAAGCAGGATCAAGGTTTAGAGATACATGAGGCAGATATCCTCAGTGGTATCCAAGCCTAGTTCAGGCCTCCTGTCTGAAGTGCAGTGAGACACTGGATATTGCTCTGTTAACAGGGACAAGTCCTTGACCTCTTTCAGAACTGACATCTTTTTGACTATAATGCTCATGGACCATTATAGCCAAAAAGATTCATGCCTAAGAAAATGCTACTGTCACCATGTGGTAATCTAAGGCCCACTTCGCAGTGCAACTGGTCAAGCTGGAAAAGGAGTCAGGGGGCTGCTCAAAAGAGTCTTCCTTGGACACCATGCTAAGGAGGCTCCCCTTTACCTTTCGGCACCATCCCATGTATACGGAGGTCCCATCAGATGTAAAATCTTTCAGGAAGGGGTACTTTTTTCATTATTATATTTTATTAACTCAATATAGTCAAAGTATTTTCAGTTACAAATATAAAAAAAGAATCATCAATGAGACATGTTATATTCTTTATCACTCATATGAAGTCTTCAAAAATCTGTGAATGAGTGGTGGTGGGTGCACTAGGGTGGTAATGTCTGATGGGAGTACCTCAGTATTACCTCAGTTAAAAATTAATCTTAAAAAAGCTTTTTTTAAATTCAATTCTGCAAAGTGGCTTCACTTCTAAAACAAGCCAACTGAAAAATGAAAGGGCACCCACTTTGCATACCCTTTCTTGTTTGAGTGGGGACTGGATAGGGGGTAGGCAAAAGGTTCTTAGGCTAAGGGCAGATATGCAGTTTGGAGAAAAGTGGAAATATCCTGTGGCTAGACAGACAGGAAGTGGAGCAAACACTGTAACAAAGGCTGTGACACCCCAAAGGCAGTTGTGACAGTAGCTCTTTTCTGTGCATTCCAGATGCCAGGTACAGCTAGACTTCACTCTGCTCTCTGACCACAGGAGCCAGCATGGGCACTGGAGATAACTGACTCAGTTTGGCTTATGACTAGCTTATGAACTTACAGAATAGGGAATGATTTCAGAAGAAAAAAAAAAAAAAAAAAAACAAGGTAAGGACACATGGTAAGCAAAGGCAGCAATGTGAAGAGCCTGATCTTGGGTGGTGGCGAAGGCAGTAACTTTAAGAACTCTTAACTGAGGCAAAATCTCTAAGTAACTTTAAGAACTCTTCTGATAGAACTTGGAACTGATTGCCTATGAGAACAGGAGGACAAAAATGAGTCAAGAATGATTCTGAAGATTTTGACCCAGGCAAGTAAGTGGACTTGAAGGAAAGTAAGTGGAAGAGCAGGTTTTTGAGAAAATAAACTTGGTTGTGATCATAAAAGTACTTTATTCATTAAAGAATAGTATTAACTCCCTTAAACCAAGATAACCCATATTTATTGAAAATGCGAATATATTAAAGAACACTTTGAATTGCAATTAAATTTTATTAAAATAAAACAGGTAAACTGAATTACAGATTGTTTTCAGCATAATATAGCATCATACATTCCTCCTGGTTAGATAAAACACAACAGTTCAAAAATCTAGAATAATAAATTTTATTACTGAAGATGTCCCTAGAGATCAGCAAACCCAAATGCATTTAATAGATGAGTACAAGAAGGATCAGAGAGGCTGGCATGCTATACTCTAGCAATGTTTAGGGCACTAGCCATGTGCCAGGCACTTATTTGGTGCTGGGCATATAAAAATAAACTGTACCTGTACTCAAGTAGCTCATAGCCAGGAACACTGTACCTGTACTCAAGTAGCTCATAGCCAGGAACACTGTACCTGTACTCAAGTAGCTCATAGCCAGGATGGTGGGTGGTAGTGTCCAGCAAGCAGGAAATTAACACACAGCCTAGCAAGTGTTGTGAGACTAACATGCTCAAGGACAAAGTGTACCCAATCCAGGCTCAGGAGCAACCCTCAGAAGGTCAGGTGTGAATTGACTTGGGAACGATGAGCAGAAGTCTTGTAAAGAGGCTGTGAAAAATGCCCCAGGAATGCTGACGTGAGGGGAAGCATAGTGCATTTAACTCGTCCAAGGAATTCAAGTATAAGGGAATTCTAGTCTTTGATTTTGGAGACAAGAGTATACCGACTCCCAGTTCAGTTCTGTTGTTAACATACTACCTGACTCTGCAGGCCTGCTGACAAGTATATGATGATTAAACACATATAGATTAATACTTTTGCATAGAATAAAGGGAGTATACAAGGCTTGCACTTACCCAGGCATAGACATTAAGATTCCCCAAACCCTCCTATATATCTCTTTAGAGAAATACAGATATTTTCATTATAGCTTTTTTTCCTTCCCAAATGTTTACATAAGTTGGGTCATGGCATAAAGCTCTTAGGGTCTGGAAGAGATTTGAAGGGTTTACTTTGTTAGTGGCCAAGGGAGTGCAGGGCAAGCAGGGGGAGAGGGAATGCTGGTGGGAGAAGGAAGTGGGTATATTTGCCACCCTGGTACAGGCAATAAAGCAGTCATTGTAGAGATCTTAAAAATTAATAATAAAACTGGCCAAAATATTCTGCTTTTCATTACCACTCTGTACCAACAATCCAGTGAGTCTCAGTCATATCAGTAATGAAATATTCCTCCCTGCCTAGGCAAACTCCTGCTGCTGACCCTTATCCCTGTGAGTGCCACTGCACATAGTATACACTCTCACATACACACAAACAGAGTGTAAAAACATCTGAAGTTCCCATGTCAGCTACCTCTCCAATTCACATTACTACTTAGTCTCCATTCTGTTCCTTTTTTATAAATATAACTTCAGTAGTCAATATATATATATATATATATATACAAGAAAAATATTTATTTTCCTAAAATTACAATATTTATCTCCATTGAACATTCTCAAATCCCATTTGAGCTGGGACTGCTGGCACCTGAAGTCTGAGGCCTCTCACCAGAAGTAGTCCTCGCTGGTGTTCTCTGGTTGGGCTATCTGGCATGTGCTTGGGGGGTTAAACACTGTGGGGTCTTTAATACCCAGCTCTATGTCAAAAAACCTTGTAGAAAATATCACACTGAAATTTTTGGTGAAGGTTTCCTGGACAGGATAACAATCCTTGACTGTATATATGCCAATCCAGGTTTCATCTGTAAGAGGAAGGAAAGTTGACTTTTTAATGTAGAAGAAAGGCAAAACTGCATATATTTTTCATTGTGGTAAAATATACATAACATTTACCATGTGAGTCATTTTTAAGTACAGCTCAGTAATGAAGCATATTCATATCACCATAAATCTCCAGAATCTTTTCATCTGCCCTAATTGACACTCTGTGCCTATTAAACGCTAAATTCCCATTTCCCCCATGCCAGCCCCTGACACTCCTGGTCTCTATGAACCTGACTACTCTAAGTACCTTGTAGAAGAGGAATTTTACAGTATTTGTCTTTTAGTGACTGATTTATTTCACTTAGCATAATTTCTTCAAGGTTCATCCATTTTGTAATTTATCAGAATTCCCTTCCCTTTTAAGGTCTAATGATGGTATACATCACATTTTGAGTATCCATTTAGCTACTGATGAACCTTTGGGTTGTTACCACTTTCTTACTACTACAAATAATGCTGTTATAAACACAGATGTACAAATATCCACATGAGTTATTATTTTCAATTCTTTTGCCATGTGGAATCATGTGGTCATATGTTGATTCTATGCTTAATTTTTTGGGAAATGCCACTTCATAAAGGCCTGTATTTTTTAAACAGCTTTGGGGTAGGCATATTGCAGCTAAGCAGAGAAGAGCTTCCCCTCTATGTATAAAAGCAGATACTCAAAATAATAGGAGAAGATTTAGTCACTGGGACTTTCAGACACCTGAAAAATGCCTTAGACAAATGCTCCCCCTGTCATAGACTGTTAGCTGGTAAAGGTGGCATCAGAAGGTTGAGGTATGTCAAATACGATGCCCCGATCCTGGCACTGCCCAGCTAGCAGAGTACACTGTGTACTCAGGGAGGAGCTTAAAAAATTTGATTAAACTTAACAAATTTCCCCAGGAACTAATTAACTAACTTCCTTAATAGACTTAAATGTTTCCCTCACCCCCACCCCTCATGCTCCCTGAGTTGCAACACTTGACTATTTTTTTGAAACTTACATGATCTAGCTGACTTTCTGTCGGACCACTCCTGGACGGTGATCTGCTCCTGGGGTCCCCCTATGGAGTACTGGTCCTCAAAAGTGGAGTTTTGAGGAATATCTAGAGGGTCCCAGGGGTCTGTGAGGGTGAACTTGGAGCACTGCTTGGTGGCCTGTTCAATCCGAAACATCACTCCATCCTTAAAGAGCAAAATATATTCGAATAATCTGAAGATTAAAAAAGGACAGTTCAGTGCTTTATGTTATACGCCTCATGCCTTTTATCAGCAATAAAGACCTTTGCTATGCATTGCTCTTAACATAGTTAAAAAAAATACAGTTTGGCTTGCTAGACAATCATTCCTTTATTTAAAACCCCCAGAAATGGGAACAACCGTAATATAAAATAATTAGAATTCAGAGGTCTCAATTAGTATTCACAGGACAATGATTTATGGATTATCTATATATAAGTCACACTGTGCTTGGGATACAAGGTGGATAAGGCAGGATTCTGTGTAGACAGTTGCTTTGTGGTTATCATTTAGAGTCTGACCCTTAGTTTGGTTTAATTCTTGTAGCACTAAGTCAAGGAATTATGGGGTATTCTGAGGCTGTAACAGGCAGTTCTACCCGGTTGCCTTCACTATTAGTCACAAACAAAGGACTTTGGTGAAACACAACTACTCTGAGAATGGAGGTCCCCCACATACTGGGAGGAGGTGGAGACAAATAAGCATGAAAGCTGCAGATGGTTTCCCTAAAATGAGTGTGCCCACATGCTCTCAGCCTTATCTCCTGTGCCCATGTGCACACCCCCCCTGTGTGGAGAGAGCTCCTGTGGCCCTGGACTGGATGGAGAATCAGCCCCTACTCTGCTTCACTTTGCATACCTCGTTATTTCTGCTCCTGTATCATTCTTAAAGTTTAACCATTCTGGTGTTGACTGAAGCCCTTTGAGTTTCTATGCTTTTAAGTGGCAATCCAAAAATTCAACCTGCTGCTAGTTGAGCAAAGTGAGACTGCAGGCTTAACTTTTTTTTTTTTTAAGATTTATTTATTTATACACACAGGAGCTGGGGTATAGGCCAGAGTTGTGGGGGGTAAGAGGATTCACCAGAGACAAAGTGGGGAACAGAATAGGCAGATCGACTGAAATACACTGCTGTATTTCAGCAGGTGACACAGGAGAGGTCTGCTGCGCCATGTGGGTAGCTCCTTGGCTGGGGATTGAACTCGTGCTGCAGTGGCTGTGGCTAGTTTCATAGGTTGTGTCTTAACCCCTTGCGCCACCAGGGAGACCCTGCAGGCTTAACTTTTAAAAGAAATTTGCAATATATTAGGTCAGAAGGGCCTAGAGAGGCCACTTTTCATGAGTAAATAAAGAGCCAATAAATTATCTGGGTATGTGACGCTCACTGCACCCTATCACAAGTCTATGCTTAAAAATTATTTTCTTCATTAAAAATATTATAAATGGTAAGTGTCATTACTGTCAAAACAGTATCACTATTAGTATTCTGCTTCAGTTTTCAATGAGCTGGTATAGGAATACAAGTGTGACCTCATTTTATATATTTAGCTATATCTACCCTGCAATTGCAGGAAATATTTAAAATGACCTACAATGGTAAAACCCAATCACAGACCTTTAGAAGTACAAGTGAATATAAAAAGAAAAGGAAGTGTTCATTTTATGATATTGCTAAAAAATAATGGAGCTGACCTCTTATAATACACATGCAGGGTTCATATAAAACTATGTCTCTTGAAGGAGTTTGGGGTTAGACTGTCACTATTTCCTCATGCCCAGTTAAGTCCTTGACACATCAGATTCTAAAAATTTATGGAAGGAATACAGAAACATTAGCATTAATATTATAGTGTAGTCCATTCTTAAATCCAGGAATCTTTGTCCCTGTACAAATTCTGTTCAGTGATCCTTTAGAGAAATACCTATACTGATGCCTTCAGAGGTAGCTATCATCATTATCTTCTCTTTACCATTATCTTCTTGTACTTTACCAAATTCTAGGTACCTAGTCTAGAGAACAATTCCTAGCTATTGCTGAAACTCCAATTATCTGTTTCTCAAACTGCAATGACTGTCCCCTGGGAGACTGCAGTGATGTGAGAAGGGAGTTTCCTTTTGGAAAACAATCCTCAACTTCCAAATCTACAGGATCACAGATGTGAGAGCTTGACAGCCATGTTTGTGTAGATGACCTGGTCACCCTCTGCTGGACCCAAGTGGACATGCGACCCAGGACAGGACAATCAACACCCCCTCAGTTATGCAGCATTGCCAAGCAAGCTCTGCTAAGTCTCTTTGTGAGGGTGAACATGTCATAGGTAAACACAGAAGCCACAGGAGGCTATTTTCCAACACAAAACAAGAGTAAGGGTAGAAAATGAAGCAGAGAGAAGCACTAGTGAGCTGGGATTTCAAACAGCTGTTCCTCTCCTGGATGCATCTCTTTTTCTGAGCCCATGCCTGGATATTCCCCTGCCAGGTTATTATGTTTTCTTTGTTCTAACATTCCTTTTTCTGCTTAAAACTTTTTGTGTGACTCATACCAGAACTTTTTTTCTAATATAGTTGAAGACTCTGTTTTCCTGTCTAGAGTCCCAGGTTACAGCTGCCAGCACAGCTGTTCTGGGAGAGGCAGTGCTTGGTCCCTTGCAGAAGCCACAGCCATGGACACCCTTGAAGGAGACAGCAGGAAAGAACCTTGGCTATTTCTCTGTTTTCCTGAGGTCAGCTCTACCCACACAGGAAAGTAAAATTGAACTTTAAAATGGAATTTTAAACTTGAAATTTAAAAAATTTCATCACAAAATTTTAACAGTTGTTAAATCTGAGTGATCTGAACAAAGGAGTTTGCTATGGTATTCTCTGTACTTTTCTAAGTTTTCAAAACATTTAACGTTTAAAAAATGGGGCATATGTGATATTCAAATTATACTGACAGTGCCTTAAGTTAAACCAAACATTGACTTGATGGAAAATCAAATACAATCCTAGAGTTCATTTTTTTCTATGAAAAATGGATATAAATGCAAGTACTGCTCCATACCAAGTTTTAAAAAAGAAGAGTCTCATAATGCCATAGAGGCTTGAATGTTTATGCAAGCATATTCACAGTTAAGATGTAGGCTCTGCATTGCAAATAGGATACAGACGGAAGGTTGACATACAAAGAGCAGCCAGGGTTGAAATGAGTCATCTGCCTGGGATGCTGTGTGGGTAAAAATCCATAGACATGAAAGACTGATGGACTTGAGCAGAAACTGAATCCCCAGAGGTGAGATCAAAGTCTGGCTCTGCAGTTGTGAGGACAGGAGTCACATACTATACCCCTGGGGTGCAGCCAAGCAACACAAGTGCTGGAATGGGAGGCAGGACAAGATAGGCAGGTCAGCCCTAGGTGAAAACAGCCTGCTAACTTCACCTCTTTGCTGGCCAGACACCAAACTAATCATACTTCTCAGGAGGGTCCCCTAACTGGGCTTTAGCTAGGAGCCAACTCAGGCTCACCAGGTCCTGTCAAGGGGTGAGCAAGCAACCTTTCTGCATAGCAACTTCAGTCACTTCACAGGACGTGCCTAGCACATTGTTTTGCCTCTAACAAAGGAACAGAGGTTTTTGTTGCTTTTGACCAAATTCTCAGGCCTCAGTGACTATTTCTATTGCTTCTGGAAAATCCACTTTCAAAAAAAATAGAATCTTTCATCGCCAGGTTTTCCAAAACACTAAAAACCTACAGAAATTTTCTTTCTCTTGAAAATAGAACCCTGGTTTTTATAAAAAGGATTCATTTCATTCAGTGTAAAAAAAATGCAAATGACACAGAAATGGAAACGGAAAAACTGCCCAGAAACTAACTTATAGAAATAACAAATCCGTGCATGTATATCTAAATATAATTTTTTTATTTTAATTTTTTTACTCACGCAATTTCTTTTGAGGTAGCACTGGTTTACAATATTTATATGATTTAGGGGTATAGGTTTACCACTCTTCAGATATATATTACCACACCCACCACCTAAGCATCAGTAATCCTGGAGCAATCCATTGGGTCTCCTCCTTGCTTTGTTCCCCACTTGTCCCCTCTGGTAGCTTCAATTCTGCAGTCAGATTTCTAGATTTTATTATAGGTAAGCTTTGTCTATTCCTTTCCTTTGTTTCTTTGTATTTCACATGTGAGTAAAATCATCTAGTATTTATCCTTCTGCCTTTCTGACTAATTTCACTTATCATAATGCCTTCCAGTTCTATCCATGTTGTTGTAAATGGCAAAAGATCATCTTTTTTTATAGTTGAGTAGTATCCCACTATATGTACATACCACATCTTCTTAATCTACTCACCTGTTATTGGACACTTAGATTATATTCATAGTTTGGTCACTGTAAATAGTGCTACAATGAATAGAGGAGTGCATCTATCCCTTCAAATTAGTGTTTATATATTTGTTGATAGCTACCTGAGGATGAAATCTCTGGATCACCTGGTAGGTCTACTTTTAATATTTTTAGTATTCTCTATATTCTTTTCTAAAGGGGTTGGACCAGTCTACACTCCTACCAATAGTATGAGGGTTCCTTTTTCTCCACATCCTTGTCAATACTTGTTGTTTCTAATCTTTGTGATATGGGCCGTTCTCACAGATGTGAGCTGGTATCTCATTGTGGTTTTAACTTGTATTTCCATAATAATAAGTGATGATGAGCATGAGTGCTAAGTACATTCACACTGATTTGCAACCAATATCTGGAACTCTTTTTATCTTGCAATACTGAAACTGCTCATTAATCAACTTACTATATCTGCCTCTCCCCAGCCCATGACAACTACCACTCTGCTTTCTCTGTCTCTATGAACTTGGCTACTATAGGTATCTCATAGAAGGAGGATCACACAGTATTCATCTTTTTGTGACTCGGCAAATTCACTTAATTTCCTTAATGATAGTTCATGTTGTAGCATGTATCAGAATTTCCTTCCTTTTTAAGACTAATAGTCCATTGAATGTATGCATCACATTGTTTATCCATTTATCCATGAACTGAAACACAAGTTGTTTCCACTTTTTGGCTAGTTTGAATACTGCTATTAAGATGCGTGTGCAGCAAATACAGTCATTTTACATGTACTGCACACGCTTTACATAAATGAGTAATATTATTTGTTTTCTAATCTTCATTTTATTTTTTAAAGATTTATTTTATTTATGCATACAAGAACTGGGACACAGGCCAGAGGTGTGTGAGAGGGGTGAGAGGATTTACCAGGGACGGAGCAGGAAACAGAACAGGCAGACTGACTGAAATACACTGCTGAGGGGAGCAGTGGGCGAGACAGGAGAGGGTCTGTTGCTCCATGTGGGTTAACTCCCTGGCTGGGGATCATACTACCATACTGCAGTGGCTGTGGATAGCTTCATAGTGCTGCTACCTAAGCCCTTGAGCCCTTGAGATTATTGGTGCTTTGGTGGTGGGCATGGTGTGACAACTCACTACTACATAAATGTAAATTGCAGAGCTTGAAAAATTTTACAAAATAAACAATTAGGAAGCCCTGGCCCTCCCAGATTAAGATAATGGACCTCAGCCAACCCTCCCAATCACAACTTTTCCACAAAGAACAATATAGCTTTAATTCACCTTTACCCACAATAGTCAGTTGAGCATCTTTTCATGTTTCAGAGCCATGTGACTTTCTTTTTCTGTGAAATGGCTATTTATTTATTTCTCTGTACATTGTTTTTGGTTTATCTTAATCTATTTCCTCTAGCTTATTATAGTCTTTTGTGTCTAATATAGATTGCTATTGTTTTCTCATCCATTTGTTTGCTGACTGTATTTAAAATTTTTTTCTACAATTCAAAGGATTTTACATTTTTAAGACAAATTCCTTTGATTGCTTCTGGGTTTTGTTTTATTTAGAAAAACTTTCCTAACTTCCAGGTTATGAGCGGATTCACCCACGTTTTCTATTATCCCTTTATGGCTTTTGCTTATATTTAGATCTTTAACTCATCTGAAGTTCATTCTTGTACATGGTTTGAGGTATGGATACAATTTTAATTTTTCCTAATCACTCTAACACCCTTGATTTAAAAACTTCCATCTTTTTTCTAGTTATTTAAGATGTCATCCTTATCATATACCAGTTCCAGATATGTGGGTCTACTTCAGGACTCTATTTTATTCCATTGGCTTGTCAACCTGTCAAGGCTTGTCAGCCCATATCACAATACTGTAATTAAAGAAACTCAATAGTATGTTTCATAATCTGGGAGAATTTGTTAGTCTTCCTCCTTCTTTTCTACAGTTTTCTTATATGTTGGGTATTTTATCTATATGAAAATTACAAAGTTATTTAACTCCAAAACAACCCCAACCTCTTTGAGTTGAATTTATACATTAATGTAGAAATAATTGATATCTTCATTTGTTGAGAGATCCTATACACCCTTCTCAAATATCTCTTTCCATTTTTCTCAAATTTCATTTTGCCTTTTTTAATATTTCAGGAGAGTATGAAAGTTTTCTTGTATGGATTTTGCACATTTCCTTTAAATTTATTCCTATGTAGTTTATTTTTTGTTAATTTCTATGTTGTTTATGTTTTGTTATTGTTTAAAATTGATGGAAGCAGCAATCTCGAAGCCATGAGGAATCAAGACAGCATGTCCTCTTGCAACTAGAACCAACTTTTTTTTAAGATTTATTTATTTATGCATGCAAGAGCTGGGATACAGGCCAGGGGTGTGTGTGGTAGGGTGAGAGGATTCACCAGAGACAGAGTGGGGAACAGAACAGGCAGATGGACCGAAGTGCACTGCTGAGGGAAGCAGCGGGCAAGTCAGGAAAGGTCTGCTGTGCCATGTGGGTTGCTCCCTGGCTGGCCGGGGTATTGAACTCATGCTGCAGAGGCTGCGGGCAGCTTCATAGGTTGCATCTTAACCCCTTGTGCCACAAGGGAGGCCCTAGAACCAACATTTTAACTTCAGAATAGATGGATTAAAAAACCTGGGTCTTGATGCTAAAAACTCATAACTCAGACCATGTATTACCAGAATTCTCAGATAAACATTAAACATTTTAATAGTTTAAGTCTATCAGACTTTTGGAACCTAAAGTTAAAAGCACCCTAAGTAAATAAGTAACAACTACTGTTTTACATGTGTTGTCTGTTGGATTCCATATAATAATTTTATAAGAGCCTGCTCTTCCAGAATGAGCAGGGCACAAGGATTTGGCTAATCCTCTAGCCCAAAATATCAGAACCTGATCTGCGCATAGATGAACTTGAACAACTATTATCATCTTTACAGTCAACAGGCAATTGCTTTTCTGATGTCATTTGGGATAGTCAGGGGGAAAAAAACAGTCCAAGGCAGAGGTTACAGAGGGGTAAATTCATATGAGGTTACAGATGAGCCAAAAAAAAAAAAAAAAAAAAAAACAAAAACCTGAGTTGTTAGGTTTTTAGTTATCTATTTGACAAATGAGAATGTATGAGGCTCAAAGCATAACTTAGTTGTAAATACTGGTGTTAGGATTAGACTCAAGATCTAATTTCCTACCAGATTCATTCTAATTCACTAGTTCCAAGCTCCTTCCCTCTCTCCACAGGAGGGAAGTTGTGATTTGTACCATTTATGTAGAACTGCTTGGCCATCCAAAATTACAGAAAAGGGAGTGGAAAAATATTATATTATGATTACAAAAGGACTTTGGCTTTTATGGAAGAAACTGGACGAGTCTTGGATTTCTTTAATATGCAATATAATAGATTAGTAATGCATGTTAGCTCTCTGACTCTTAGCAGGAAGAATTGAGCTGCAGCCACTTGCCATTCTGGCATATACCAAGATTGAGTTACACCCTACAGTAATTATGAGACAAAAGAAAAACACTTTCAAAATTGTATTAGACACAAAGTTGTGCAGGCAAATGCCAATCACATGTAACAAAAGGAAAATCAAATTATTTTAAATAATAGCCCTAAGGAATCTGAAATCAAAGAATAATTACATGTGCAATTTAATAAGCTGTAAGGTGATGGGCCTCCACTACTTGGATTCTGGTTCAAGAGTGGAAAAGGGTACAATATGTAGGCATATACTCTTTCATCTGATGGCAGACAATAAAAATCTTCTCATGAGAAAGAGTTCAATTTGACATTTTTTCCCATTATCATTAAAAGAAACAGCTTCATTTGTACTTAGATCTCATTTCCTGGTACATGTGATATGTAGAAATACATATCAGGGGGTATTAAGGAGATTGGGAGGGCATAAAAGATAGTCAAGATTCATACAGTCATGCTTTTTAGTAGAAATATATCAATTCACTCCGTGTTGAAATATAAATATGTGTACCCTTACCGATAACAGTTAATGACTCTAAAATATTATATAATGTATTATAAACTCATTTTGTTGTAGCACTGGAATTTAGGCTAATTCTGCATTTAAGAAGAATCATGTGTTATATCACAGGAAAGTTTTCTAAGGAAAAACATAAACATCAAAATAGAAAAGGCAGTGGAAGCAAGTGCAGAACAGATTGACCATGAGAAACTAGCAAACAAAAACCAGAATCAGTAAATTAAAAGCTATTATTCCAGAACTCAGAGGGAAAATATATAAAGTGATGATAAGAAATTTGGTGAACAGATGTAAGAGAACTAGTATATGTAAGTAGAAAGATATTCTACTGGGAGCAAAGAGAGAAGACAGGGTATCAAAGCCTCCAAAAATAGCAGATGAAATTTCCCTAGAGCTATCTATGACTTGGAGACATTAATAAAGGTCAAGGATAATAGAAGGAACCTACCAAATTATTAAAGTTAATTCAAAATTAGTTTTTCTTCCAGAGTTCTAAGTACCAGTTAAAAATGTTAAAGCAAAAATACTATTATTACCCAGTTAATTGTATATATTAAAAATGATCTATCATTTCATAAAACAGCAGTAAGTATTCTCAGACGTTCAAAATCTCTAAATTATACTACCCCTATCGTCCTTGGAAGAAAATTATTTGATGGTAATAGCACAGGGAAGTAGGGGATCCTATACTTCTAAAATACAAGCAACAACATAAACCAATGTAACCTCAATACAAATAATTTTAAAAGAAAAATATATTTGAAAATATATAAAATATTTATATAAATATATGAATCAAAATAAAGGATTGAATAAAAACAAATAATGTAAAAGAAATTGCAGTGAACAATGAAAGGGAGTAAAAGTTGGTACATACACACACACACATACATTATAAAAATTCTTCTGTGTTTTAACAAGTGAAGTAGTGGCGCTTTTAGACGCTTGACTCAGGATGTTTGTGAAAGAAGGAAAGACTACAAACCATTCGAACACTTTAAATTCTTTTCAACACATGGCATGTCATTTACTTGTTCTGTACCAAAAAAAAAAAAAAAAAAAACTGTTCTGACATCAGAAAAGTGTATTCTCAAGCTTCATTCTTAAACTCTTAAGTGGAACTGAAACCTCATGAGGGAGACCAAAGGGTAAGCAGGGAGGTGGGTAGAGAGGAGAATCGCTGACGAAAATACAAATTGTGTGACAAAGGGAACAAGTTAGAGAGAGAGAGCTCCCACATCCAGAAGAAATACTTAAATCACACCAGAACACAGCACCAAGATGGCATTTCAGTGGGTATATTCCCCAGCGTCCTTTGCTCTTGAGGGCTTAGGTTAATAGAATTGTCCACTGGTCCATTGCCCCGTTGTCTTGAAATGGGAGTTTCTATCCTCTAGTGGTTTCCCTACAGTGTTGCCTCTGCCTCCCCACTTATACCAGGCCCCCTCTGCTAAGACTTGTTAGTTAGAATATACTGAGTTTGAAATGACTATCAGAGATCCAAATGAAGAACTCAACCTAGCAGTTGGGTACACGAGTGTAGACTTCAGGGGAGAGTACCAGGCTGGAGATATACATGAGGGAATCCTCTGTGTCACGATGGCAGTTAAAATCAGGATCTAGGTAACATCACCAAGAGATGAGTATTGACTGAAAAGTAAGCCTGATCCTTGCACAGTCCACCATTAATGGTCCAAGAGAAGAGGAAGAAGAGCAAAGGAGACTGAAAAGGAAAGGAAATTAATGGGTTAGAAGAAGGAAAACCAGAAGAGTGTGGTGTCCTGAAAGCCATGTGAGGAAAGCATATTAAGATGAAGGAAATGACCAGTAGAATGAGGACTGATAGAAGATCATTCGAGTAGTAATGTGGAACATATTGCTTTTGACCACAGAAGTTTCGCTACATTTGTGATGGTGAAAATTTGATTGGGAGGGTTTCAAGAGGGCATAGGAGAACAGAAATTGGAGTTAGCATGAGACTGACTTGAAATACAAGGGAAGAATAGGGTTTCAACTAGTAGGATCCAGAGAAAATTTTTTTTTCCTTAAAGATGAGTAAAATAAAAAAGTATAAAGGGGAAAAAGAAGTTTTTACTGGAATTGGAAAAATACAAGACTATCACATTTATTCCAGGAAAAACAAACCACTAAATGATGGAATATTTTCAGATCTTTGGGCACTTTGCCCCTGACCACCATCTTTGAGGTCAGAATCGGGAAGAACCAGTTCAAGGTTAATGGTGAGAAGTACAGATGTTTTCAGAACAGAATGGCAATCACCTCTAGTTTCTATTAATAACTTAGTACTGTACCCCATCAGTCCCTTTACCTTCCTGGCCTTATCTTCTTTGTGAGGTCTTTTTACTCACAGTCTTCCTCTCTTTCCACATTTCAGAATCAGCCCTCTGAAAGTGAGGTGTCAACAGACCCACCAAATTCAAACTCTTAAAATAAACTTTGTGTGCTTCCAAGAAATCCCTTCCTTAAAGAACAACTTGGACTTACAAACCATCATGGTTGATTTTTCAAGGATCAAAAGGCCACCAGCACTCAGATTTCCTTTGATAATAAAAGAAAATATTGGCTCCAACCATCAGAGATCAAGAGGAAGGAAAATGGCAAAGGAGTTATTCTCCTGAAATTTGAAGTCACAATTTTTTTAAATGAAAGCCCAATCCATGCAAATGTATTTGTGTGCAAATAAACTTGTTGAATACTTTATACTGCACAGATATATTCTGAGGATTTACAGTGATGTTGCCTTAAGATATCCAAAAGAAAATAGATGTAACCTAATCTTCCCCTTCCTTACATTGAACAATTTAAATTTCATTAAAATTTCGTCTAAAGTGGGGGGCCTCCCTGGTGGTACAGGGGGTTAAGTCTCAATACTATGAAGCTATCTGTAGCCACTGCAGCACGAGTTCAATCCCTGGCCAGGGAGCTGAACTATGTGGCGCAGCAGACCTCTACCATCTCACCCACAGCTCCCCTCTGCAGTGTATTTCAGTAGATCCTCCTGTTCTGCTCCCCACTCTGTCTCTGATGAATCCTCACACCCCCACACCTATGGCCTACACCCCAGCTCTTGTATGCAGCTCTTGTATTGTAAATAAATAAAATAAGTCTTTTTTTAAAAAAAAATTAGTCTAAAGCTACCAGAAGGATCAAGCAAGGTTTGGGCATCTGTATGGCGTGACCTGGGATGGAACACCCAAGTGGGGTGAAGAGGGCATCCATAGAGGAAGAGGGCATCACAACAATGCATAATTGGTACTTACTGTAACTGAATAATGGGAGCCAGTTTTCTCACTGTCTAAAAAGAGTCAAAAAATTTGTGGCAGCATGAGTGGAACTGGAAGGGATTATCCTAAGTTAAGTGAGCTGGAAGGAGAGAGATAAACACTGGATGGTTTCACTTGTATGTGGAATACAGAGAAACCAAACAAAGGGTCAGACAAACACAAACTTAAAACCAAACCTTGAAAACTGACCAGAGATCTAGCTGAACTATCCAGGAAGGAAGAGGGAGCAAGAGGGTAAGAAAGGAGGTGAATAAAAAGGCGAGGAGGAGAGCACAGTGGACTATGATGGAGGACTATGGGTGATGGGAGGACCACGATGACCACACCTGAGGAGAGAAATCTTATAGTGCAAAAAAATGAACAAGGATGTAAAATGACAGTAGTGCCATAAAATATACATTACTAAATTTAAAAAATGAATGGGAGAAAACTAGAAGACTATTCTAAACCTTACAATAGAAGGTTTAGAAGTGAATACAGAGATAAGTGTGTGTGTGTGTGTGTGTGTGTGTATCCATACCTATATATCCTAGCTTTGATCACAAAGAAGGCTAGGGAGCACAGTCACCCAGCAACCATGAACACAACTAGAGCAGAGATCTTGGCTCCAAAATATTATTAACTAATAAAAGTAACTGTTACAAGTCCCCTGGAACCTTTGTTGTCTTCCTGTTGTTAAGTCCCCAAGCTAATAGGAAAACCACAAAACTAAGACCAGTGGATCACCAGTAAGAAACATACCCTCCATCTTGTTTTCCAGCTACCCCGGGTTGCTGATCAATCCCCAAAAAAACAGGACCCCTGCTGACCTCAGCCCTAGAGTGTGGTTCAAGGAAGTTGCTGCAGCACCTCCAGCTCTCTCCTATTTGTGTGATGCACAATAAATGCTCCTTGCTTGAATCTTTGATTTGGTCTCTCTCTAAATTCCTTACATCATAATCAATAAAGCCAGAAAAGGCAAGAGCTCTAACATAAACAGAGATTCTTGAGAAGTGGCTTATTAAAAGATTGTGGCAGGGAAAAGACAGGTAGGTAATTTTAGAAGATCTTATGCCATAAAGCAAGGAAGTAATGAGAGAATAAGAGAGACATGTCCAAAGAACAGAAAAACCAATCCGGGACAATCTTAACATCAAACAATGAAAAAAAGGCAATAAAATGAAAATCGTTGAGTCCATGCTAATATAAATAAAAGAGTAAATCCAAAGTTTAATGAAGCATAGGATATGCACATGACTTTATAATATCTTCCTACAAAATACTTATTAATTAAAAAGTTGAAAAGTGTCGCTGCATGCTGAAGAAACTTTGTAGATTAATCAGGTGATCTAAGTAAACATCAGGACATGGTAATAATAAAAAAAAAAAAACATTATTTCTGTGATTTCCTGTGTTCGGTGAATAACCTGATTCTAATTATGAGAACTTATCATACAAACCCAAATGGAGGAACATTCTGACCAGTTACTGATGAATAATTTTCAAAAATATTGAAGTACAGGAAACTAAGGAACAGTTCCACACAGAAGTAACTGAGAAGACACTACACCTAATGTAATGCTTAAATATAAACCAGTTCCTTTTGCAATAAAAAACATAAAAAGAACACTTAGTGAAACTTGAATGAAACTTCAATTTCAGAGGGTAGAAATGAATCCATGTTAATTTCCTGATTTTCATGGTTGTGCTGCAGGCATGCATCAGCAGGTCCTAGTAGTAAGCATATACTGAAGAATTTGGGGGTTGCAGGATTGTCAGGATGGCAACTCATTCTCAAATAGTCCTGAGGAAAAAATGCTCTCAGTTCTATCACCACAACTTTTCCGTAAGTGTGAGATAGTTTCAAAATAAAATTTTAAGAAGTGATAGAGGGAAAAAACCTTCTTATACTGGCTCTCAAACACATGAACACATGACTGCTAAAGTTACCAAGTGTGATAACATCCTTAGGAATTGATGTTCCAAGTAGATACTTGTAGAAGTAATTCCATAAGCAATTTTGTTTGCTTCCTTGTATCCAAGGAGGTGCCACAAAAAGAAGAGTTTTTGAAATTAGGGTCAAAGCATTTAAGGGTTGTCTCTTCTTTTCTCTACCCATGAACACAAGCTTAGGTGAAAAGAAGAAAAAGAACTTTGAGTTTATCTACACAAAGAAACAAGTTGAGATAAATTTCGGAATGTACGTCAAGTTCACTACATCACACTAGCAACAGAATCAGTCTGTTATAATTAAAGCACAGTGGATGACTTCATTAAATCTTATCCATACCTACTATTTAAAGGGAAGGCCTAAATATTAGTATCAATTTTAGATTCCATTAAAATTAAATCAGAAGATAATTAACACTGACATTCTGAGAAGAACCCTGTTGTGGTGAAGCCAGGTTTGAAGTCATGTTTGGCATTTCAAAGTTGCCTAAATTGATGCCCATGCTTTCTCCACCATACTAGGTGGTTTTCTGTAAGAATAGAGAAGAAAAATGATACTGTTTTCCAAGAAACAGAACGTTCAGGGAAATTTGAAACAGATGATCAGAATTTGTATAGCATCCACTTGCCACTCTACTTAAGACATATTTTTTTTTCTTTTCCTCTTCCCCCCCCCAAAAAAAAAAAATCCCCAAATAGATAAGATTGGTAGTTGAAGAGTCTTCTAAGATAGTGTCTTTGGCTTACTGGTGCATAGTCTCTCAATGCCTCTCTGCTCACTCTACATCAGTAGCTCCATAAGTCCCAGCCCCAAGCCACCATTTTGTAAGGAGAGTGGTAAGTTTACTGGTGGCCTGAAAAAATCCATTTAGGATCTATATCGCTTCTCCCATAAAGTTCAACATGTTCACTGAAATTTCAAATTAACTTCTTGATCTTCCTTTACTCTTCCAAATGCAATAGTTTTGCATTTAATCAAGGGGTCAAGAAAGATAGTTGGAACCAGAAAACAAAATAATATCAATGACTAATATTTGCCATTCTTTAGTAAGGCTTGTTTTATCTGAAGCCTGTAAAGTTGTTTAATCTTTTCCACCATCTCAGGGAAAAGAGAGTTGGAAAATCCTCATCATTCCACAGCAACTATCAGTGGGATTTTCCATAACTATCTGGATACAAAATAAAAAACTTAAGAAGTGGATCCAATTCTAAAACTTACTTCTCGACTTACTAATAAATATGAGGAGACAACCATCCATATTTTCTTCAAATAACATCTGGTTTCTTGGCCAAACTGCTAATACCTGAAAAAAATTCTGAGTTTGTTCCAACAAATCTACATTTAAAGAGCTTAAAATGTGTTTATGCACTAAACATTCTTTTCTACATCTGTCTTAGAGTTCAAACATGGGATTGTGAGACAGAATCTTAGCAAAAAAAAAAAAAAGGCATAATTTTGCCTTCTAAAAGTTAAACTGTGAAATCAACATTTGATGGATCAGGGCAGAGAAATGAGAAATCATCATATGGAGACAAAAATGTTTCTAGACAACCAAGATTGGTTGTGACTCCACTAAAAATATAACACATACACATTTAAAGACTATATTAGTAAATCATGGAGCCAAAGAAAAGGGTTGCTAAGAAGACCAGAGTAATAGCCATCAAGACTCTGTGTAGGGGCCTCCCCGGTGGCACAGCGGTTGAGCGCTGGGTTGCGAAGCTGCCCGCAGCCTCTGCAGCGCCGGTTCGATCCCCGGCTGCTCCCCGGCCACCGGAGGAGGGTCCCATGTGGCATGCAGACCTCTCCTGCCGCCCGCTGCTCCTCTCAGCAGTGTACTTCGGTCCTTCTGCCTGCTCTGCTCCCCGCTCTGGCTCTGGTGAATTCTCTCACCCTCCCGCACTTCTGACTGTACCCAGTGCTTGTATAAATAAATAAAAAAATCTTTAAAAAAAAGAAAGAAAGAAAAACATACTACTGTTAAAAAAAAAAAAGGAAAAAGAAAAGACTCTGTGCAGAGTGGAGAGTCTGTCTCGGTAGCGCTAGAGTAGAAAGAACCAGCTACATGACATCTCAGTGGTGAAATGAATGAATTACCTTAGCCTGATTGCCCTGTCTTATTCACGATGGAAAGTTCAACATTGAGCACATGGCCTATCCTAGAGCAAGCAATCATTACATGCAATGAATTTGCTCCAGATCTTTGCTCACAACGTCCTGATTATAATTTGGCTTCCCATATAATTCTGCCTGTAAGGAGAGAATCACCTAGTCTTGTAGATTTGAAAATTCTGACATACATGCCTGCTACAGAACTCATTGAAATATTCAGTTGAACATTTTAGTTTGCTTATTCTAAATTACCTCCAAAAAAAAAGGCCATACAATGTGCTACCAAATCAACTTTCTGAGCCATAAGGCTGACAGCAAGACTCTGGGCCCTAGTAAATTCAGCAGTAAGGTGACATTGGTGCTGATAGGAATAAACTTAGCCAAGTGTTAAACACCTCAATGTCTCAAAGAAGGCACTATATGCTTTACATATCTGAATATATGTAACCCCATAACAATCCAATAAATTAGGTATTATTAGTATCCCCATTTTGTAAATGAGGAAATTGAGGCTTGGTAAGCCTTAGTAAAGAATGGCAAATATTAGTAATTGATATTTTTTTTTGTTTTCTGGTTCCATCTATCTTTCTTGACCCCTTGATTAAATGCAAAACTATTGCATTTGGAAGAGTAAAGGAAGAACAAGAAGTTTATTTTAAATTTCAGACCAAGACCCAATTAAGAATCAAGATTCACACACAGATTTGCTTTTTTTTTTTTTTTTTTGTGGGACCCTCGCTGGCGGCCGGGGAACGAACCGTCGCTGCAGAGGCTGCAGGCAGCCTCACAGCCCACCGCTCAACCGCTGCGCCACCAAGGGAGTCCCCACAGATTTGTTTGATTCTAAAGCTTAATCTCTTAAATTGTGAAAATACTACCTCTAGAAAGATGAGGCCCATCTTTCTCCTGGCCACCCCTCTCCACTTCAGCACAGTTCTTTGGACCATTCCAGTTTATCTTTAACATGACTATTCATCATTGAACTATAAGATGTCACATCAATGCCATAAAGAGTAGCAAACTGATCCTTAATTAGAAGTGTAGAAAGTCAAAGTGTAGAAAACATCACTGTCTATCTATTCCATGCTATAAGAAGGCAAAAATTCTTACCTCTACCTCCTGCTTCCCCTGCCACATACTGTGAAATCAATAAACCTCTTCAATACTTCCTTAATGTGTCTGCTTCTCACTACACTATTGCCACTACCCATCTTTCATTGGACCTCTACAAAGATATTCTAGGTCACATTTTTGCTTCTACTCTTGCTTGCCTTCATTCTCAATGATAAGTCTATTCCTTAAATTCTACTCTTTAAAAATTCTTCAGTGAGGGCCTCCCTGGTGGTGCAAGAGGTCAAGCACAGCACTGTGAAGCTATCAGCCTCTGCAGCATGAGTTCGATCTCCAGCAGGTCAGGGAGTTACCCACATGGCACAACAGACCTCTCCTGACTTGCCCACTGCTCCCCTCAGCAGTGTATTTCAGTCAGTCTGCCTGTTCTGTTTCCCTCTCTATCTCTGGTGAATCCTCTCTCACACACACCCGCAGCTCTGGCCTGTACCCCAGTTCTTGTATGCATAAATAAATATTTTTTAAAAAATTCCATGGATCCCCAACCTGATCATCATACCTTATGCTTTAGTCCTAATAGTGATTGGCTTGTAGTTTCTGGAATATACTCAGCCCTGTCCACAACAGCAATAGCATATGCACCTAACCTGGAAAAAATCCACACCCCCCTAGGCCAGTCTCCCCTCTATGGTCAACTCCCTCTACCCGCATGGTCAACTCATATAAGGACTTTGGTACTGGCTTGTCTGACCTCCTTCAGGACTCCTGGATTCCCTTTTGAGATGCTCTCAGCATTCCCAGCTCATCCCTCACCTAATTACGTGGGAATTTTGATTTATGAGATTCCACCTCAGGCTATGACCAGATTATGGAACCCAGGAACCATTCTGTTTTATATAATGCCTGATATGAAAAAAAGAAATCCTTGTTGAATGAATGAAAAAATGAATGAATGGTGTCAGAATCATAAGTGTCAGAATCTACCCAGATTTTTCAAGTCCCAGATGTGTGGTCTTGAAAAAATTGCTTAATGTCCCTATACTGCAGATTCTCTGTGTGTAAAATAAAGTACATAAAACCTACACTTGTCAAGTTGCTATGATATTTAAGCCAAATCATAAAATATGTGGAAAGTATTCAGCACCATGCCTGGTATATTAAAAGGCTCAAATATTGTTTACTGTTATTATTACTACATTATTATTATTATTATTATTATTACTACTATGTATTTTGAAACCTGAAAATATTTATGTTCTTGAAAGTCCTCACAGATAGTTCCAGTACTCTGCCTGGGGCCTCTGCAGTGCTCATGTTTTACATTTCACATATATTATTATCTTGCACCTTTGAATATACTCCAAAAGCTTCTGTCACTTCTGTACTTTCTTCGAGATGCCTAATACTTCAGCAAATACTTTTAAATGAAATATTTAGATGTGCTGCAAATCTTACAATGCACTAGAGCCTTAACCCACGAGACTACCTAATGATACAAATGTCACATAGAGAGGTCAGCGTAGCCCTGCCAGAAACATACACAGAAACCAGAAGGATGCAGAAGAGGCAGGTGGTGATCCCAAAATAGAAATCACCTCAAGGAGTCAGAGCAAAATCAGTCTGAGGAAGGTGTCCCCTTGTGACAACAAAGGGGTGAATTATTTGATCAGTGGTTAAAAAAATATTTAGCATAACCCCTCTATAGATCTTTGTGCAACCATTAAAAATAAGCATGGGCCAAGTAATAAAATGGCAAATTGGAACACATACGAGATTATGTTACATAAAAAAGAACAGATAATATATGGGTTTTGAGCACAGTATGTAAAACTTGCTTTAAAATTTAAGGGAGCAGACCAAAAATTTAATAGTTGTAACAGGGTGATGAGTTGGTGGGGGATATTTCTTTGATTAGTTCCCCACCTTTTGCGGTGTGGTCACAGTCCTTTAAATGTTTAAAAAAAAATTCTTTAAAAAATATATATTCCGTGTGCCTCCCTTGCAGATGGCTCCTGGGAGAGATGAGATAGTGCAAAAGCCTCTCCTTAAATGGCTGAAGGGGGCTCCAAGAGCCAAGGGCCTGACTCAGCAGCGTGCAGACAGGAGCGAACTTGGACCTGGGGACGCCCCAACAAAGCGACCCCACCCCTGTCTGGTTCTTTCTTCACTAGCCACCGCCCACTGGGTATCGCTCAATGGACCCTCGGTGGGCCCAGCTGATCTTGATTTCCCCAAGCTGGTAGGAGGGGGGCGCTATGAGCAACTGGAAATCAAGAGCCTCGGTGCAGCCCCCAAGACCTCATTCCTACGCTGGCCACCCCTGCCGCCGACCCGCCGTCCAGCGTACCTCTTGCAGGGGATCAGCGCCTTCCTCTCCTCCAGCACCCGCACGCGCTGGTTAAGCCCGTCGTAGGAGAGCTGGGCACGGCTGTTGCGCCCGGTGCTCTGCTGGTACAGAACCTGGCGCCCCTCCCACTGCTGCGGCGCCTGGCACGGTTGCGGTTTCCTCCAGGAGACCTCGGCCCAGGCCCGCGGTGCAGCTGCGCCCTGGCCGCAGAGGCTGCCCAGCGCCCAGACCCAGAGGACTCCCACCAGCCAGACGCCCACGGCTGTCCGGGTCACCCGGCAGAGAGCAAGCTCTGGCATCTTGGTCCGCCTAGCTTGGCGTCCCGCGAAAGTCAGCCCCTACCCAAAGAGGCGCAGAGCTGCCTCAGCGCAGCGTGACCCACGCGCGAGCGGCCTCGCCTGGCTCTTTGGCACTGTGCCGGGGGAGTGTGAATAGGCGAAGTTGCTGCCTGCCCTTCAAGACTGTTGAGATCAGGACGTGCAAGGCCAGGGAGCCGGTCCCTGGGAAGCTCCGGTGAATCGCGCGAGAGCTATTTCCTTCTGGGCCACGGGGTCGCTGCAGCTTCTGTTTTCAGTTGCTCTCTGCTGCCAACAGGAAATGCAGTGGCAGTGGTGCCACTAGCATCCTGAAGGACATCGGTGCTTAAAAGCATGTGGGTATGTTTCTTCACTAATTTAACTGTTCATCAGGTGCCTACACGCTGCAGGACAAATTCAAGGTCATGGTCAGGAAAGAAGGGTTCCTTCCTGAAGAAATTATACCAGTCATTGATCATGACCACATTCCAGCCCCCACTACAAGTACTGAGTCAGGGTATGTGGGCTGAGCCCTCACCCTTGGGTGTAGGCCTCCAGGAAATTGCCTAGAGACCACAGTTGCAGGGAGACTGCTGCCCTCATCCATTCCCTGATAATATCGCAAGGTTACAAGTGTGCATGTCTGGGAGCTTAGCATCTTTAAGACACAGTTAACTTGGATGATGGTTTATGTTTATGTTAAGATCTGTAATATGGAGTCAAGAAAAAAAAGAAACAACTTTAAAAAAAAGACACTTGCTTTCCAAGTTTATTTGCTCTGCATTTCAAATCAAATTTTCATTTGAGTTGCATTTCAAGAGGAAGAGTTAGCTGGGTGAACGGGGGAGAGAACATTGCTAGGTCAAGGACATGGGACAAGAGAAAATGAATGCAGTGCTGGGGGCTTCAATTATGAGGCAGAGAGTAGAAGCCAGGTCACTCCGGGCCTTGAAAGACATTTTAGGGATTTATTAAAACTGAAGGCAGTTGGAGTTGTTGATAAGTTTAAAGCTAGGTAAGGACATTATCAGGTATCTGCTGTGGGGAACTCACTTAGGTATCAGTGTGAATGGTAATGCAACACAAAAAATGGGAGAAGCAGAGAGATGTTATAATACCGACTGATACTATCTGAAAAAAGCTATTGTAGTAGGAATGGAGAGAGTGAAACAGAATTGGGACTATAGAAAAGGATTTAGACTCAGAGGAAGAAGCTTCTGGTTTGGGTCATTGTGAGTTCAATACTGAGGAAGGGAATTTCAATTCAGTGTGGGACTGGATGTTTTGAAATGACTGTGGGATAAGCAAGTGGAAATCCCCAGGAAACAGTTTGTTAAGCATTTCTAGAAACCAGCAGAGCAAGGTCCTGGATTTGGGAGTCATTGGCACCTAGGTTGTAACTGAAGCCAAAGAGTAGAACAATAGTTCTGTATCCAGGCTGATTTTGCCCCACAGTGGACAGCTGGCAATATCAGGAGACATTTTTGATTATCACAGTGAGATGTCAAGAAATTAAGCTGCCACTGGCATTTAGTAGGAGGTGAGGGATGCTACTAAATGGGCAGGCCTCCCTGACCCCCATACACACACCTAAAAAAGGAATGATACAGCCCCACTGTTTTACAAAAACATTGCCTAGTTTGTGAAAACCTGGAGTGTCAGGGAGTGTAGAGACTGAGGATGGAGTCCTAGAAAACTGCAGATATTTCATGGATGGGCAGAGAAGTAGGTACTTGAAGAGACTGAAAAGGAGTCACCAGAGTGAAGGAACCGACCGGGGAACTTCCTTAGTTCACATGAGATTTCGACAAATCAGTATCAAATACAGGACAATGGATGAAATATTAAAACAAGGCACGAAGAGAAGCAGGTTGAGAGAATCTGATGGAATTCCTCATTGCTGCCTCCTCCCAGACACTATGGATAGACTACAGGGGACTTCATGGGGTAAGCAAACAGCTTTAAAAGTAAGAAATTTTAACTTCTTCCTCATCCTTTGTTAAAAGATGTGCCATTGGAGAACAACAGGGAAGCACCTGAAATATTATGACTTGGTATTTGCATAGTTGAACAAATGCATCAGATTCAAAGTAGCTGCAGAAGTTTGAACACTCTCCATATCTATTCTTCTCAACCAACTCACTGGAAAGGAACAGGGAATTTTAAGCTCTTTGTCAAAATTGTGTTTTCCTTCTTTGTAGGTACTCTGGCTAAAAACCTTTTTCACTATGCCAAGAGTTTAGATTCATTGGATGTTACTCTGGATATAACTTCAGATATCATCTGGACTTGGCCAATGGGGACTTGAGAAAATGCTCATCATCACTTATCATTGGGGAAATGCAAATCAAAATCACAATGAGCTACCACAGCAGTGAGAATGGCCCTTATATAAAGACCAGAAACAATAATTATTGGTGGGATCCTGGAGAAAAAGGAATCCTCATACACTGTAGGTGGGAATGTAGACTGATCCACATCCTGAGGAAAACAGTGCAGAGGTTTCTCAATAAAAAATGGTGCTATCATAGGTCCCAGCGATTCCATTCCTAGGTATTTACCTGGAGAATAAAAAAGCACTAACTCAAAGTAATATGTTCCCCTGTGTTCATGGCAACACTGTTTATAATAGCCAAGCTATGGAAGCAACCTAAGTGCCCAAAGGTAGATGAATGGATTAAAAGATGTGATATATACACACTATGAAATACTACTTAGCTATTAATAACAAATGAACTCTTGCCATTTGTGACAACATGGATGGAAGTGGAAGGGATTATGTGAAGCAAAATAAGCCAGAAGGAGAAAAAAATAATGGATGGTGTCACTTAGGAATATAGAGAAACAAAAGAAAGGATTAGACAAAACCAAACCAATAACAAACCCTAGAAATCTGACTGTGGAATAGAGGATACAAGACAGGGAGGAGGAGGGTAGAAAACAAAGAGTGGAGGAGGCACAATGGACTTCCATTGTGGAGGGCCAAGGGTGCCTCGGTGGTGGGTGTGGTGGTGACATGTATCTGAAGAGGTATGATCCTATGCCTTTGAATTACACACAGTGTTGTTAACCAGTGTTGTCTCAACTGGAGTAATAATAATAATATGTCATCTGAGTTATCCTCTTTGCTCTATATTTCACTAATCTGGTTTGACATCTGGAGTTTGACATCTATTCCAATATATAGTGAAATACCTCTTTAGATTGGTCTGTCTCTATCTGGACTCCCTGGTCTTCACTTAAGTAGAACTAAACTCCTTGGTTGAATGCTGAAATACATTTGTAGTAGATATACTTTTAATTTTGCACATTCACTAAAAAGTAAGACAATGCATTTAAAGTGCACAACACCATGACTAACCCATTGAAAATGGTTAATAAATCTGAGTTGTGCTTTTTGTTTCTTGGGCTATTTTAATACTCAGTATTGGTCATGGTCAATGTTAAACTAACTTTGTGAGTCTAAGCTTTGGAGAGGAAAAAACCTAACCTATCTTACAAAAATCTAGCTTCAGATATCCAATTAAACTGTCTTAAAAGATTAACATTCACAGAAGATATTTTTAATGTTTTGACGTCCTCGGAAAATATCATGTACCTAAAGTCTTACAGCCTGAAAATTGACCAATCAGGCAACAAACAACAAGCCCTTCTTTTTCTGTGGATAGCTAAACTAGCAGTTTGTTTTATGACTTCCTCGTAATAAAAATAAAAGAGAAAACAAGACATACATCCTTGCTTTCATGGTACACAGCTTCTTTCTTATAAGTACTTTTCCAAGCACACCAACAATTAAGATTTTGGGCTGTGGATTCGAAATCTCTTAGCATGAAGCTGGGGAGGGGAAGTTTAGAGATTGTGACGGCCAAAGTTGCTTTTTTTTTTTCCTCCTGGCTGCATTCATGTTGGAGAGAGGAATAGGGACTACGAAGGAGCAAGAGGAAGGTGGAAAATATTTCTCGAACGAAAGATGCTTCATACTGTACTCTCAGGCAGTTCTGTTCCTGCAGTGGGTACGAACCAAATGCCATTTTGGAAAAACGTGGGCCCAAATTAATGTCTACTAGCCACGACACAACAAAAAAAATTCTTAGGAGTAAGGCTTTATGTCCATCTATTCAAACAATTACTGCTCGTTTTCTCTACTCGGCGCCTTCCGTGCCCCCTACCGGAGAAAGCAAGTATGTTTCAGATGGAAAAGAAAGGCTGGCCAGTTTCCCTCCGACTGTGTAGTTGGGGAACCTGTACAACAGAAGTCGCTATGTTCAGTTTTGATTCAAAAGGTGTCTCTTGAAATTCCCTCCTGTCCAAAACAACTGCCGGCGGCTCTTTTTCTTGACTCGAAATAAAAAGATTCACCAGATTTGGGGGGAATTCAGGATTCCAGACCTCGGCTGGCCTTGAGGAGATGATGTCACCGCTTCTGCTACTAGAGGGCTGGGGGTGGGGCAACCGAGGGGGAGTCCGCGCCGCGCCTGCAGTTGCCAAGGGAGCGTGCCGAGCCCACGTCAGGAGGGTTTCGGGATAAATAGGGTCCCGAAATGGCCGTGGCTGGCTGCGCTCGGAGCTGCGGAGTCCGGGACTGGATTTGCCCAGGGGGGTTCGTGCCCCAAAAGCTGAGCGCGGGCGCTGCTGGAGCTTTGCGCACCAGACGGCAGATATCCCGGGCTGGCCTTCGCGGTTCCCTATTTCTGCCTACAGGAGTCGGGTAAAGGAGCCTCTCCAGTGCGCTAAAGGACTTTCGCCTCGCAAAAGGGAGAGCAAAACTATAGAACAGGAAGATAGGGGCCCTTCTGCCCGTTGGAATCTCGGCAACCAAGAACAGTGCAATGCTTCTTTTCATCCTGACGGCTTTGTGCCTTTGGCTGCGCCTAGCTCTGGGCGTGCGCGGCGCTCCCTGCGAGGCGGTGCGGATTCCCATGTGCCGACACATGCCCTGGAATATCACACGGATGCCCAACCACCTGCACCACAGCACGCAAGAGAACGCCATCCTGGCCATCGAGCAGTACGAGGAGCTAGTGGACGCGAACTGCAGCGCGGTGCTGCGCTTCTTCCTCTGCGCCATGTACGCGCCCATATGCACCCTGGAGTTCCTGCACGACCCCATCAAGCCCTGCAAGTCGGTGTGCCAGCGCGCTCGCGACGACTGCGAGCCGCTCATGAAGATGTACAACCACAGCTGGCCAGAGAGCCTGGCCTGCGATGAACTGCCAATCTATGACCGCGGCGTGTGCATCTCGCCTGAGGCCATCGTCACTGAACTCCCGGAGGGTAAGGACCAAAGTGGGTGGGTGGGGCGGGAGGGCTGCAGAGAGTACCTTTGACAGTTGCTTCTGGGTGGCTAAACGTACAGTTGCCAGGAGTAGTCAGCGCCCCCATCCCACTTCCAAGGGGTGGAGGAGGTGGAAAGGAGTGGGGCAAGACTTTACTTCTAGAAAAGTTTAGTTTCCCAACAAGACTTTTGGGAGCTGAGAAAGAACACCATTTCTCATAAAGAGACCTGGGGAGAAAAGGAAAAGAGGAGGGGCAGATTTTTCTACATTGGGGACGTTTTTCATTTACAGCAGCAACAAAATGCGTGTTGGGCTTACAGTATGTTTGAGCCAGCATTAAACACTTTACATGTATCATTTAATCTTTAAAACAATCCTACCAGATTTCCCCTTTAGGGTTAGCTCTTGAAAACTTTCTGAAAAAGCAGTATCAGTCATCACGCTGTACGGGGAGTGTGGTTTGTAATTTTAGGCGCTCTGGAAAATTGTGATGTCTGTTTTATGGTCATTGACCAGGAGCCAGCGTCTGTGCCATCTTAATTAACTGGATCTCAATTTCTACTTCCTTCTTTTCTCTGTGCTTCTTTTGTTGCTTTTCTAGGAAGAAAGGAGCAGGTATTAGTTTACTTTTTGAACCGAAACTTAAGAATAATTTTGCATCCTCTAATCCTTGGCCCAGGTTAATGCACATTTTAAAAGTTTAGAGTAGTTTCTGAAGTTACACCTCAGAGCATTGCCCAAAGCATGAAGGAGGAACATTAAAGGGAAAAATTAAAACTCCTAATTCAGAGTTTTAGGGAAAAAAAAACCCATATTTATTGCTTAAATCAATCAGAAATGAAGGGTCATGCATGTTTGAGGATCTGTGGCTGTGGACTGCTTCTCCAAAATGTGAGGTGAAGATTTTGAAATACTCTGATTATTTTGATTAGTGTAAACTGTCAACTTTTAAAATTGGCTTTGGGAGAGAATGATGTAATTTATCTAAAGGGCTGTATGGGGGCCTCCCCAGTGGCGCAGCGGTTGAGCGCTGGGTTGGGAAGCTGCCGGCAGCCTCTGTAGCGCTAGTTCGATCCTGTCCCACATGGTGCGCAGACCTCTCCTGCCGCCCGCTGCTCCCCTCAGCAGTGTACCTCGGTCCCCCTGCCTGCTCTGCTCTCACCTCTCGCTCTGGTGAATTCTCTCACTCTCCCGTGCTTCTGACTGTACCCAGTGCTTGTATAAATAAATCTTTAAAAAAATAAAAATAAAGGGCTGTATGTACCACCCAGGCTAAGTGTTTTCACCTGGATACCCTGAGACCTGGATAAGCAGGTCTCACCTGAAGTCTTACCTAAGCCCAAGGATGTCTAAATGAAAGTAGTTGACAGTTGCATGCCATTTGTACTATTTAATATTATTATTTTGTGATGCTGTGTTAGTTTATGTCCTTAGATAGTCCCTTATTCCAGTTGAGTGAACAGACTAAATCACTGACCACACCCACGTGCCCTGTGTTTCAGATGTTAAGTGGATCGACATCACGCCAGACATGATGGTACAGGAAAGGCCTTTGGACATAGACTGCAAACGCCTAAGCCCAGGTGAGTTCTTTTTCCTCAAAACTCCTTCTCTTTCTCCTCTCCAGATCAATTCCTGAGTCCTTTCAACTTTTTTTCTTGCTTTTGTCTTCTTTAGACCGGTGCAAGTGCAAAAAGGTTAAGCCAACTCTGGCAACATATCTGAGCAAAAACTACAGCTATGGTAAGTCATGTGAGGAAGCTTTTCATATTGGGACTTGGCATGTTTCAAAACCAGGTCCACTAGTCACCAAGTAAAGAGGAGAACTAGTGATTTTTCTAGTTAATTATTTGAATTCTACCTGGCATAATAACAACTATAATATATCTTACTTTTCTGGGTCAATCTAGTAAAAAGAAAGTGAATCACCCACCTGAGAATAGTGATATGGATTAGATTGCAAAATTGTCTTCCTGATCCTACTAGTCTTTGTGTGAAGTGCTGCTCAGACAAGATAGTGTGGCCCCACTTCTACACTTCCAAAGGTTTCATTGTTGCAGGAGGGACAGGAGAGTGATCCATGGATTTGCTATCTGAGGTGCAGAGTTCCATGAATTAAGGTCTCCCCATGTTTCTTTTTATTTTAAAAAGCTACAGATATTTGGCATCATAAGGAGATTGTTAGACTATATTAATCACAATACTCTGGGGTTACAAGCATTGACAAAGTTTGAATGCTCTCCTCTCTTATTTGAAAGAACCTGTCAGCATTTTCATTAAATAATAGGTCAGTTATACTATTTTGGATGTTTCAAGTAAATTTAATTCTACTGTTATCATTTGAAAGTAAGCTTAATTAAAAATATGTTCTTTTAAAAAATCAATTTGAGCTTTTTTAGTATTTCCTAAATTATTTCTGAAGTAACAAATTATTTGGGGGGAAAATATTATTTTATTTGCTAAGTTAGTTTTTCATATTTTAAATTAAAATTTTATATCATAAGAAATCATATACATACATACATACATATAAAACATGAATGTAGGAAAATGATGGTATTAAAAAGTTAAAGAAAAGAACCTCTTATTTAGGTTGTTAGATTTGAGAACCATACAGGGTGAATGTGGGTAAGTCAACCAAGAAAATACACCATCTTTTCTGGTATCATTATTGTTTATATTAATAACTTGTTTTATATAGTTATTAACTTCATCTCATCTACTTAGTCCCTTATCTGACACTTACCAGCCTTTGTTTACCAATCTGAATTCTGCTTTCCTGCTGTTCTCTGGGGTTATTGCCTCGTAACTGCTGTGATGATGAAACCATTTTCTATTTAAGCCCTTCATAAACAAGTTTTCTAGGACAGAATCCAAGATAGATCTGTACTTGGCTGATTATAACTCCACAGGAGGCAGTGAAGTAAGGGAACAAAAAAGCCAGAATCCAAAGTATGATCAGAAACAGTTACATTAATAACCATGTAATAATAGTCCTACCTTTGCTCCCAGTGGACCTTACTTTGACTGTCTGAAATTGAAGGTTGAGGACAGTTGTCTTTCTCTGGAACAGAGGAAGTGTGAGTATCAGATGAGTGATTGAACCATACAAACTTTAAAGTGGCTTCAAATCATCACAAGGCACAGTATAAGCAAATATTTGTTTCTATGAAATTTTTATAGACATTCTAGGTAATTAAATTTTGTGATATGTTTTTAGCCAAAAAAAGCAACTTTTAGAACTTTAGGGCTGAAAAGAATCTATGGGATTCTCTATTAAAATCCAACCTTCAGTCCAACCAGGAGCAGACCCCAGACTAAGTCTGCTTGTCAGTTTGTTTTTATACTTTACAATATGATTTCGAACTATTAACATAATATTGACAATATGGGTGACCTGGCATTTAACATATGACTGTATCAGCTTTTTGCCTGCATTTGGACATCTTGGACATGGCCATCATTACAAGAGCAATTCTTTAAGAGAGGCTCAGGAGTTGGTGTGAATTGAATAACCCACCAAGATTTTCCTCCAAAGGCTTCAACAACTCTCATACTAATTTTTAAATTGCAGTTATTCATGCCAAAATAAAAGCCGTGCAGAGAAGTGGCTGTAATGAAGTAACCACAGTGGTGGATGTGAAAGAGATTTTCAAGTCCTCATCACCCATTCCTCGAACTCAAGTCCCGCTCATCACTAACTCTTCCTGCCAGTGTCCTCACATCCTACCCCATCAAGATGTCCTCATCATGTGTTATGAGTGGCGCTCACGGTAGGCACTCGGGGGAAGAAAAAAACTGCACACTAATTATAGAAAACATGAATTTCATTTAAGTCATGATTTTTCAAAAAATGGCACCAGTAGGTCTTTTTTTTTAAAGTAGTTTTAATAGATGCATCTGTTGAATATCAAATAACCTAAATATCATTTAATTCCTCATTTGAATGGAATCTTTAAAAGTCAATTTCAGAATTCAATAAATGATTTCAAAAACTTATAAGTAGATAAATCACATTATCTACTTCAAATCATTCAATGTGGCAAATAATGAATTTTTAAAAGAGTTCTTCTTAACAACTTACAGATCAAGATGACTACCTGAGACTATAGTTCTACAGTTTCCTTATAAACCCTTAGTTTACAATGTTTGACAGAGTACAACAAACTCTCTCTCACACATACACACACTTATATCTCTAGCTAAGAGTGTATTTCTTTTCACAGTTCTTTCCTCAACATCTTTGTCTATGTATCAGTACATTCCTTATAAATTAAAAATCAAACACTTCTGTACAGTTCAGAATGAGCCCCATCATTTGTTGTAATATAGATCTCCTGGGCCTCCCTGGTGGCACAAGCGTTAAAGTCTCAGCACTATCAAGCTATTGCAGCCACTGCAGCAAGAGTTCAACCCCCCCTCCAGGGAGCTAACCCACATGGCATAGTAGTCCTCTCCTGTCTGGTGCACTGCTCCCCTCAGCAGTGTATTTCAGTAGACCCACCTGTTTTGCTCCCCATTCTGTCCCTGTTGAATCCTCTCATCCCCTGCACCTCTGCCCTATATCCCAGTTCTTCTGTGCATAAATATACTAAAATAAATCTTTAATAAAATAAAAAATGAAGTTCTCGTGCAAAATTACTTATTTTTAGGTAACAAATCTTCTCGGATTCTTTGCGATTCACACTCATTTGTTTACTGCATACAGCTCAAAACGAAACAAAACAAAAACAAACCACCCTTTGAAACCAACCTTACTGGAATAATATCTTATTGTACTTTCTGTCAGAACTTGGTCCCCTCCTTAGACCACATATGCTGCCTTTATCGTAAGCTTTAAGCTATTCTAGTCATAGTTTGTTTCTCTAAAGTAGCTGAATGAATGAATGAATGAATATTGAATGACTGTTTCTAGGCCAGTCTCTTGCATGGTGTTTAAATCCACTACAGTACTATTGTTAGATTCAGTTCTGAGGATGTACCAGGTTGCTAGTCATTCCATTTGGAAAGATAAGTGGATTTTAAGTGGATTAAGTAACAGCTTTTGTGTCATCTTTTCTGTTAGTTTATAGATTTAATAAAATTCTTGTCAAATATCACAGGAAAATTTTTGGGATGATTGGGATTTATGATTTATTTATGCATACAAGAACTGGGGTACAAGCCAGAGGTGTGGGGGGTGAGAGGATTCACCAGAGACAGGGTGAGGAACAGAACAGGCAGATTGACTGAAATACACTGCTGAGGGGAGCAACAGGTGAGTCAGGAGAGGTCTGCTATGCCATGCGGGTTGTTCCCTGGCCAGGGATCGAACTCATGCTGCAGAGGCTGTGGATAGCTTTATAAGTTGCATCTTAACTCCTTGAGACACTTTAAATAAAGTTTTTAAAAGCTTAATAAAATAACAAAATATATGATATCTGAATGGCAAAATACTTTATAAACATAAAAGTAATATATTACTAGGAAAAATATACATGCACATATTTGAGCACATAATATCGCGTATATAAAAATCACACATAAAAAAGAAAATCTGAGAAAAATACTTGAAAGAAGTATGATAAAGGAATAGTAACATTAATCTCTAAAGAGTTAATATAAATTTATATTAAAAATATTAAGACTACAATATATAAATGTGTTCATAAATTTATGCAGAAAAGTTCCAAAGAAATACAAACAATAATAGCATTTAAAGATTTTACTTTCTTAATTCTCCTATTCAAAAAAACAAGATTCCATTTTTGTATAAATCTTAATATTAGTGAATTGAATGAAAATTCAACTGAAAAAATGTTGCCACTATGCACTGAAAACCATTAAAAAAATGCTTGCTCTTTGACTAATTTTACTTTGTTCTAATGAAACAGTAAGGATAGACAATGCAACACTGATAATGGTAACTAAACAAAAGAGGCTGGTTTAATTGTAGAGAAATAGTTGAATATATTATGGATATTCATAGATGTAATATTACATGGTTATTGAAGTTATGTTTTTGAATTCCAATAAGTGTATTGATATAATATTAAAAAGGAATGTATAATATGATCTAAACATACATTATGATCTAAAAATATATAGAGGTATAAGGAAGAATGAAAAGAAGTATCAATAAAATTTAAGTGGGACCTCCCCTGCTGGTTGAGCGCTGGGCTGCAAGGCTGCCCGCAGCCTCTGCAATGCCGGTTTGATCCCCAGCTGCCGGTGAGGGTCCCACATGGCATGACAGACCTCTCCTGCCACGCCCGCTGCTCCCCTCAGCAGTGTATTTCATCATTCTGCCTGTTCTGCTTCCTGCTCTGGCTATGGTGAATTCTCTCACCCTCCCTCGCTTCTGACTGTATCAGTGCTTGTATAAATAAATAAATAAATCTTTAAATATATATATATATAAATAAATAAAATTTAAGTGGTGGATATGTGGATTGTGGAGCTGTTATTGAAGAATTCTGGTTTCTATAATTTTTTGTAATTTTAATTTTTATAATAAAAGAAATGCTTATCATGCTAACTTACTTTTTCTCAGGATGATGCTGCTTGAAAATTGTTTAGTTGAAAAATGGAGAGATCAACTTAGTAAAAGATCAATAGTAAGTATAATTAGCAGTATTATGAATAATGTATTTATGTGCATGTAGAGAGATTCTACAGATTTTTGGGAATTCTTTACATTGTTTAATCTCCAGGTTATCATGGGAACAGGCAATAGCAATGTTTATCTTCTCAAAAAGAGTTAAGAATATAGCTGTTCTCACTTGGAATCTTTATCATAGGTCTATCTTCAACATCAAAGGTAATTGTTTGCATTCAATATTTATTTACTGCTTATTTCCACATTAAATTAGGTGGGTTTTTTTTTGAGTATTATGTTACATTTAATTATTTTAGCAAACTCACTATCTCCTGGGATAAAAACAGACATATATATGCAGTGGTGTGAATACCTAGCTCTAAAACATACTATCCCTGTACAAAACAGAATCTTTCTTTGTATTTAAAACAATTAAAGACTTCTGTCAAAATAATGAGTATATAAAAAGTAATCATTTTGTAGCCAGATATGTGATTTTAGTGGTGAAATACTGTTAATTCAGTTAGAGAAGATAGAATACATTTTTGTTCAGGGATGTGAAATCATACCAGAACTAAAGAAATAAGAACTTTCCAAAACATCCTCTCTCCTTAAAAAGTATTTAGATATTGGGCCTCCCCTGGTGGCACAGCGGTTGAGGGCTGGGCTGTGAGGCTGCCCGCAGCCTCTGCAGTGTGGATTCGTTCCCCTGCCGCCGGCGAGGATCCCACAAAAAAAAAAAAAAAAAAAAAAAAAGATTTAGATATATTTAGGAGAATTTGTGTTTCCAGATTCATAAAATGTACTGTTACTACCCATGTTCTCATGGTTTACATGAATGAAAATTTTTGGGCAAGTGAAAGTATTTATTACTACTGACTCATGGATAAGGTGGTTTCCACATGGCTTCTCCTACTCAGTGTAATTCTGAAAAACCAAACCAAACACTACTGTTACATCCAAGCTAAAAACTTAGGATCTTCTCAAGGGCATGCTTAGTCTTATCTGACAAAAACTTCTAGCAGAATTGGCTATACAGTTTCCAGGACTATTATAGATATAGAAGACAAGTCCATCATAAGAAAATGAGAATTTTAAGAGGAAAGAAAGCTTTCAAAAATCATAGCTGTTTGGCACATTGGAATATTTGCTGTTAAACTCTCAGCTCTGACATTGATCTACTGTGTGACCTTCTGCATATAATCTGGGTGTGACCCCCTGCAAATAACCTTGTTTTCTGGTCATGACAATGGTGTTCCTGTAGAAGGGCTTGTAAGTTTCAAAGAAATGAATGCAGGTCAAAATTTCATCTTCTCTATAAGGAGCACTTTCCAAATTATCTGACACATGGTAAGTGCTCAATAACATAGAGTAGCTATTACAATTGTTGCTGAAACTAATTTAGGACAGTGAACATTTTTATTAACTCATAATTTAACAGCATAAAGAAGTGAAATATATTTGACAGACCTGTTTTTGCAAATTGCCTCCCAGCAGTGGGAAGAGAGGCTTCAGGAACAGCGGAGAACAATTCAGGACAAGAAGCAAACAGCTGGTCGCACCAGTCGTAGTAACCCCCCGAAAGGAAAGGGAAAGCCACCTGCTGCCAAACCAGCCAGCCCCAAGAAGAACATTAAAGCTAGGAGTGCCCAAAAGAGAACAAACCCAAAGAGGGTGTGACCTAGGTTTTTTCCAGAATGAAGACTTCCCCTCAGGGTGAAGCCAGGACACACGGCCCCTACCTTAGAAGACAACTGCAGTACTCCTCATAGACACATCATGCAGTATTTTTCTCAATGATAAGCTCCAATTTTTCTTTTAAACCATCACAAGCCATAGTGGTATGGATACCCTTTGGGATGACAGGTAATATGAAAACTTATTGGAAAACAAACAAAAACTGTGTGCATACTCTGGAGCTCTCCATGTAAGGAAAAGGTGCTTTTGTTCTTACAGTTTGACCTAATCAGTGTCTCTCAAAATAAATATATTACAAACAAAATACCTAATATTTTTATTATGTGCCTTTTTCAGTTTGGCTTGTTGTTAGAATGTTAGCAATGTTTTGAAATATGATTGTAAGAAGGAATGCTTGTAAGAAGGAAAGTGAGAATGGATATGCCAAAGAGCTTTATGTGTTTACTGTTAGCAGAACAATTTCTGTAATGTAAGGAAATTTTTCAACAATATAGAAAAGCAGGATATGGAAAATTGTAGTTTTTTTATACAAAGGTGACTTTCTGCTCTGTTTTTAGCTAGAGAACTCTAAAATAACTAAAGTAATAATAACAATAAAGAAAGGGAACAAGCAGACAGATAATATCTCATTCTTTGTTCTCTGGTTACCCTGCTGTGTGGGGAGTGTCTGACTGTACATTCACAATGCTTCACATACTTCTTTTAAATAGCACCAGAAACAGATTTTAGTCCATCCCCTGCTTTATACCTGGGTATATGTGGTGCTCACCTTGCTACCCGGGACATCTTAGATTTCTTTCTATGAACACTGATGGCTAGTGCTTACAGGGTGCCCTAGGCCTGAGATGGAGGAGTCAGGACTCCAAAGCCCCTAGTTTCAGCATGTTGCGGCCTCACTGCCACACACCAGCTCTGTGCCAGGGCACTTGTCCACCCACTACTCAAGACTGCAGAGGAGAAATCTGAAGACTTAAGAACAAATTAACCTTCAGATTTACCACTGTCCCTGTTTCTCAGAGGAGTAAGTTGCATGTTGTATTCACACAGGACAATTCTCTGTAGCCATAAGGACACAAGAGATATGTGTGGGTGAGCCAGGGAGAGTGGAGGAATAAGGCAAATGAGAACTCAGATACAGTATCCATCTCCTAAAAGCTTAACTTCCCCTACAATGCTCTTCCAGGGTAGTGAGTTAAAGGAATCTAATAGATTGACCCCACACAAGGGTATAAATAAAATACTTGGTACGTGTTTCTGCTGTTTAAAACCTCTTTTGCTTGTCTTTATTTGACTATTAATTTAATTACTTTATATTCCACATATTATGGACATTGACCCTTGATAGCTAATACAGAACCATAGCATTAAGGGGGAAAGGGGGAGAGAAGGCTGAGAACAAAGAGGGAAGGAAGCACAAAGGTCTATGTTGGTGCAATATGGGTGAGTTGGTAGTGGGTGCACTATGGTGGTAATACCTGATGGGGATACCCCCATATTACCACAGTTAAAAGTTAATTATACAAAAGTAATATTTGATGTTGTTACAAAACAAAAGTAAATACATAAAAAAAATAAGACCTCTTTTGTCCTTACTGAAGGACAGCTGTTTAGCATGACATACAAATGAAAGGAATCTAGGAAAGGCCATTAAAATGCAGGGGCAGGGCCTCCCTGGTGGCACAAGGCATTAAGACGAAACCTATGAAGCTATGTGCAGCCTCTACAGCACAAGTTCGATCCCCGGCCAGGGAGAAACCCACATGGTACAGCAGACCTCTCCTGTCTTGCCCGCTGCTCCCCTCAGCAGTGCATTTCAGTAGATCTGCCTGTTCTGTTCCCCACTCTGTCTCTGGTGAATCCTCTCACCCCCCACACCTCTGGCCTATACCCCAGTTCTTGTATGCATACATAAATAAATCTTTTTAAAAAATGCGGGGACAGCCTAACTTTTGTCCTTCTGGTGGTAGGAATTCTTTGTGTTTGCTTGGGGGGTGAGAGAAGGCAGTTAGAAATTCCTCCATGAAAATAGAGAAAAAAATATTGTTTAAAGCATTTTTTCTTTCAGTTTCTAAGTACAAAACTGAATGCAATAAGAGTTTGGAGATGACTGCAAATTTAAATACTGTTTACTTTGAATATTTAACTGAAATCAGAAGCTGAATGTAAAAAAAAACCAAACTGACTTAGGCATACTTATCAGTTTGATTAGCCAGCCCACGTTATTTTGTATGAAAAAGTTGAAAATGAACATCAGCACAGACTAAGACTAATATTACACATATGGTAATGATCTTTGTGTGAGAGCCAAAAATTTCTTTTTGTCCCTTAGATATTTGGTCCACCTAAATACAAATGAGAGGAGATAAATACAAATGGATAGAAAGCTGTGCTCTAGCTATTAAATAGGAATTATTTGAGAGTTGGGTTACTTTAATCAGAAAAAATACATTCATTTGCAATATGTTTATAAGTAAATTTCATAATTTAGGACAACTGGAATCATTTTAAAACTATGCTGGTCTTTCATAATACAGTAAACATTTTCTATCAAGTATTTAGTAAATATACAGAATAAAATCCCACCTATTCCCATTCACCATCATGCAGTGCATCTCTACTGCAAAAACCACTGTTAGTATTTTGGTGAATCATTTTTCAGTTTTTCCTTATGCATTTATATCATGATTTTAAAGAAAATACTAGGAGCCTATTATACTTATTATTTTGTAACCTGCTTTCTTCCCTCAGCCTCCATTAGAGATTAATTCTCGTGTCAATAAAGCTGATTCCACCTCACATATAATATGTTCCATGGTCTCCATCACTCATCAAATGCTAGAAATTTAAGTTTTTTCTCTTAACTGGACATATTGAAAAACTGAATGAATATCTGGATAGCTAATGTCCAGGTACAGCCTTAGTTAGTTTTTAGGATATGTCCCCTGGGGTTTCAGTAACATAAAACCAAACTATTTGTGGAACTACTTGCTATCACCTTAGAGAGAAAAATGAAAGAACATATTTTGGCTTCTGATATATTTATTACTAACAATATTTCCTAATTGAAAAATATTTTTTGAAAAGTATTTTACCTTGAGAGATACTGTGTCATTGTGACAGGAATACCAAACAAAATTTCATTTCTCAACTTTTGTGATTTAACTGATAAGCATGCAACATCATATTTGCCAGGTCCATGGAAAATCTGGGGCAGGGCATCTGCCTTAACATTAGTGCCCCACAGGAGATGCTTGAAATATCTCCCCTTTTTAGTCAAAAAAAAAAAAAGATAAGAGGAAGAAATGATTTAATAAAGTAACAAAAATATCAAAATTACTGCCCAAATGTCAATATTAGCATTTTGGGGTTTCCAGTTTCTCCTTTTTTATGGAGATAATGCAGCATGCACATCTTTCCATGTAAAAATACAAAAATTACATCCTCATTTTTCACAGCTGTGTAGCATGTATGTATCAGAGTTTTTTTGCCAGTGACTGTGAAAATGAATTTTTAAATGTGGTTCCTCAGGCATGATGTGATAGGATGGAATTTTGTGACACACATAATAATTTCTCAGGACCAGAAATAAAAGGAGCACAAAAGAGCTTAAGGCATAAGTGTTATTGGTGTTTTATGTCGTGAACATGTGCTACTTTCATAATTAGAAGATACTGCAAAAATGAGGAAAGTGGGAAGGAGAAAGAGAAAAAGAAGGCGGGAAAGAGAGAGAATATGTAAACATGCAAACATAAAAACTATTTCCTATTTCCTATGTGTTAGTCTAGGTCCTCAGAAAAGTAGGTAGCAAATGGTTCTAAAATATAGAAGGATTCTGTGAGATAGAATGGGAAGGGAGTTGAATAGGGCTTGAGCCATCAGAGAGAGGGAAGGGGGAAAGCTGACAGGTGAAAATATTTCAGACATCCTCAATGTCTAAGGACATCTTGCCAAGGCTATAGGGGAGGGGGTAAGCTGAGTATGCCACCATGGAGTCCCTCATCTTCAGAAACACTCACTGCCTTAGCAGCTCATTACATTCAGTCAGTGATTGGGATAGCCTGCCACTGTTCAGTCTTAGTGCAAAGGTTGCAGTGGATTCTACTTCATTTTGTTCAAATAACTAGTCAGTTATGGTTACCATAGTTGGAGTCTGTGACTCACATACTCATCACATTACATAACATGACAATCATTGTATATTGAAATTTTACATTATATTACTAATGAAAATTACATTTCAGTACAATCTAGAAAGTGCCCAAGGAACCACATTTAAAAACTATAAAGTTACTAAAATCAACTTCAGTAATTGTGAATACAGTTTATATCCTTAGCCACCCAAAACTTATGTCTTAATGTTTTTTTTTCTGTTTTATTTATAATATATTAAAAATGTACTTACCCACAGCTACAGAGATCACAGTATTTATTCTCCTACACAAGAGAGGTCATTTTCTGCTAGAATATGAGGAAACATTTCTAAAAGACAATGGCAGTGGGCCTCCCGGGTGGCTCAGTGGTTGAGTGCTGGGCTGCCAAGCTGGCCGCAGCCTCTGCAGTGCCAGTTTAATCCCCGGCCGGCCGCTGGGCAAGGGTCCCACATGGCGTTCAGATCTCTCCTGCTGCTCCCCTCAGCAGTGTCCTCGTCTGTCAGCCTGTTCTGTTCCCTGCTCTGGCTCTGGTGAATTCTCTTACCCTCCCGCACTTCTGACTATACCCAGTGCTTATATAAATAAAATAAATAAATCTAAAAAAAAAAAAAGACAATAGCAGTAACTAAGTCCATGCTGTGTAGTTTTGCCTTTACAGGTTTGGATAGCATAAGCATAAGTCTAATATTAGCTGAAATAGTTACATGAGGACAGTATTATAACTAGATAAACCTAAATATGTAGCTGTAATATCTAGATGAGAAACTTTATAATGGCGAATTCTGGATCAGTGATATATTTTGTAAAAGGAAAAGAATATATTATATTATCAATTAATTTTAGCTAACATAAAAGGCTCATAACTAGACAGTTGATTCCTAATCTCACAAACCGTGGTATCATGAACAGTATAATGAGCTGTAAAGAACTGAGGTTAAGCAAAAAATGATATTATGAGTAAAATTGCATCATGGTACTGAAGGAAATCTAAACTGCTGTTTTCAAATCGAACTGATGGATTTTTAAACTTCATAACATTTTTAGTCTTCTAATAATTTTTAAAATTTATTATGTCATTGAAATTTTTCAGTGGCTGAAAATCATATAGACAATTGCTTAGTGGACTTTCTTCCTTTATTAAAAGCATAAAAAAAATTGGCTTTGAAGGTCATCCAAAGTAGCTTCCAAAGGTTGAGGACGTTCACAGTTTAGACAAGCATCAGAATCAGGGGATCCACTCCTATAAGGCAGTAAGAGTACAAAGAGAGTTCATAAAACAGAGCATAACATATTTTAGGGGAGCTGTCAATTTTCTACAATAGGGAATAAGGACGGGATGCTAGAATATAGTAAGCTCTAACCAAGAATAATTCTGTTGTCCTGTCTAGGATGGGGGTTGAAGGGACTAAGTAGAGCAATCAAAGAAACTCTTTTTTCAGAATCAAGGTACATGATTAGGCCAATAGTAAATGAAGGGGACTCTTCTATATGTTGGAATTCATCAAGACACAGACTTCATTCCCATCTCCTTTTTGCTGTTGGGAGAGAGTGCCTCCTTCTCAGACATACCACTGCCTGCTTTCTGAGTCAGTCTCTGAATTTGTCTTTGAATCAGTCTCATACCCAACCAGAAAGTACTCTTGATTTTTTGTTCTTAAAAATCTCAGCCCAACACATATACACAATGGAATATTATTCAGCAATGAAAAAAGATAAACTCATGCTATTCACAGCAACGTGGATGGAACTAAAAGGAATTATGCTCAGTGAAATAAGCCAGAAGGAAAAAGAAAAATATCAGATGGTTTCACTTATAGCAGGAATATAGGGGAACCAAATAAGACATCAGTGTAAAAAAATAATAACAGTACAAAACACAGCAAAGCAAAAATGGACAATTATAAATCAGAGACATCCTGCAGGGGAGGAGGAGGGAGAGGGATCAGAGGGAGGGAGGGAGGAGCACAGGGGACTGAGGTGATGGTGCACGACAGGTGCATTGGTGAAGGAAACTCTATGGGGACTACACCTGAGTGGGTGGGGGAGGGAAGAAAATATTGTTTAAAATTGAACAATGATGTAAAAAAATAGAAAAGTTAATATAAAAAAAAATCTCAGCCCAAGCTGTGCCCACGGATTTTATAGTCCTCAGTTGCCTCCTCCACAGCAGCCCAGGACATGTGTTTTCTGCTTAAAAGTACAAGTGAGATTCACTATCAGTCCACTTAGCTGGCATCATGACAACTTCATAACATTGCCTAACCTTTCTCTTCCAGGGGCAAAAAGATATTTCCAAGTACTGTCAAACTCAGCCCATTTGTCTGCCTTGTGCTGCTAAATACTACCTACCAATTCGACCCCCTAAAGACCAACACCAGCACAAACTAATACATACTCCATTAAAAGACATATAAGTATATGTCTTTGAATACTGATTATTTCTGACTTCTTACCTCTCAAAGATAATGTTACAATCCAAAAAAAATTTATCTTTATCTGTCTCACTTATAAAATCCTTGACAGGCATGTACATGCATGTAGACAACTGAGTGAAGTATGCCATCTGTTGGTGAAATGTATTATTTAATTTTTAGATAGCTTGTTGTTTCTATGTGTTTGATATTCCGGACCATTCCTGAGGCAATAACAGTGTGCCTCCTAACACAATCATATTACAAAACTCAAATATTATTAGGCATATAAGGCAGCAGCTAGTACTATTTGATTTGAAGGCATGGGGAATGTGAAGAAAGTAAGGAAGGCAAAGACTTTTATACTACTCTGGACAAAGAAAACCACTGTGAAGAAAACTAATGATAATTTACCCTAGTTTTTTTTTTTTTAAATACATTTGAAGAAAAATTGAGAAATATCCTCTGATAATTCACATGTAGCTAGAGTTTGCACAATTCAACAATACAGATGGATGTTCAAAGGTGTGTAATTCTCAAACAGTGGTAGAAAACTAGAATTTTGAGATGAAAAATGTATTACTAACACAAAATAATCAAGAGGTAATGTCAGAAAAATGGCAAAAAAGGAAGTCCTGGACCATCCTTTCCTACAAACTTACCAACTCAGCAACAACTCACAAATAACATCCCTTTGTGAGAAATCCAGAAATTAAGTGAAAAGTTCATACAATCCAGACTCAAAAGCCAGCAGAAAGAGGAGGGACAACTTCTGGCTGGAGTCTATGTCCCAGTCAAAGGAAACCCTATAACTCTTGACATATTTCAGAGGAGGGAAAGATTTGGTTTGGGCTCAGTGACTCAACTTTCCTGAGAAGGGTCCCAGAGGACTGATCTCTGTTTTGTTAGTTTTGGAGCATAGATGGGTCCATCACAACCTAGCTGCCCTGGGGAAAAACAGAGATGGCAACTTGGGGTGGTAAGCACAATAGCTCCCCCTTTTGCCCAGTGCAAAGAAAGCAGATAAAGAAGTAGAGGTTTCCAGTGACACCATGCATCCCATATAGACAACAAGAACATATGAGGTCTGGTAGCCTTTATCTCAGGGGCCAAGTTCTTTGGCACCCACTTGTCCAAGGCAGATGGTCAGCTGGGTAGGGTAGCTCTAGAGGTATGAATGTTTGAGACTGGGTGCAGAGGAGCAAACTGCACATGCATACACCCAACATACAGTTCTCAGCATCCAGAGAACCTCGGTCTCTGTCCCCATCCCCATGACATGGGTATTTGAGGGTCACAGTACTCTGCCAAGGTCCAAACTGCTCCAACACAAAGATGCTTACTTCACTAAAGCCAGTATCTCAGAAGTCAAGCCATCTCCAACTGAGCTGGAAAGTCTGTGAATAAGAGTCCTGACTACCAAAAAACAAAACAAAACAAAATATTTCTCTATCAATAACTATTATAAATGTAATGGATCAAGGTCTCCAATCAAAAGACAGAGTGGGGCCTCCCCTGGTGGTGCAGGCAGTTGAGCGCTGCCCTGTGAAGCTGTCTGCAGCCTCTGTGGCACCAGTTTGATCCTGGCTGGCTGGCAAGGGTCCCACATGGCGTGGCAGACCTCTCCTGTCTGGCCTGCTGCTTCCCTCAGCAGTGTATTTCGTCAGTCTGCCTGTTCTTTTCTCCGCTCTGTCCCTGGTGAATCCTCTCACCTTCCCATGCATCTGGCCTATACCCCGGTTCTTGTATAAATAAATCTTTAAAAAAAAAAAAAGACGTAGAGTGACTGAATGGAATAAATATCAAAACTGAAACAAAATATGATATGACCCAACTATATAGAAACTACAAGAAACTCACTTTAAGTTTAAGGAAATACATTAGTTGAAGAGCATGGATGGGAAGTTAGTATATGAAAATGGCATATTGGTGTCTAAAAAAGGGAAGGAATGGCTGTACTTTTGTAAGACAAAATAGATATTCAGGCAAAACCATCATAAGAGACAAGAAGGACACTACAAATAATAAAAGAACCTACCCACAAAGAAGATACGACAATTATAAATATACATATGCACCCAACATTGGAACACCTAGATGTACAAAGCATACATTGTCATAATTTAATGGGAAACAGATAACTGTACAATAATAGAGACTCCATTTTCAACACTGAATAGAACACCACACATAACATCAATGAGAAAATAGAAGGTTTGAACATCACTACAGACCAAATGGACTTAGCAGACATATAAAGAACATTCCATCCAAAACCAGAATACATGTTTTTTCAAGCACAAGTGGACCTTTTCTAGTATAGATCATATGTTAAGTCACAAAACAAGTCTAAGCAAATTTAATAAGATTAAAATAATACCAAATATCTTTTCTGACCACAGTGGAATGGAATAAAATGAATAGGAGAAGGAAAATTTAAAGCTTCACAAAAATGTGGAAAGTAAGCAGCATATTCTTCAATGATCAAGGGTCAAAGAATAAATAAAAAAGGACATTAGGAAGTACCTTAAGAAAAACAAAATTAAAAATACAACCTATCAAAACAACATAACATATTAGATGACATATGTTGTCATCTAAGAGGTCAGTTCATAGCAACACATACATACATTAAAAAAAGAAGGAAGAATAGTATCTATGTAAAATTTTGGAAATATAACTATCCTTACTATGATAACCATTTCACAATATATATGTATATCAAATCATCACATTTTATACTTTAAGCTCACACATGTTATGTGGATTATATCTCAGTAAAACTGAGAAAAAAAGAGGACACATCTCAGATAAACAATTTAACATTATACCCTAAAGAGATAAAGGAGAAAAAAATCAAGCTTATGTTAACAAAAAGAAGGAAATAACAAAGATTAGAACAGAAGAAAAATGAAATAGAAAATATCAACAAAACTTTGAGTTGATTTTTTTAAAAAGATTAACAGAATTAACAAACCTTAGCTAAACTAAGAAAAAGAGAGAAACCCCAATAACTGAAATCACAAATTAAAGAAAGCACATTATTGAGAGAACAGTGTTCTCTGCCTGAGGAACCTGGTTGGGTGTGGAGAGGTTTTCCCTTTTCCCATTGCTTTCTCATTATTGCTTTGGAGACTGATTCTCGATTTGGAATACTCAGTTGGGTAAGACTCCACATGAGAAGAGTCTATACCATCACATTCAAGTCAGCTTCTAGAACAGTGTAAGTAAATGATCATGAGCCTGCTCTTTGAAAATAAAGATATAAGTAGGTTTGATGGAAAAAGCTCAGCTGTCTTACCCTTGATCTCCCATATTGTCCAGGCTGGAAAAGTGTTCAAATTTTCTATTAACAACTGAGCAGATTCAGTCTACACATACTTTATTTAACTATGTTTCCCCAATAACTACCTCTTTACCAGGTAATCGAAAGGACTGCCTATACTCTATGACCCCAATGATCTCTTCTATTATCATACAACACCCAGGGTAGTGAATTCCAAGTTTTAGAATGCTTAGAAAATGAGTGTGGCTACTGGATGAGACTTCATGAGATTGTGGCATTTCAAGTGGCCAAACAATTTCAGACCCAACCTTTTAAACCCAACGGTATCTCACTTGTCCCACTATGCCCCAGATCCCTGGCATCTGCTAGGTTTGCCTTTGAGGCTTCAGACTTGCAAGAACCTGCATAGTGTGTCTGGCAGGAAATAGAATTTGATTCAGGAATAAGGGGAAAAAGAAAATCATAAGGTGGTACTGTACGTTAGTTTTCCTCAGGATTCTCCAAAACTTGAAATGTAGCATTAACGGACTCTGTTACTTCATAGGCATCAGATGCTCCATGGACAGCATTTCTCAAAATATTAACTCCAAAGCGGGCTCTAAGAGAACCTGGGGACAAGAATTTTGCTTCCTCTGGGTCTGTGGGACCCATCAATCTTCTCCATTCCGTAATAGCATTCCACTTGCTCAGAACCATGACCCGAGATGGACCCCTGAAAATAACAGTACTTTCAGTTGACTATTTACAACTGTAGACATTATATACATGGCTAGACAAAATGCCACAGCTTCATTCAGAGAGTTACTCTTTGGTTTATTTGTCCTTGTCCGTGTGATTCTGTACTCCCCCCTTTTTTTCCATTTCTCCCTCTTCCAAAGGTTTTGTGCTAGAAGAGTGCAGTAGCTTAATTCCAGGAATATATGCCAGAAACTGTCCCAAGTAGTTTCAACATATTGATTATTTAGTCCTCACAATAAAACTATGAGATAGGGACTATTACTATTCCCACTTACAGATAAGGAAACTGAGGCACAGATTAGGTCTCATGACAAATCCAGGGATTTAAAAGCAGAGATTTAAAACTGATAGCCACTATATCTAATGAGAAAACCTAAGGAAACAAAGAAAGAATGGAAGGGGAGGGAGAGACAGAGAGAGGAAGGGAGGGAGGGAGCGAGGGAGGGAGGGAGAGATAACAAAGGAAGGAAGAAAGGAGGTAAGGAGTTAAGGAAGAAGAAAGAGGAATATAGGAAAGGAAGAAAATAGACATGAATCCTAAATGTCAACAGGGTAATCATTTTTAATCAATGAAATTAGATGGAATGTTTTCATAAATGTTTGCATTTTCCATATTGCTATAATGAACACTTACTACATTTATAACGCGAAGAACTATATACAAGAAACTTACTCAGTAAGCATTTCCAACAGATCTTTATAAAACTCCTTTCCTGTTATTTTTATATAAATTTTTTCTACTTGCTCTTCAGTTAGGACCAGGTCCTTTGCCTGTATTATATCAAACAAATCTTCTTTGATACGCTTTATGATCTCCTCTAGGAAAACAGATATTTGGTAATCTTGCTGATTGCCTCCACTTCATATTGATTAACATAATTAAGAAAAGTAATACTTTTACTTGCATTATGGTTTATAAAACCAAATCTTATGCTAAACTGAATCTAAAAAGAACCAGATTGACACTGAAAAGTACTTGATATGTTGATGAAGATGTTCAATCTCTGAGACCTGCCTTTGCAGAAACCACTTTAAACATCTAATGGACTATAAAAGGTGGCTAGAAAGAATCTGCTCCTAAAAGTGATGACATGTTTTCATCTCCATGTTATAGATACCAAGGGATTTCTTGCTATATGTGGATTGAAGGGAAGAGTCCATCTGAAACTCTTCTCCCTGAAATAGCAAGGCACCATTGAAGGAATTAAATAAAGTAAATCACAGTAAATAAAGTAAGCTATTCTCATCAATAGCTTAAATTTAGGAAGGATTCTGAACTTTTCCCTAAAGACAATGTGAAACATCTAAAGCATTCTAAGCAGGAAACTATATAGATTTACACTATATAATAAATAAATAAATTTTAGTTATCTCAGATATAAATATAATAAAACCTGGTTTGGAAGAGGATTGTGAGGATGCAATCAGATGATGTATTTGAGATATGTGTACCATATTAAGCTCTTAATAAACATTCTATCCCCTTCTTTCACCACTAATTTTTTGTCAAGCACTGGAAATGGTATTTGACTGTATAACTAATAACCTAAGGGAAGGTTATTTCCTTTGCAGTATGGAGGAAGAATTAGGGTAAAGTCATTGGAAAGAGCCTATAGACAAGATGAAGGCTAATGCAGTCTATTGAAGGTGCCCCTTCTCAGGAAAGGAAGTATTTTGAAAAGGAAAAATCCCTTGGATTGCTTGGGGAAGCAAGTGGCATAGATCCATGTCCATAGATAAACAGAGAACATTGCAGAAATAAGAGATGGATCCATTCCCTGACATTAACATAATTTTTCATATTAATGTATGTAAGAAGAAAAAAAATCACCATCTTCATCAACTTTTAAAAGGACTTCACCAAAATTTGATGCCATTTTTATTACAAGGGAAAGGAAAGGATAGGTAAGGAAGTAGAGAGAAAGCAAATATGACAAAAGTTAATTGTTGAATTTAGATAGAGGTTCATGACTGATCCATTGCATTATTCTTTTAACTTTTCTGTAGTTTGAAAATTTTCACAAGATGTGGAGAAATTACATACATTGCCTTTTATTTTAAAATACTTACCTCTTCCTTCAGCTGGTACATGTGGTTTAATCAGTGCAAAAGTGGTTTGAGGAGGAAAGAAATACTGTATTTCCCTTTCAGCAGTTTCTAAAGAATCACTTCCATATAACTGATTGATAGGCAAACTCTCCATTGCAAATTGTGCACATAAACTTTGAAATAGAAATCAAGTTAAAATTGCTACAGCATAACATAACAAAATATAACAAAAGATAACCTAACCTATTTATATAAATCTTTTGTTATTGGGGCCTCCCTGGTGGTGCAAGGGATTAAGTCGAGGCTCTATGAAGCAACCCACAGACACTGCAGCATGAGTTCAATCCCCAGCCAGCGTGCTACCCACATGGCACAGCAGATCTCTCCTGACTCACCCGCTGCTCTGCTCAGCAGTGTATTTCGGTCTACCTGTCTGTTCTGCTCCTCACTCTGTCTCTGGTGAATCCTCTCACCCCCCACATCTCTGGCCTGTATTCCAGTGCTTATATGCATGAATAAATAAATCTTTAAAAAATAATAAATCGTTTGTTATCAAACAGGAACTGCTTGTCCCTGACCTAGGCAAAAGCAAGCAATTACAGAGACACTTAATGAATGTTGTCTCCTTCCAAGGAGGCATTAGTCATTAAGATGAAAAGGCATGAGTATTTAAATAATCATGATGATGTGGGCCTCCCTGGTGGTGCAACGGGTTCAGATGCAACCATGAAGCTCGCCATAGCCACTGCAGTATGTGTTCGATCCCTGGCCAAGGACCTACGCACATGGCTCAGCAGACCTTTCCTGACTCGCCCGCTGCTCCCCCTAGCAGTGTATTTCAGTCAGTCTGCCTGTTCTGTTCCCCACTCTGTCTCTGGTGAGTCCTCTCACCCCCCACAACTCTGGCCTATACCCCAGTTCTTGTATGTATGAATAAATAAATCTTTAAAAAATAATCATGATGATGGTTATTCACAGATAACTAAGAAAGAAGGAGTATATGCCTGGTGCACTGCAAAAGCACAGAATATAGAACCCTGGTTGGGCTACTAGCTCACTATGTGTTATTGGGCAATTATGTAATTTCTCTGTATTTTAGTTATCTCAGATATAAATATAATAAAACCTGGTTTGGAAGAGGATTGTGAGGATGCAATCAGATGATGTATTTGAGATATGTGTACCATATTAAGCTCTTAATAAGCATTCTATCCCCTTCTTTCACCACTAATTTTTTGTCAAGCACTGGAAATGGTATTTGACTGTATACCAAAAATATCAATGGAAATTGAAAAAAAATATTAGTTTGACATATTTGTCATTTATTTTACAAATACATTTGTATTACTCCATAGTCAAAAGAAATTAAAATGGCTCCCATGAAAAAAGTTGGTCAGCCACATGAATCTTACCTCTTTGGGTCATAGTCTATAGCATCTTCAACAGTGCTTGGACCTACTAACTCTTTCCAGTGTTGTAATCCATTGCCTCTTGATAAAACAAGAGCTAGAGATGGACCACTGTTAGGAAGAAAAAAATAAGTTCATGAAATAATGGCTCAGTAGCTAATTATATAGAGGCAATACAATGTACTTATTAAATATACGAAAAACATCAAAACAATCTTTTAAGAGGAGTCTGAAATTAGTTCCCATTGTTATATTCTCAAGACATATTTATAAAAAGGATGGAAGCAGACAAAGGAAAGGAAGAGACTTAGTTCTGACGGAATGGTTCCTGTATTGCTCCTAAGCGCTTGCTGATTTAGATACCCTGCTGACTTCCATCTCAGTTGTATTTCACTTCCTTTTCTAGAAACTTAAGCGATTTCTAGCATCCCATTCTCCTAGCACCAGTAATCTTTAGGATTATCAAAGCCCCTGAGAGTCAATAAATTCTCTGCTTGGACTTGATGATGTCTCATATCCTGATTTCTAGCATTCAACTCAACTAGGCTCTAGCAACTTCACCTGAGATCTTCCCTTTACTCCAACAATATTCAAGGAGGACTAGAGAAGACTGACAGTTAAGAAGAGAATTGAGATGGGAAAGAGATTGACAAAGTAGGATTCTGTATATTTTTACAGAATAGAGAGGATTGACTATTTGAACAGAGAGCAGGCTTAAGAGATGATTTAAGTTATTCAAAAATAAATCAGATTGTGCTTTTTAAACCTGAAATCTACTATACCTGGTCATGTTTTTTATAATATTTCCAAAATAATCTTTATTTTCATATTCCTTACACAGTGTTTGTGCTTCATCTTCTGATAGTACTAATTGTCTTTGCATCTGTATTTTAAAGCCATTATCTTCAATAATTTTCAAAACATCCTCTAAAATAAAGTTACATAAGTTTTAAACTGCTAGGCTATAAGCTTTCAACACAACACTATATATTATCATGAGGGCATATCATGCAATACATTCTCATATGAAACTTAAAAGCTTACAAAAATAGCTTATTAGATAATAATTTACAGTGAGAAATATTTTTCACATGTGAAATTAGGATGTTACTTCCACATTTTCACCACACAGAAATCATGCACATATATACCTACTTGTAACCCCCAAGTGGGAGATCACTTTGGGTAGCTTTATTCATAAATATTAAGTTATGTTTCTATAAAGTAAGTTATACTTCATCTAACATGTAAAATTTTCCCAGTGTGTTTAATTAAAGGAAAATTAGAATAGTCTCGACACAGTATCTGGGAAAGATTAATATTTTAAATAAAATAAGTGTTATCAAATCAACTCCAGTAGCATAGTGCAAGGCATGAGCTATTAATGTTTATTCTAAGAGCCCAAGGAAAGATACACTGCAGAACTTCTACCAAAGATGTATTTGGGAATGAAACCTCAGCAGCAAAGGAAACAAAACTGAAAATGAACAAGTGGGACTATATCAAACCTAAAAGTTTTGGCATCCCAAAAGAAATCATCACAAAAACAATAAGTCAACCTACAGAATAGGAAAAAAGTATTTGCACCCTATGCATCTGATATGGTGTTAATTAACAAAATTTACAAAGTGTTCACACAATCCAACAACAAAGAAACAAACCAATTTAAAAAATGGGCAAAGGACCTTAGAATACATTTCTCTAAAGACATTCAGATGGCCTATACATATGAAAAAAGTGTTCAACATCCCTTATTGTAGGAGAAATGTACATTAAAACCATGCTGAGGTACCACCTCAATCCTGTGAGAATGGCCCATATAAAAAAGAATGGAATTAACATATGTCGGTGATGTTGCAGTGAAAAAGGAACTCTCATCTGCTGTTGCTGGGAAAGCAAGTTGGTACAGCCCCTGTAGAAAATAGTATGGAAATGTCTCAAGAAAATAAAAGTGGAAATCCTATTTGATCCAGCAATACTGCTATTAAGTGTCTATCTAAATAACATGAAAAATTTAACATGAAAAGAGCTATCTACACCTATGTACATAGGAGCACTGCTTGCAACTACCAAATCATGGAACCAATCCAAGTTCCCTTCAATAGATGGATAGAGAAACTGTGGGGCATATATTTAAGGAATAGCACACAGCTGTGAAAAAAAGATGAAGTGGTGGCATTTGGCACATAATGGATGAACGTTGAGGCAATTATGTTGAGTGAAATCAGCTAAAAAGAGAAAGGCAGATATCAAATGGTTTCACTCATCTACAGACAATAAATACCAAAAAAGCCCTAAAATAAAACACACAAATAATAAAAGAAATAAAAATATGAACTTGGCAAAAAAGAAAATAATGGTTACCAGAGGGAATAAGGGAAAGGTTGAAGGGGATGGAGCACGGAGGTAGATGGGATATGAGCATGGATGGTTATGTGGAAGCAACAACAAAAAGAAAATGTTACAAATATGGCACACCTTAATCTAAAATATTTATAATCACTTTAAATGTGATTGTTTGTCATCTCATTTTATGAGGCTTGTAATACCATTACAACAAACCCAGATAAAGACATTACAAGAAAAGAAAAAGAATTATAACCCTAATAATTGTGGATACAGAAGTTCTCAACAAAATATTTAAAATTCAAAACTCACAATATGTAAAAAGGACACATACAACTGCCATGTGTGGTTTATCTGTAGGTTGCAAGAATGATTCAGCAATCAAAAGTCAAAATATCTACCATATTATCAAAATCAAGAAAGAAAAAAAAAACAATATTAGTAGATATAGAAAAAAATTTGAGAAAATGCAGTATTTATTCATGATAAAAATCTCCCCAAACTAGGGATAAGTGGAAATTTCCTTAATTTGATAAAGAGCATATAAAGCTAACTTTATACTTTTAGTAAAAGATTTAATGTCTTTAGTGTAAGGTCAGGAAGAAGACAGGTGGGTGTGCTCTCACCTCTCCTAGTCAGCATCAAAAAGTTTCTGGACCTACTAAACATAGAGCTTCCATATGATCCAGCAATTCCACTCCTAGGTATTTACCCAAAGGACACAGAAACATCAATTCCAAAGAACACCTGCACCCCTATGTTTATAGCAGCACTATTTACAATAGCTAAGCTTTGGAAACAGCCCAAATGCCCAAAAATAGATGACTGGATCAAGAAGATGTGGTGCATATATACCATGGAATATTACTCAGCAATCAAAAAAGATAAACACATGCAATTTGCAGCAACATGGATGGCGCTGGAAGGAATCATGCTCAGTGAAACAAGCCAAAAAGAAAAAGAAAAATACCGGATGGTCTCACTCATAGCAGGAATCTAGAAAACTTAAATAAGGGACCAGGAAAATGAATAACTATAAGAAAGTGAAAATCAAAATCAACAAAAAACTATGAAGCAGAGACACTTTTTGGGGGGCGGGGGGCGGGAGGGGAGGGATTGGGGTCAGAATGGGGGGGTTGCAATTGTACGGGGAATATAAAAATAAAATTTATTATTAAAAAAAAAAAAACAAAAAGTTAGTTCTAGCTAGTCTAATGAGGCAAGCAAAAGAAAAAAGAAATACAAAGCACACATAAGAAAAAGCGGTCTCAGGCCTCCCCGGTGGTCAGTGGGCTGACCACCGTGCTGTGAAGCTGTCCGCAGCCTCTGCAGTGTTGGTTTGATTCCGGCCTGCAGGCGAGAATCCCACATGGCGCGGCAGACCTCTCCCGTCTCGCCCGCTGCTCCCCTCAGCAGTGCATTTCTGTCGTCTGCCTGTTTTGTTCCCTGCTCTGTCTCTGGTGAATCCTCTCACCCTCCTGCCCCTCTGGCCTGTACCCCAGCTCTTGTATAAAAATAAAAAAAATCTAAAAAAAAAAAGAAAAATCAGTCTCAATTTGCAGACAATATTGTTATTGACATCAGTGGTTCTCAGGCTCACTTTTAGCAGGAATATAGGGGAACCAAATAAGACATCAGTGTAAAAAAATAGTAACAGTACAAAACACAACAAAGCAAAAACAGATAATTATAAACCAGAGACATCCTGTAGGGGAGGAGGAGGGAGAGGGATTAGAGGGAGGCAGGGAGGAGCACAGGGGACTGAGGTGATGGTGCACGGTGCATTGGTGAAGGAAACTCTATGGGGACTACACCTGAGGGGGTTTGGGGCAGCAAATATTGTTTAAAAATAAACAGTGTTGTAAAAAATAAAAAAAATCAATAAAAAAAAAGAAATTTTACTCCAGGGGGAATTTGACAATGTCTGAAGACATTTTGGGCTGTAATTACTGAAAGCAAGAGGAGAGAGCTACGTTCATCTAGTGAGTAGAGGGAGATTACTAAACATTTTATAATGCACATGACGCAGACCCTTCAACAAAGAATTATAGTCCAAAACGTATGCAGGTTCTAGGTTGAGAAGCCTTGTTCTACGTAGTAATCCCAAGAAACTAAGTGTGTTTAGATATTTCGCTAAAAAAGAGTAGGATGACAGTATATAAATATAAATTGTATTTCTGTTCATATGGTATAGAAAAGACTTTATAATGTTAATTTATGATGTGTATTTTTACTCTTACACATTCATTCTGCTACTAAATATGGTATGAGATTAAAAATAACTGGCCTCTTTAAAGTGCCAGGCACTTGCTGTTTTCTCATTTTGTTCTTTTGTATTTTATACCTGAAAATAGACTTGGTAAAATCTCCTTTTCAAACCACGCTATTAGTGAAGGTTTGACCAAGCTTTGTATTTAAGGCATTTTAGATATGAAAGTTTCCAATCTTTATGAAGTAGGAATCCCTACCATGTAAAAATCTACTTTAACACATTCATAGGTTAGAAAATGCTTTGTAAATTTGTTAACTATAAAAATGCTTTATTCTTTGTGTTGAGAAATTAGTAGATTAATGCTAAGGAATTTTTTACTTTGGGGACTTTTTATTCAATGTTAAATATTAAAATAATACCTTTTAATTTAATTGTACCAAAGTCTATTCAAGTCCCATGTACAAAATAAATAAACAATTTATACTTTCTTACCTTTTTGTTCTGTAAGGAGATCTGGTCGAATTAGTGCCAGTATCCTTTCTAATTTTAAGCTTTTCATATTTTTAAAATCAGGGAAGAATATATCGATAAACTTATTAACATTATCTACATTATTTTCAACATCACAAAAATGAGATAAATGTTTTCTTTCCAGATATTCTTGCAAACTGTTAGAATCCAAACAAAAAATTTAAACTATTATAAACTGAAATTTAATAAACGAGAGAAAATTAAAAGTAATATTATGTTCACAAATATCTTGTAGTTTAATAAAACAATAAAAATTGAATTTCACATAGTTTTATTTCTCTAGCACATCAAAGAATATGTATTTAATTCAGCCTCTTATTAAAACATTCCAATAATAAATTATATTGACTCTTCTATGAGTGGCTTTAGGAGAGGCTAAAAGAAGATAAAGATAAAACCTGAGAATAAAATTTAAAATTTCTTTTCTTTTCTCTACTAAAGCTTTCTAAACAATTTCTCATTTTCCTTTAAATTTTGTCTTTAAGGATTATTTAGGAACCTATTGAAGATTTTCCAATAGATAAGACATTTTGGTCATCTTTTTATTATTTACTTCCTTTTTATTGGATTACAATGAGCCAATAAGTGTGGTGAAATCTTTTCCTTGCTATTTTTTCATTTTTAATTGAGGTAATATTGGGATAGCCCCATCAGGTATTACCACTGTTAGTGCCAAATCACCATATTCCACCACCATAGACCATTGTGCTTCCTTTCCTCTTTGTTCTTTTCCCTGCCCCAACCCCTCACCAATTTGGTGCTTCAGTTTTGTAGTTAGCTCCTAAGGGTTAGTTTTTAAGCTTGTCTTTATCTGAAATCTTAATTTTAAAAAAATTCATTAAAGGTTTGATTGTAAACCAAGAAAATTTATTTGTGGGAGTTAAGCATGTATGTATGTGTGTGTGTCTTTGTGTGTATATATATACACACAAAGACACACACACATACACACTGTTGATATATATCAACACTGTCTTCTCTTATGACAATTGCATTGATGAGTCTAACTTTTTTTAATAGCTCAAAAATTTTAGTATGACATCTGATATTATTTTGAGCCCAACACTCTCCACTCAAACCTTCTCTTTGCCCACTGATTATCATTGTCACTTAAATTTCTGAAAGTAAGTTCTACTGTTTACAAAACTCTTTATTAACAGTTGATTTACCCCATGAGTCCCTCTTATCTGAGATAAATCTTGGGATTCATATTAGATTCTGCCTGCTATTTAAACAGTCTAACATAACTAAGAACTAACTAGCTAAATAAGAAAAGTGACTACAATTTGTTAATAAGACACCAAGAAATTCCAATTAGATTCCAAGACAGAAAGTGCAATGGAGATAGGCTGCCCAGCAGGGAGAGACATATATTATTAAGCCTCTAGACTCAGATATTCTTAATATGTTCCTGTTCACCTTTCTTTCAGGCAAAGTTAACTATTTTTGGGTTAAACACTGAATTTTCTGAGTCTTCAGAGGAATAAAAGATAATGTCATACATAAAGCAAATGACTTTTGTTTGTTTTCACATATTTAAAAAACACTGGCAAATATATACAACTGTCTAGTTCTCAGCAATTTATAACTACTAATTACCTGCTTTAAGTAAAAGAACAGAATACATTTGATGTCTTAAACACAGAAAAGTGGAAGAGGAATGTTGGGAGAGATTATGCGTGGTTTCAATCTATTCCTAGAACCCCAGGTCACAAGGCCAGACTGGCGTGACCAGCTTAAGAAGACAAAAAAAAAAAAAAAAAAGTTCTTCCTCATCTGCTTGACATACACGTTCAGAACAATCCCAGCTTTGCCTTCAATCTTCAATACTTTTGATTATCTGGAAGAAATACTTTGGCTTCAACATAAAAATGAGATAATTGCCGTTACACTTCATTACCTACTAACATATCATGCACTGTTTATTCTAGAAGTACCTGTCCCGCTTTATTTTCCTCATCACAGGTTTAGAAATAACTTCCATCTCATGTTCATCCTCCAATACTTTGTCAGGTTGCAGCTCAGAATTATGTTCAATTTTTTTCTGGGGAGGCAGCTCTTTTCCTTGAGATACAACTATAACATGGCTTAAGGCTCTTGTCATGAAAGAGACAAAATCTTCAAAGTCAGGCTATAAAATAAAATAATAAACTGCTTACTTGAGCCTTTTGAAATGAATGGACTAAAATGGCAGTTACTACCCAAGTCCAATAACAGCTTCCCCTCCAGGCTCACTGGGCAAGGGAACCTTATCCTTATAAACCTCCTGGTAAACATATCTTTGAAGAGTAGAAGTCTACAGTTAGCAAGGATGGATTTCAAAGATAGTCTAATTATATAGCAGCACTGTTTACAATAGCTAAGCTTTGGAAACAACCCAAATGCCCAAAAATAGATGACTGGATCAAGAAGATGTGGTACATATATACCATGGAATATTACTCAGCATTCAAAAAAGATAAACACATGCAATTTGCTGCAACATGGATGGCGCTGGAAGGGATCATGCTCAGCGAAATAAGCCAAAAAGAAAAAGAAAAATACCGGATGGTCTCACTCATAGCAGGAATCTAGAAAACTTAAATAAGGGACCAGGAAAATGAATAACTATAAGAAAGTGAAAATCAAAATCAACAAAAAACTATGAACCAGAGACACTTTTAGGGGGGCGGGGGCGGGAGGGGAGGGATTGGGGTCAGAATGGGGGGCTGCAATTGTATGGGGAATATAACAATAAAATTTATAAAAAAAAAAAAAAAAAAAAAAAAAAAAGATAGTCTAATTATTATTCTCAAGCTTTAGTATACTTCCAAATCACTAGGAAAGCTTGTTCAAATACGGATTTGTTGAGCCTAATGGAAGAGTTTAGAATTCAGTAAATTCAGGGTGAGTCCCACAAATTGGATTTTCTCAGACGTTCCCAGGTAATGCTGATGTAGCTAGCTGTTCCAGGATTTTCCTTTTATGTATGTGGAAGCTGGGCCCAAATGACATAGTTTTGAGTGGTACAGTTAATTTCAAAATGTGTAGTCCAGTAGCACATTTTGTGAAACAGACATGTTCTGTGCTCTCTCACACACATAGTCACATGCCACTAGTGAACACTTAGAATGTGACTAGTGCACATTTTAAGTGAATTTTAATGGTATTTAATTTTAATGCAGTTAAATTCAAATTCAATATGTATCTAATGGTTATCTTATTGGTATATTTCAAGAAGCCATGTCTCCTCAACCCCAAGCCAGTATACTTTCCAAACACAGTATGACTTTATTCTATCCCCCCAGGCAAAAGAAAATTTACAAAATAGTTTGTGAGCAAGGCCTTAGGTAAAGGAAGAACTAAAGGGTTCCTGTGAAGTTTATGAAAAGAAGCCTTCAATTTGAGGCATAAATTTAGAGGAGAGGACTGGCTATTTATCTTCAGAAGCCGCTGCAGGGAATCTTACAGGACATAACATAAAGAAGTCTTCATTCTGGCAAACACAATTGGAGCCTACAACTTTGCACAGCTGCCACTATTTCTACTGGAAATTTCATTGCAGTCACTTTTGACTTACCACAATATGGACACCAAAAGGGGCACTTGGAGATTATTTGGTTGGCCAGACTTGGTCACTATTTTCTACATTGAAGCTCTAAAAGTTGCAGCTATCCACTGTATTTGCAAAATATAGTCGGTTTTTTATAAAACTTTCTTACCTCATCTGCTATTGAACTGTAGAAGTCCCTTACTTGTTCTTCAGTGATAAATCTCTTATCTTCTGCTTCTATGATAAATCCTGCCTTGATAATCTTTAATTAGAGTGTGAGATCCAGGCATATCATGGGACCACATGTAAAACAAGTCAAGGACAATTGTTTCAGGATTAACAAATCATCCAGATTTGAATACATTTCATGTAAAGACCTCGGCACAATCTCCTCTATTGCACATGCAACATTCTTTCAAATTTCAATATAATTTTGTTTCAACATGAAGTTATAATTTAGGAGTCAGTATACTAATCTCCTGAAATTAAAATATGGCTGAGCACCTGCTTTTGGAAATGGAGTTCATAGGAACCCAGACACTTGTTTACACATATCTACTGCTACTTTCTCAATATGATGGCAGACTTAAGCAGTTGCAACAGAGATCATATATCATGCAGACTTTTCTTTTTCAGATGTTTCATCATTAGTGTATAGAAATGCAATTTTAAATCACTTCTATCTTGCCCATTACAGAAAAAGTCTGTCAATCTCTGGACTAGAGTACAATTTTTCTTTAAAAAAATTATTTTCACTCTAAATCAAAACATTAAATACTTTCTTAAGCTATCAAATTTAAGAAGAACCATATATTTGTTATAACATATGGGGAATAAAGCATTTAATGTGAACTTATAATGAGCTTGCATTGCTAATAACTAAACATGAAAATGAGTTTTGCAATCCAATATCAGAATTGTATTTTCTACCATTTATGTTAGATGCTGGTAGAGAAGAATTATTTAAAGATGCTTGCGTAGGTCTTTGCAAAACCAAACCAAAAGAGCCATCAGCAATTCCTATCACCAGAACTTCATTATGTTCTATTGTGCACTGAAAGATAAGCTTGTATTCAAATTTATAATTAAGGGTTATTATTTTGCAATTACTTTAAACTATTGTTGGAAAATAATACTTACTTTTTCTCTAATTTCTTTAGCTTTTCCAGTAATTACAGCATCAGGCTTGAAAATAGCAAACTGATAAAGGCCCTCTAGGAAAAAAAAAATAGAAGAAATTCATGTTCTTGATGTAAAGTTTAGATAATAAAGGATTTGGATATTATAAACATGAACTATGAATTTCCAATGAATCTCTGTTTTATCTACCATAGAGTTTCTCCCTAGAGAAATACAGGCACTTCCTGGTGGCCTGGGGTTAAATCTCAGTGGTATCAGTGCTACAAATTGAGTTTGATGCCCGTCCAGGGAGCTAACCGACATGGTGCAGTAGGTCTCCCATGTCCCGTCCACTGCTCCGTTTAGCAGTTTATTTCAGTAAATCCATCTGTTCTTCTCCCTACTCTGTCTCCGGGGAATTCTCTTGCCATCACCCCACCTTTCCTGCACCTCTGGCCTACACCCCAGTTCTTCTATGCATAAGAAAATAAATAAATCTTTTTAAAAAAGAATCATTAGTCTTTTTCCTGGTCCCTTATTTAGGTTTTCTAAATTCCTGTTATAAGCGAGACCATCCAGTATTTTTCTTTTTCTTTCTGGCTTATTTTGCTGAGCATGATCCCTTCCAGCTCCACAAAGAGTAATAAAGAATATTAAAGAATAAAAAAAAAGAATTATATACAGTTCTTACATTTGTATGCAGGAAAAACTGTCACACACACAAAATGAGTAAGTAGACACTCATAATAACACAATTTACATATAAGCATTCCCATAATACATCTAGCTGCCTGAGTATAGCTGGTGAATGGAGTTTCAAATGCAAGTAAACATTACAAACTGAGAGATTTAACATCTTTGGATTTATTTATATATTCTTTTGATCAACTTTTAGTGCAAGACAATTCACTGAGAAAATATTGTTTGCCTCTGCTCCCTTGGAGTATAAATGTATACTCATACACTCACAAAGACAATCCAAAAAGGGCAGAAATCTGTTAACTGTAAAGTAAGACAGGAGTATGGGTCATCAAGGAAGAAATTATTTTCACCAGTTTTTTGAAGATGATAAAGGATGAAATAAGCGAAAGCTATTTTCCAGATTAGTCACTAGGGATATAGTTCCTGATAATGGGTAACCTCTGAAGGGCTCCAGGAATAGAGACCAAAAGAATGGCAGTGGGAGCAAAGAAGTTGTTTTCAATAGCTGAGTTGTTTTGCACAAATCATTATATATCCCATCAGTTCCTTATTAATTAACAGTAATGTCACCAATTTTGCTGCTACAAGCAATGTTGTAACGAACATCCATGTACAGAAAATCTCTTGCCATAACATTAAAGTAAATTTACTTGCCAGGATTTTCATATGCTCCTTCCCCGGCATCTTCTGAATCGGAGTCTACCAATAAAATTTCTGGATGCTATGGGAGAGAAATGTAAATAAAACACAGTTATAGTTCAATGTGAGAGTAAAAAGAGTTTTCAGAAATTTTATTTTGAGTAAATGTTTATAATCTAAGGGATAGAAGGTAAAACAGAAATGTATATGCATTCATCTATTTCTATTAAAATGAGAAATATTTAAAATGATGGGGGTGACTATGAGAGATAATGTAAAAGGTTAAAAACAAGAATCCTAAACCTTAAGAAAAATACACAGAATAAAATAAGGAAGAAGGAGAGATTAGCAATTAGAAAGCAATAAACACATAATTATCACCTTGACCATTTAAAACAAGTCCAAATAAGTCCAAATTAAGATGTTCTCTGAGTAAAAAATTTCAAAGAGCACATTTCAAAGACTAGTAGGAAAATGAATGTGGAATATATTATTTTTTATATTGAGTGCATCTTAATATAGGAGTATTTTAAAATTTTTATTGAGGAAAGTTGGTTTAAAAATAGTATGTGTTCCAGGTGTACAGCATTATAATTACACATTGGTATGTATCACATCATTATCTTCCTCAAAAGTTTACTTTCCATGCCCCAACATATAATTGACATCCATTATCTGTTTCTAGGCCCTAGCCCCTTTGGTAGCCACTGCTCTCTGCATCTGAAGTTTGATTTTGTTTTGTTTTGTTTGTTCATTTACTTTGTTTTCTGTGTTCATTAATTTGCTTTGTTTTTCTTTCTTTCTTTCTTTCTTTTTTTTAAAGATTTGTTTATTTATTTATTTATTTATACAAGCACTGGGTACAGTCAGAAGCACGGGAGGGTGAGAGAATTAACCAGAGCCAGAGCGGAGAGCAGAACAGGCAGACTGACGAAATACACTGCTGAGGGGAGCAGCAGACGTGGCAGGAAAGGTCTGTCGTGCCATGTGGGACCCTCACCAGTGGCCGGGGATTGAACCAGCGCTGCAGAGACTGTGGGCAGATTTGCAGCCCAGCGCTCAACCGCTGCGCCACTGGGGAGGCCCCATTGCTTTGTTTTTCTATGACCCACATATGAGTGAAGTCAGATGATGTTCATATTTCTTCTGACTTATTTTACCTAGCTTAATACTCTCAAGATGCATTCATGTTGCTAATAAAAATATAGTGTAAACAGAAATAACAGAGTAGAAGAATGCAATAATTGAACTGAAAAGTTCAATATAGGTGTTCAACAGCAGACTTCACCAAAAAAAAAAAAAAAAAACACAACAAACAACTGCATACCCACAGAGGCAGTTGGCAGCCAATGCATTCAACAGACACAAGCTGTCCAGCAACCTGCTACAGTTAAAAAATTTGATCAAATGGGACCTGCCCATCTACATTGAGGAGTTTCTATAGCAGTATAATCACTACAAATCCAATGTGGATATTTTCAAATTACAACCAAATAAACCCAGCAAAGGACTGGCAGAGCTGGTGACATTTCTGCCACAGATTGATCATAGCTCCCCAGAACAATTAAGTAAAGTTTCTCAAGAGTTGACATTTTCTCTCCTACAATCAGATCTTTGAATGACATTTTACAAAGCTTTGATCTTGCTGAAAAATAAGAATCTCATCAATCCATCAAGTTTGATAGAATTCTTCTTTGTATTTTTATGTTGCTATCATAAGCTCCTGTGAAAGACTTTATACACACATATTATGACCAATATCAAGAAAATAAATGCAAAAATACAAGAACCATGAAGTGAATATAGTATCACAGAATTTCCTGTACTCATATTAAGAGACAGCAATGCTACTGCAGCTTAGTTTTTTTTTTAATTTAGTTCATCTCTTGGTTGTTTTCTCTATAAACCACATGAGTAAAATTATATGGTTTATTTCACTAAGCATAACACCCTCTAAGTCCATCCATGTGGTTGGTTGCAAACAGCAGGATTTCATCTTTTTTATAGCTTAGAAATATTCCATTGTGTATACATACCACATATTTTTCACCCACTCCAGTTATTTCCTATTGTAAATAATTCTTCAATAAACATGGGATGAGTATGTGTGTGTGTGTGTGTGTGTGTGTATATATTTCAAAGAATAAAAATAGGTATTCCTTACTATGCAGCTAACTAACTTCTGCGTATTTACCCAAAAAATACAAGAACACTAATTTAAAGAAGTATATGTACCTCATTTTTTAATGTTAAAATATTTTATTGCATATTATTTAAGTAATAGTATTACATAAGTAATGTACATCATACACACAAGATCTTATCATAATATTCTATTAAAATGCACTTTTGTTTTCATTCATCAATCTATTTTGGCCCTCTTTTCCCATCAGTAAATATAGAACTAGAACACACAGTTTGGATGTGTACAATTTATGCATAAATTGCAGACATTTTATGTAACTAATCACTGTTACTAAGCAATTAGTAAATAGCAAATTTTTAATGACAGACAAGACTGCAACAAAACATCTTTTCTATATTTGTATCACTATTTTCTTGGGGACAATTTATTAAAGTATAATTGTTCAGTCAAACACTACACACATTTTTAAGATATTTTTGTTCATGTTGCCAAAATATTTCCCTGAAAGATGGCACCATTAGAAAACTAGTTTGTTATAAAATTAGGGGAAATGCTTTAGGAAAACAATGTAAAAAATATAAAAATGCATCTGAAAAAATAAAATTGTGCTCTAATGTACCTGAGGGCGAGCCATTTCCCCTTCTGCAATTTTCCTCTCCTCAGTGATCAAGCTGATAATTTTCTTAGTAACCAGGGGTGCATTTGCACCCTTAATCTTTGCAACAATTTTGCCATTCTGCAAGGGAAAATAAAACATGAAGGAAATTTTCATTTTCCCAATAAGTCAAAAACTAATACTTCAACTGGCTGTCACCCCATGCTACCCCACACCCCACCAATCCTTTTGGTGATCCTATAGTAATCGGCTATTTTTAAAAAGATTAGCGACTTGAAAGTATATCTCAGTTTTATAAGCCAGGTCTCTGAGTGCCACCCCCAATTTGTCTGTCCTCCTACAACCAAAGGCAAGACATCCCCACTTTACATTCCCACTGTTCTATATAGACTTTCAACATAACTTTCCCTAATTATTTTTGACACTATATTCCTTTTGTCTATCATTCAACATGTATTCACTAAACACCTGTTTACACACTCTGTAGTAGACATGATGGTATGGAATAACAGTCCTGGGACCTGCCTAATTAATTACAAAAAGAAACAAACAAACAAACACATGAAATAACAACCATCACAGGTACTGCCAAGAGAGATGCATTGGGAGCATATACAGGATATATTATGATCAGTGAGCGTACTAATCAAAATCAGGAAGGGTTTCTTGGTTTAAAATATGATGGATGGGTAAGAGAGAACCAGGTAAAAAGGAATTAAAAAAAAAAGGTTCTGAGTTTGGAAAACAAAAATTGGGAGGTGGGCTGAGAGGGTGCCTGGTAGTAGATGAAGCCCAAAGGAGGGAGGGGGAAGCCAAACATGCAAAGCTTTGTGGACCACGAAAAGATGATTTTATGCTTTAGCCTAGTCTTTATCCTATGTGCGGTAAGAAGTCTTTAGAATATTTAAATGGAAGCATCAACTATAATTAGGGTGGCAGGGATGGGGAGGGAACAAGAGATGTTTGTATACAAATTTGGTTTTTTGTGGCTTTTTTTGGCATAGAAGTACTAGGGTGTAGGCCAGAAGTGCAGGTGGTGAGAGGATTCATCAGAGACAGGGTGGGGAGCAGAACAGGCAGATTTACTGAAATACATTGGTAAGGGGAAAAGCAGGCAAAACAGGAGGTCTCCTGTGCCATATGTGGGTTAGCTTTCTGGCCAGTGATTTAACTCAAGCCATAATGACGATAGCACTAAATTTTAACCCATGGCCACTAGGGAGGCCCTGTATACAAATCTGAAGCTAATCTAGTGAGAAAGATGATTGTTCAGTCGACGGCACTGGTGATAAGAGATGGAAAGGAATAAATCAGTATAAGAAACACTTGGTGGGAAAATTGACGGTTCCAATGTCTGGTGTAGCCTGAGTGTAATGTAAAGTAGTTTTAGTGTATTCACTTTCCTTATTAGTATTTCTTTTTCCTGATCAACACAGTGCGTGGTAGTCTAATAATTCATTATGAGCTATATTAAAAGATGAGCAAAGATCAGGCAAAAAATCAGTAATTTCTATTACCAGAAAACAGTTCATTGATAATTTTGGAATGATACTTGCTCTTTAACTGTAAACTGGAATCTGATAACACATTCGAAGTGATAGTGTGAAGTGAGGGCAATGCAAAATGTAGCAGACCACGCAAGGCTTAAGCTTGAGTTAGCTCAGGAGGACAAGTTAGGGCTGTGGGATAATTCCAGGCCAAAACAATAGAAACCAGGTTCCCGTCAAAAATAAGACATATGTACCATTTGTACCTGAAACATGAATGTGGTGAAATGCTCCGCTGCTTGTAACAGCAATTTGGCTTCTGTACCCCCGCTTGCTATGGCAACTGCAAACTCCCAGGTGCTGTTATTGGCTTTATCACCCCCTGCTCAGGTCCGCTCCCTACGAGAGGGACAGTCGCCAGCCGGCTAATAAAGGCTTTTTCTAAATTTGATTTAGATTCAAGTCTGTGTGTAGGGGGAGTCTCTACAACAATAGATAATACTTACAAGACTAAAGAGAAAAACAGGTTCACATTTATCTTTAAATGATTGCAAAGTCACAATGTTGTCAGCTTCTGCCTGAAAAAAATGAATGAATATTTCATATAATAAAAAATAAAATTATATCCAAGCCATTTGATACATTATGTTCAAATAACACAGGGTCCATATCATCTTTAGGTTTATTACAACATTCACTGAGCATGTTCTAGCTGTTTTAAGAATCAAGTTTTATATATTGACAATTTAGATCTGGCAACATTTAACTTTTTTTTTATTAAAGATTTATACAAACACTGGGTACAGTCAGAAGTTTGGGAGGGTGAGAGAATTCACTAGAGCGGGGAGCAGAGCAGACAGAAGGACCGAAGTACACTGCTGAGGGGAGCAACAGGCGGCAGGAAAGGTTTGCGCGCTATGTGGGACCCTCCTCTGGTGGCCGGCGAGCAGCTGGGGATTGAACCAGCGCTGCAGAGGCTGCAGGCAGCTTCGAAACCCAGCACTCAACCGCTGCGCTACTGGGAAGGCCCTGGCATCACTTAACTTTAACCTTACTTTTCACTGTTCTTTCTAGTCCCAGCCTTAAAATAAATTCATCTACTTGTAGAATACTATATATGCACCACCTGTGCTTTTTTTCTTCTCTACCTTCTCTTACCCTTCCACTTCCAATGCAGCTCAAATCTCCTTCCTCGAAGAAGTCATTCTTGCTCCTCCCTGCTGCATGTCATTGCCTGCTCCACTTAAAGAGCACTTTACCGCACTTCTCTCAGCACACAATTGTCCCTTTCACAACTGTATTACAGTTACATGGGCCTGTCTCATCTCCTTGGTTAGCAGGAGAGATCTGTGCATGGGTAAATATTTATATTCATTTTGGCACATTGTCCCTCCTGCATCAGTCATGAGTTCAAACAAAAAGAATCTTTCTTCTAAACTGCTTTTAAATGATCTGCTAATCAAATATTTTATTTTTGCAGTTTTCTTAAAATTGCCTCTCAAATTTTAAGTTGCCCTAAATTGATCATAAACAACTGTATGTTAAATAATAATGTGTTCCTCCATCCCTAGGTGCAGTTGTCAGAGTAAGATCATTTGGTAGGGTCTTATGTAAGAGTTGGTTTCAAACTGGGATTTCTGGGAGTTCCTCCATACCTGTCAAGAAAGGGAGGACCCAGCATCCATTTGTCAGCCAAAGGGACTGTGTTGCAATCTTTTTTTTTTTTTAATACATACAGACTATTTGATTCTACATTTTTTTCTTTCTTATTTTAAGAGAAAGTTCAACTAGTAAGGGGCTGAAAGGTATTAATCTATCATATTAAAGGACAGAAATAAGAGATTATATTTAAAAGTAGTCTAGGTATCATCATACAATGTTTATATTATAATAAAGCATTAACAATGAAAACATTTATTACATATAACAACTACAAAAATAATCTTTACTGACTTTTCATATACATATATACACTGTTAGTACAAGTCTTCAAGTGTTTTAAAATGTCATCTAAAGAAATAATGTATACTGACATTCAGCTTAGGGTGATTTCAATAGGAAATCAGCCTCATTGCTTTGAATTTGAGACATATATACAAGTTCAGAAAGAACGCCATTCTTAGTTTGCTGCAGAAAATCAAATCCAGTAGAGGGTGCCCCTTCATTATGCAAGTACAGGTTTTGGAACCTATATTAATTCTTTTTCACACCTTATGAACAGATCATAGCAGAAAATGACATCATTCTACATGATGTATTATTGTTGAGTGGATACAGACATGATAAAAGAGAAATCGTTTAGGGACAACCAACACTTTTGTTGTTGTTAAATTCAACAAATGCCAGTAATATGATTAGAGCATATTTTAGAAAGATTTTGTTATCATTTCCCAGTAGCATAGAGAATAGATTCCTTGTGCAATAGGCTGAGCAATTCTATTTGGCCAGGGTACGTATTTCTGTGTTTGAGACTGGGGAGAAGAGTTTGCTCAAATCTAAGACCTCACCAGCTCTAGCTGAGTTGAAAAGCAAACCACACAGCAAACTATGTGGTCTAATTCTCTTTTCATACCCACTTCTTATTTTCCATCACCAAGCTCAGCCCACACATGTACCTCTAAGTTTGTTTCTACTTAGACTCTACAAACTTGGAGGGGGTTAAAGACTCCAGACAATCTGGGAACACAGGATCATATTATACTTTCTTGCACAAGACGCAGGTGTCCTGATGGGCAGGCACTCTGTTGTCAGTCTCTCCAGGTTGATCCCAGTTTCCTATTATACACTAGAGTCCAACCAAGACCATTAGTTCCCTCTTTCTAACAATTTTTCAAGGACTGAAAAGCTACTTGTGCTAGGTGGCCACCATATTAGATAAAGCTCTGAGCAGCTGCTAACTTGATGTGGATAAATTGAATAATCAACATAGTGAAATGCAACGAATTTGGCTGTAACATTTTAATCTCTTGAAAAATATGGGTGTCAAATGAGAAGAAAATCACTAGCACTGCACAATTGGAATTGGGTAGTTATGCAGAGTCCTACCCAATGCCACCCAGTAAATAGCATTTGCAGCCCTTATTCTTAGAGGGATACTGAATATGTGGTCAGGTGAAAAGAAACAGGTCAACAGAAAGCCATCTGTTTTTCTATTTTTCTAACGTTCATAACCATGGTGAATAACCTTAGTATCACAGTGAGACACAGGGCAAGCTAGGAATTAGGCAGTTTTAGGGACACTGCAGGAGCGGATCTCGGAGAAGTGAGGAAGGCTTCAGAGATAAGGGCAGCAAGAGGAATGTAACTAATTCCACCTGGAAAAACAAACATCCCAGGACCAAGGACAACATTGTTAATGCTGCCCTTGGTTTCCTTCAGGTGGTAAAGGGAGGCAGAGATTGGAGAAATAGAGAATGGTTTAATTTATGGACAACTTAAAAGGGCAACTGTTTAACTTCAATGCAGAGATGCTCATCCGGAGGGCTGGGCCATAAAGATAAAGAAGTAACAAATGGGGAAAGAGAAAGCTGTTAGATAAGGAATGTGAAGATCCCTGCTCAGTAGCAAATTAAGTGAAACAGCCTAGAACTAACCAATCACAGAGAGACTGGTGAAGCTTTAGAATAATTAGGGAAAGAAGGTATATATTCTCTGAGACACAACTCCACTTTGGCTTCCTTTCCCCTCCCTGGCCTGGTTTCATGGCCTGGGAGTCCTACTTTGTTTCTGTTCTTTTTCTCCTCAATAAACTTTTTTTTTCTCTAAACAAACCTGCCTCTTCTTGCTTGCTTGCCTGAGAGTCTGCGAAGTTCCTGCTGTGGCTTCATGAGACACCAACCCGTGGGGTCTAGTGGCTGGGACTCAGCGCTGCCCCTGCAGCCTGGGATCTGTTCCTGGCTGGGAGACTAGGCCTGACAATTCCGGTATCAACAGGAATGGGATAAAAATCACATTTGTTCTCAAATCCAGCAGAGCCAAATAAAGTAAAACTGCCAATGAAATAATGTTGATTTTTGGAGTGTACAAATAATGTTGATTTTGAAGAGTGTCCTTACAGAGAATATTTAAATACTTAGTAATAAGAAGGTAATAGTTTAACAGAAAGGGAATTCTTACAACAGCAAAATGCAGAATTTCATCTTCGTTCAGCTCATTTTTCAATTTTCTGAATAAAGTCTGCATCGCTTTACAAGGTCCACACCAGGCTTGATAAACATCGATCACTAGAAGATGATAAGACTTATGAAAGAATAAAGCCAAAGCTAGAATAACAGCATACCCCAATGCTGGGATACCCATTGTGCAGGGAAAAGGCCAAAGAAGAGCAGGGAGTATGCTGCAGTAGGAAGCAAAGATCTGCACTAGGTGCTACTAGGGACCCTACGCTGAACTTTGTGCCAAAGGCTGAAAAATGGGGAGCCCCGTTACCTGTGAGACCTTTGTTGTGCAACATCTCATCCCATAGGCTTTGATTATTGATGACTGCCTGAAGAAAAGAAGGCACTGAAAATGGTCTTCAGGAGCCAGTGCACCAAATAAAAATTGTTATCATGCCTACCTGTAACTGGATTTCTTTCTTTTTGCCTGCCATTTATCCACTATCACAGGAAAAAAAGTGGGGGGGGGGGGGAGAAACATTTAAAAAGAAATTTAAATAACGTTCAAGCACCATCTTAATGCAGCCTAGCAATACTGGATGATACACTTGCCTTGTCTGTAGATAAAGAAGCCCCTGTTACTGAAGGGCTGGCTCTGAACTGAAGGCTCCGAGCACTGCACTCTCTTACCCTTCCAATACCCTGAAGTGCAATTTTTTAAATAGTTTTGTCAGTTTTCCTAAAGTACTATGCAGTGTTATCTTTATTTTCATTTGTGCACATGTTAATTGTCTCTGAACATGCTCATGGCTCTTTCTTGTGTTTCCTCTGAGGAGATATAATTTCCAGAAGATGGAAACTTTCCTTGGGTGTTAAATCAGTGTGAGGCCCAACCACTCTAGTTGTGGCACGCATGTTTAGAGTGTGGGTCTGACTGCCTGTGATAGCAGACACTAGTGTGAAAATAAAAAGTGACAAATAAGACCACATCCTTGGATAGGGTGCTGGATTCTTTCACAAGCCTTAAACAAAACAGATGTTCCTCTATACTACCTTGAGAACGGAAACAGATAATCCCTGAGGGTCAAGGGATCAGCTCTTCCACAAAATCCTGCGGCTCATGCTGTGCTTTCTGCCCACAGGCGGTCCGCTAAAATGAAAGGAAGAGAACGCCAGGGCGCCAACGTTTTCTGCCACTCCTCTGGACAGTCCGCGAGGCCCGGCCACTTCCAACCGAAGGATGACGCCGAAGGTCTTCCCTCCCGCAGCCGCACACACCTGGGCAGCGGTTACAGAGCAGAGGGCCGCTAAAATTGTGGATATCTTGCGCCCCTACACTGAAGGGACATGAAAGTTGGTTCCCCTCCCTTAAGACACCTCCCTCCTCAGCCACCTCCTTCTCCTTTCCTTTTCCTGGGGAGGGGATTAAGAGGGGGAGGCAAATGGGGGTGGGCACTACAAAGCCTCTCTGCCTCCAGGGTGCACTCACTAAGTGCTGATTTGACCCTTCTCCCCGGGGCTGTGCTTCTTCCAGAGCTAATCAACACAGTATAAAAGCTTAACATCTGACTGCAAAACTGGGGCAACCAGAAGGGGAAGGTTCCAGGGGTGTGAGTGGGACAGGAGGGGGCCCAATGGAGCATGGTGGAGTATTATTGGGGCACTGGTGGTGAGCATGGCCCGGAAGATAAGCATCTGTGAAGGTTTGGATCTATAACCCCCACAGATGCTATGATGTCAGCCAACTACCTCAATAAACATAATTAAAAACAAAACAAAACAAACATCTCTGTCCTGGAGTAGAGCTGTTATAGGGCAGCCCTGATATTGAATGGGTTGCCTGGCTGTGGGTCCTCACCCATGCGCTTAAAAGGGACTTATTAATACTCCACTACAGGCACACACAAAAGGTTAATAAAAGGTTTATTTACAAGGGAAAAGGAAATAAGGAAAATGTGCATAGCTTTAGGACACCCTTTTCCCCCTAACAGATCCACCAACCCCCACCCCTATTCCTACCTGCCCCACCCCCCACCAAAAAAATATCTGTTCTCAGATTTGAGCAGAAAATTCTCTCCAACTTCAACACCTACCCTGGTTCTCTAATAGGGAGATTCCCAGCCAGGGAAAGGGAAGTTCCAGATTCCCTGCTCCAGCCTAAGGAAGTGAAGCTTCACCTAAGGAGGTGAAGTTATATAGCAGACACTTGGAAGAATCAGGAGGAAGAAGGAAGAGGACAGAAGAAGATCGAGAGGAAGCACATGTAACAGACATGTGAAAAAGCTACCTTGTACTTTTACCAGGGACTTGGGGGACATGGAAGGAGACACTTGAAAGACACAGAGGTATGGGTAAAAAACCCATGGGGAGGCTGATAATGGCCTGACTTGTATTTTGCTTTTGCGTTTTCCTTCCAGACTTGCCTAGTCTCTACTGTCCTTTTCCTGTGGTTCTATACCAGAGGGTGCCTCAGACTTGTAGCAAGTTTTGGGGCCTCAGTAGTCCTTCTTTGGGCCAACCCTGCTTGGCTGGGCATTTACCCATGAGGGAATGGAGAGCTTTGGGTGTTTAATCGAAAACTATTTTAACGATATTTTTTCTCTTCTCTCTATTGCACACTAATTGTACTAAAGTTCTTTTCCATTGAAGTTTTTATGCTTTAGAATATGTTTTGTGTTGATGTGATGGATGGCAGAACCCACTTAGAGCATGCAGTTTTGGGGGTCTGGGGCTCCCCTCATTCTGCCCACTAGCAAAACCATATCTCTCCAAAGTAGGGAGGAATGACAAAACAGGTATCAAAACCTGGTATAATTACCCCACACATCAATCAGAGTGCTTTCCAAAACATAACCTTCCTCAGTGGGAAGCAGAGTCTTAGAATCTTGTTTTTCACTAGCTATCAAATAATTCCAAGAATTCAAATGGCAAATATGCCCAAAACAAGTAGTGTAGGTAAAGATTCCCAGTAGCAACACCCTTCAAACTTAATCCGATAAAATCTCTCTAATTTTTCTGATCCAGACTTTGCAAAACCCAAGTAGTTTTGTAATAGGGTGGTCCCCAGGGAAGGGGGAAGTTCCAGGTTTCCTGCCCCACCCAAAGGAAGGTGATGCTGAGCCAGGAGAACAAGAAGCAGCAGAAGAGACTGAGAAGGAAGGAAGCAGGATGGAGAGCCAGAAGGAGACCTGGAGGAGGCACATGGAGCAGAGAGACACGTGAAGAAACAGCGCTTGCCTTTTGGTTGGGGACTGGGTGACACAGATGTGGATGAGAGACCCATGGGGAGGTGACAATGGCAGCCTTTACCTTGATTTTGATTTGGCTCTTCTCCTTCCAGATTTATCTGCTTGTTTCTGATCCTTTTCTGTGGGTCCCCACTGAAAGGTGCTTTAGACTTGTGGCAGGCTTTCTAGCCTTGCTCTGGGCCAATCCCATTTGGGTGAACTTCTACCCACAAGGCAATGGGTAACTTTGGGTGCTTGATTTAGAAACTATACTCTTTACCTGTCCTGTATTGTTTATTAAGTGTATTAAAGTTCGTTTTCATAAAAGTCTCATATGTTTTGTGTTGATGTGGCAATGGCAGAATCTATTTAGAGCAGGCAGGTTTGCGGGGTCTGGGGTGCCCCTCTCCCTGCCCTGCAACAGTTCCAAGACTACATTAAGGCTATCAGCAACTACTAGTTATAGCTCAAGGCTTCTTCCACCTTAGCACCCAGGCTAATTCCAACCATCACTGAATTTTTGTTGGTTTGCAAAACCCTTGGATGCTGAGATGTGGGAGTAGTAGCAATCAAAAGCTCAAAATCACTTCAAAAACCATCACTATTTTCAGAATTGCTAATTAGACCTATTACCCAGCAGAGATCACAAGCAAAAGTCAAAAGTCACAGTAACCTACTACCATCTTTTGAGTAAAACTGCTTACTTAGTTCCAGAGAATCCAACCATGAGGCTTCAAATACCATTTTGGAGCAGATTCCATTTTTGACTTAGCCATCTTTGAGTAAAGCTGCTTGTTATTAACAGAACAATTTCTATAAAATCAAACCTCTGAACAAATGAATAGAAACAAATTACACATATACGCACAAAGTTTCCATGAGGTCTAAGCAAGCCAGTTGGTTTTTTTTAATCTAAGGGTCAGAAAGCAAATCTACACATGTCTGAAACACAAACACACTAGAAAAACAAAAAACACATTTGTGCTTACAGTAGCCAATGCCGCTATGAAGTCAAATTTCTCTATTAAGCTGACTAATTAGAGATTGCCTAAGTCCCTTCCACACTGGGCACCATATCTCTTTACCTGGCAGAATGAGGGGCAGTCCAGCACACCCAAAACCAGTCTGCTGTAAATGAGTTCTACCACCTGCCACTTAAAGAAAAAACATACTCTAGAGCAAAAGACGTTCAATAGAAAAGAATTTTAATAAGATTATTGTACAATAAACAGAAGAGAGAGAAAGAATAGAGATTTCAAACCAAGCATCCAAGTTACCCATCCCCTCATGGGTAAATGCCCAGCCACACAGGTTTGGCCTACAGCAGGGCACCGAGGCCTGAACATATAAGGCACCTTTTGGTGTGCAACTTATAGCAAAGGGGCAGAAGGGGCCAGACAAGGCTAGAAAGAAAAGAGCAAAATCAAAATGCAAGTCAAGATAAAGGCTGCCTTTTTCAGTGTCTCCACAGGTCTCTCGGCCAGGGGAGAGACACTCTTGCAAGTGTCTCTTGCCACACCCCCCAAGTTCCTGGTACAAATCCAGGCCAAGAAGCAAGCATAGCTGCTTCTTCAAGTGTATCTATTTCTTGTGCCCCTTCCAGGTCTCCTCTCCATCCTTTCTCTTTTCTGTAGAGATTACACTGTTATACTATGAATGTGTAGACTTGGGTGCTTTATTTTTCAAAAATAACTATCTTTCTCATTTAGATGATGGATGCATTTGCCAAGGAGCAGAACAGAGTGTGGCAAAATTGAACTGGCCACAAAAACCATAGGCGGTGGTGTTTTCATCTTTCCTTGTTTAAGAAAAATGATTGCAACCACAAAACTGGAGTGGTTGTTTAGAGCCAAGGAGAGTTTTAAGGTTCATAAGAACTTCAAGAAGTTTCAGATGACAGTCGTTATTGAGAATTCTCTCTGGAGAGTCTCCATTTCAGCTTACGAAGAAACCACAGTTGGGAAAATCATATTCTTTAAGGTGTTATTAATAAGAATAGCATCGAATGGGTGTACGGATTAAGTAAAACATAACACATGTGACAGGGTGTCAAGGATATAGTTATTATTCAAGAAAGCATCTGTAAGGGTTACAGTAAGTGAACGCAGCTGCTATAACATATGAAACCTGGAATTCAGATCTTTCATCCTACCAAATCCACCCCACTCTCATTTCAGTGTCTTCTGGCTGGGCGGCACTCCATGCGATCATTAAGGAGGCAAGGCTCTTCATTTGGTGATTTTGTCCTCTGTGTCCACACAGTCATCTGCATGCAGCCAAAGGTGGGAAAGCAGGAAACAGAATGAGGTGTAGGAGGTTTTATTATTAGCATACTTCTCTTTCCTCCCCAGCAGGTGGTCAGGTGTCCCAAGATACGGGTGATGCCAAGAGATCACCTGTTTGGAAAGCATCTGGTTATTCTGTTACAGTTTTATTCCTTCACGCTTCCATTTTACCTCCTAAAATTCAAGGGTGTTTTATTTCTGTTCATTTATTAGTACTGCTGAGCTAATGCTGCTTACAGGTGAGGGCTTAAAGTAGCTAAATATTTCTAACACATCATGAAACTTTTTAGCATACGTGGGCCTAGTGCAAAGTTTGCATCACAACGCTGGAAAGATAGAGAGAAATGTTGGCGAAGGTGAGGCGAAATGTGTACCTTCATTCATTCCTGAGAGAAGAATGAACTTGTACCCTGCCTAGCAGAGAACTGTGACTTAGCGCATTTATTCTGCCTGATCTAGTCATTCCATTTTAGGGTAATGACCTAAGGAACCGCTCTGGCGACAGATAAAATCTTTGTGTGTAAAAATGCTCGCCAGCCCTTTCTTTACAATGGCTTATAACGGAAACCATCTAAACGAAAACCCCAGGGTGTGGCTAATAAATTGCAGCATCCGCACAAATGAGAGGCAGCGATCAGAGGGCGGACGGTGAATGAAGAGCAGAGGAATGACTGAGGGTCCGGGTGGGGGGGGAGGGCGCCGCCTGGTGGTGAGGACCAGTAGTGCGGGCCTGGAGAATGGTGACAGGCGGGTGAGGACCCCGGGCTGCGGCAAAGCACAGCCAGGAGCCAATCTGCACACTCAATCCCTCCCGATCCTGGGCCCGGGGCGGGGTTTGCTGAGTCATCTGTGCTCCGTTTCGCTGTTTCGGTGGCGTCCTAGAATTCTCACTGACACCATTTTTGGTGAAGACGGAGGACATTCGCCTCCATTGGAATTTGAGTTTCCAAACGGCCAGGCCGCAGCGGGAACGCCAGGCGGGCGTGGCCACCGAGAGCGCGTCGGGGGCGTGACCCGCCCACCCGAGCGCGCCGCGCGCCCCTGCGCAGGCCTCTGACCGCGCATGCGCGCCGAGCCCGTGGCCTCCTCCGCGGGGCTGGGGCTTCCGGGGGTGCGGCGTGAGGTGCTGCGGGTGGGGGAGCCGGGTCGCTTCTGGGCCCAGCGGGGGGGCGTCACCTGCACTTTTATCAGGGGACCTCCTTGGGCCGCAGGAGGAGGAGGTGAGCGCGAGAGGCGGGGCAGGTGAGACCATCTCCCCGTGGGTGGCTGACTGCGGAGGGGTCCGGTCTGAGGACCCAGTGCGGGAGGGGCAGGGGGCGGGGAGCCGGCGGCCTTTGGGGTTCCTTCTACGGCCCGGAGGCTCTGGGGGGTCGGGGTGCATTCCTGAGCGCGACCCGCCGCGTCCCGCTTCCCTTGCCTGAGAGCGGGTCCTGCGCCCCCGGCGCCCTCGCGGGAAGTGGACGACACCTGGGGGGGTTCTGGGCGCCCTGTTCTGGCGCGCGGGCCTGGCTGTTTTCATTACAGTGGGTTCAGGCTAGAGCGTGGGGAAGGTACCGTCCAATTACCTGGGGCTGACACCGCCCCAACCCCTCCGCGGCCCGGGGGCAGCAGGCTGAGGGCAGAGCCGGCTCCGGACGCCGCGCCTGAGCAGGCCCCAGGCGGCGGGTCCCGGGCATCTGCCCCTGAAGGTGAGGCGCAAAACCCCCAGACCCCCCGCGCCCCGGGAGGCAGGTAAAGAAGGCTTAACTGGGGCGCTCAGCCTTTGCATCTCCACGGGACGTTCTTTAGAAAGGAGGGACTGAATGGGGCTTGGCTTCCTCTGGCATCAGCATGTGTGTAGGTTGGGACAAATGACAAAAACAGGCCAGTATCAGCTTGAATTTCTTTATTTTTTTCCCACTCGTCCTACTGACATTGGTAAACATAAGGCCCATTTTTCAATGTCAGGGCTTTTGCACTTGAGGTCCTCTCTGCTTGAAGTGCCCACTGCATCACTTCACTCGGGTCATTGTCAAATAACTCCCTCCTCAGAGAGAGCCACTAGGTCACTGTGTCTGAAACAGCACCCCTCGGGCACCTTAATCTATTTTCCACACCTTTTCTCCATGATACCTGTTAGTACCTGACATCTTTCCCTTTGGCCCAGTCTCTCTCCCCACTCCCGCTTAACCTCAGAAACCTCACTTGGTTCTTAGAGTCCAGTAGATTTTAATTAGTATTTGACTTGGTTTTTCACCTGCTGTGTAATCAGCCAACATTTGTGTTTGTCATCTGACTTGCTTTACTACAAAGGAGGCCCTCGCATCCCTTCCCTTTTCAAAATGGTCATGTTTTGTCTTTGCATGTGGCTGAGTAGTGTTCCCTTGTGCCTGACGCAGCCCTCTCTGCAGGCACACAGGTCACTACAGCCTTTGTTTAGGTGTAATTTGGGTGTAAATATGTGGGGGAGGTGAGCTGGGCATCTCCACCCTCCACAGCCTTTTCATTTCCCCACTGGAACTCAGTCCACTCAGCACGGACTCTCCGGCCTCTCTGCCCTCACCCCCGGACAACCACATTCCACCTTCTCTTTCCAATCTGATGCTCTGGATACTCACCTGAGTGGAATTTCTCTACATTTGTCCTGTTGTGTCTGGGTAATTTATTGCACTTCTTACAATGCCTCTAAGTTTCCTACAAGTTGTGGCACGTATCACAATTTCCTTCCTTGTTTAAGAGTGAATGTGACATTTCCTGTAGGCCACATTTTGTTTTTACATTTCTTCATTGCACGGAGTAACTTGCTTCGAGATACTGATAGATTGTGAATAATGCTGCTTGCTACATGCTCACGTAGCTGTTTGAGTCGCTGCTTTCAATTCTTTCGGGTGTTCCTGAAGTGGAATGGCTGTGTCACGTGTTAGTTGTGTGTTCAGTGTTTAAGGGAGTTGCCGTGCTGCTCCCCACAGCAGCTGCACCGATTGACTTTCCTCCTTCAATGGCAGCGTGATACTGGAGTTTATGAATCTACCCCGTTTTGTTTGTCCACTCACCCACTGATCGACATTTGCACTCTTTCTACCCCTGGCCATTATGAACAGTGCTGCTGTAATATTTGTGTACAAAATTTAGCTTGAACACCTGTTTTCCATTGTTTGGGGTTTATATCTAGGTGTGGAGACATTGAAATATATGGTAATACTCTTTTTAAAAAAAAAAAAAAACATTTTGGGGAAGTGCCAAACTATTTTAAGCATGGACTGCCTCATTTTACATTTCCACAGCATACGTGACAATATTTTTTATTTTAAAATTTCTCCATTTTAACCATTGTAGAAGAATCCCAGGATTCTGTAGAAAACCAGGATGCTTCTACAAATTTAGTGAAAAATGAAGTTCTTGCAGGTGTTGTAATCCAAGTACATTATTAACTGCCAGGTATATTTTAGGCTAAAATGCGCACACACATACGTCAAGTAAGCAAAAGGTCGTCTTTATGAAAGCTTTAAAAATTTTTTGCTACAAAATAATTAGATCAAGATAACTTATGGGTGTATTGCCCACTTCAGCCATAGGTAGGGATAGTTGTTTTTTTTTTTTTTTTTTTTTTTTGGATTGTATGCCTAGACACTAGGAAGGATTATCTTTTTTCATTTTTAAGATTTTAGTTCTTATGCATAAAGAACTGGGGTACAAGGCAGAGGTGCAAGGGGGGAGGGGTGTCAGGATTCACCAAAGACAGAGTGTTGAGCCGGTGGATCTACTGAAATACACTGCTGAGAGGAACAGCAGGTGAGACAGGGGAGGTCTGCTGCTTCATGTGGGTCAGCTCCCGGGCAGTGGCTGCAGATAGCTTGATAGCTGAGACTTTAACCCCTGCACCATGAGGGAGACCTTTATTTTCAGGTAACTGTTATAAAAACATTGACAATAAGAACTAACTCCCATTCCTTGAGAGATTTTTCCAGGTAATCGTCACAAATCAAAATGAACTAAAATTAAGGAACCAACAGTAAATGAGGGCCTGTCATGGGTGGTACCTCTTCTCTGCGTGGCTAACTCAAAATGCTGTCCAGGTATGAGTATCTTTGGGAAGCTTCTCCCTGCCCCTCTGTGGCCAGGTGTGTTTGATCAGCAGAGTCCTTATCTCCTATAATGTCCCCCACCACAGACTCAGAGCCCCGTAGGGCAGTGGCCAACCTCATCTAGCTTCTGAGGAAAGGGTACCCAAGAAATAGTTAGCTGCCCTGGAGGCAGCAAGGGATTCTACGTGTACCGTGGTAATGCCCTAAAAGGATACGCACAAAGATTATCACCAGTAGCTTGACTGGCAGATTAGCACACATCTCGGTGTTTCATAGAAGGTTTGTTCCATTCCCGGCCCTTCCATCTTCAGAGTCCCTCCACTGCACACTCCTCCTGCTCGTGGACTCCCACCACCTTCCAGTTTTGTCTTCTCCAAGAATGTCTCCACCTTTCCCCCCGCCCCCAGGCCCTGTGATTCAATACTCTGCCACATTTTCTATTTCAGGCTAATAGAGACCCTGATGCTGGAGTTGCGGCTGAACAAGATGCTCAGGTAAATGAGACTTAAGATGAGATGGTTTTACTGTGACATGTAAGTGACAAATATCCATGTTAGTAAAAAACCATCAGCAGTGTTGTAAGAGCAACTTATTTATGGGTCATTACCAAATTATAGGACTCCTGCAAGTATAGTTTTCTCATTTTGAGCTGGCAACAAAATATTTTATCCCAAATAGAAATGAAATGAAATAAATTGCATATGAACAATGAGTCCCATGTAGATATGTTACCCTTTTCCAGTTATGGAACATCCATAGAACAGAAATTCAAACAAGAACAACTTAGGTGTGGTGTCTTGGTTTTTTTGTTTGTTTGTTTTTTCCTAAAAGTACAGGGGAGAGCTGTGCACAGTAGACGAAGAAAGAAGATCTCAGTGATAAAAGGTGTTTTCTTACGTAACAGAGGTCAAGATACAAAACTGGGAGATTCCTCCACCTTTCCTTGCATGGAACTCTAAGTAGGAGTCTTCTTTTGTCAGCTGCTTTGTAGTGACACCCGGATAACATGTTGTACTACATGGCTTTTAAATTCCAGGCCTCTCTCAAATGTTTGGCCTTGCTGATTACTGGGATGACACCACACCACGGGCCTTAATGACTTGTGGGCTGGGTAGGCGACTGTGTGGTTGTCACAACCCTCCAGGGTGGGAGTTCAGGTCAGGGGCGAAGATGTAGGCCGTCTCAGGTGACCATGAGAGGCCTTGGCTAGCGGGCAGCAGGCCAGGTTCCCAGCAGGACCCGCAGTGTCCCGAGCACAGTGCCACAGGGCGAGGCTACTGGGGGTGGTCACCGGTGCGTTTTTACCTCACTCTTACTGGTTTCTCACCTCGGGGAGCCCGTGTACAGCAGTGATCAGACTTTCTTGTGCCCGTGGACCTCCTGGGGTTCCCCTCAGAGTACAGGTTCTGACCCAGTGGGCTGCTCAGGAGTGAAGCCAGAACCCATGTCCTGCATGCCCATAACTGAACACAAAAAGCCCCTCCGTTTTCCACGGCCAGCCCCTCCTGCACTAGGTCCTCTGACTGGGCCCCCTCTGCAGCGAGCCACCCACAGGGAGGTGTTCCTCACCTTCCCTTCACTTTGAGCTCACCTTGCTTGCTCTCGGCCTAACGATCCCCCCAGCCCCCAGGTCAAACCACAGGTGGCGCCTCCTGCCTGGGTCCTGAGCAGGTCAGGTGAGGCTGGAAGTATTTCCCGGGGGCCGCCGCCCCCCCCCGCCCCCCCCCCTGCCCGCTACATGGTGACCATGGTGACATTTTGGAAATTCAAACCTGAGTGGAGGCAGAGGGCTCCGGTGACCCTGCTGGCTAAGGGGGCGATGTTTGTGTCATGTAAGTTGTGTTAGGTCTGCACCCAGCTCAGTGTCAGAATTACTCAAATGTGTTGAGCTTCAGATGCAGCTGACACACTGTCCCTGGGGGTCAGGGTTGGGCACGGGCCTGGCGGGAGAACCGAGGCCCCGCAGGCTGTCCTGGGGGCACTTCATAAGCAACGAGGCTGCACCTCCCGGCTGCCTGCGGAGACCCTGCCTCGGGAAGGCCGTGGGGTCCGGGCACACGCCTTGAGTGGGAGACTGGGGGGGGGGGAGGTTCCCTTTTCAGATAGGGGCGGGTTAAATAATATTGGCTTTCACTTAGATGTTTTTCATAAAATTCTGGTGAACATTTTTGCACATAAAGATTTTTAATCTGCATTCCAATGCTTTTCCTTAGGTCATTTTCCAAAAATAGAATGATGAGTTCCATTTAAAATAAAATAAAATGAAATGAAACTACTAAATTCAAGGTTCCCTTGAATTGAAGGTGTGTGTGACTTTATTTGCTGTGGAATGAGAGAGAACATGTTGCCTGTGGCCCCTGCAGCTTTTCCTCCTCCTCGGCTGTCGTCCCCTCCGCTGTTGGCCCCGCCCAGCCCCCGCCCCCGCCGGCGCCGGCCCCGCCCCCGCCCCTGGAACCGGCCTCTGTAAATGCGCTTTCGCCGCCGCCTGGCTCCTCGCCCGCGGGCGTTGTCACCCGCCATCTGTCTACACTCCGGCCGCGTGGCCCCTTCGTTTCCCGCGTGACCCGCGGGCACGGCCTTCACGGGAGACCCTCCGTTTTTCTGCGCTTCGCCCCGTTCCTACTTCCTCTGCGCTTGGCACCCCGTCCCGCCTTTCACCTCCCCGTAGGCGCTGCCCCGCGTCCGCTTCCTCACGAGGCAGCCTTCGGTCCAGGAGGAAACGCTTTCCCGTCCTGGAGGAAACGCTTTCCCGTCCTGTCCTCCCAGTGCCATGGAAGGCGCATTGCTCCCGGGCCCTGTCAGGTCCCCAGGCCGTGACTTTCCCACGATACCACCCGGGTCCACAAGACGGCGCCCTCTGTCTTGCCAGCGGCTCATTTGCCCGAGGAGCCGCTACTTCCTCCACAGACACTTCCATGTCATGTGTGTCCATAGACCGTTATTTTCCCGCGATACCACCACGATCCACAAGGAGGCGCTCTCCTATTTTCGAGCAGCTAATTTGTCCGAGTATTCGCTGCTTCCTCCTCAGACACTTCCGTGTCAACTGTTTCCACAGACCGTGATTTTCCCACGATACCACCCCGGTCCACAAGGCGGCGCTCTCCTATTTTCGAGTATCTCATTTGTTCAAGTAGGCGCTCCTTCTTCATCAGACACTTCCGTGTCCTCTGTTTCCATAAACTGTGATTTTCCCACGATGCCACCCCGGTCCAGAAGGCGGCGCTCTCCTATTTTCGAGTATCTCATTTGTTCAAGTAGCCGCTCCTTCCTCCTCAGACACTTCCCTATCAAATGTTTCCATAGATCGTGATTTTCACACGATACCACCCCAGTCCACAAGGAGGCGCTATCCTATTTCTAATCCCGTTTCCTTGCATACGCTATTCTCCTTTATCAGTTTAAAAATGTCGCTTACTGATGACGTGATTGTAGCGCGCAGACAACTAGGAAGGAAGGAGCGGCTCCTTGAACAAATGAGATACTAGAAAATAGTAGATCGCCGCCTTGTGGACCGGGGTGGTATCGCGGTAAAATCACGGTCTGTGGCAATACTTGACACGGAGGTGTCTGAGGAGGAAGGAGCGGCTACCCGGAAAAATGAGCTGCTCGAAAATAGGAGAGCGCCGCCTAGTGGACCGGGGTGGTATCGTGGGAAAATAATGGTCTATGGACACACATGACATGGAAGTGTCTGGGAAGGAAGGAGCGGCTCCTCGGGCAAATGAGCCGCTGGGCAGACAGAGCGCGCCGTCCTGTGGACCGGGGTGGTATCGTGGGAAAGTCACGGCCTGGGGACCTTACAGGGCCCAGGAGCAATGTGGCTTCAGAGGCGCTGGGAGGCCGGGACGGGAAAGCGTTTCCTCCTGGACTGGAGGCTGCCGCGTGAGGAAGAGGACGCGGGGCAGCGCCTACAGGGAGGTGAAAGGCGGGACGGGAGGGCCAAGCGCAGAGGAAGTGGGAAAGGGGCAAAGCGCAGAAAAACGGAGGGTCTCCCGTGAAGGCCGTGCCCGCGGGTCACGCGGGAAACGAAGGGGCCTCGCGGCCCGAGGTGTAGACAGACGGCGGGGGACAACGCCCGCGGGCGCGAGGAGCGAGGCTACGAAAGCGGCATTTACAGAGGCCGGTTCCAGGGACGGGGGCGGGGCCGGCGGGGGGCGGGGCCGGGGCGGGGCGGGGCCAACAGCCGCGAGGACGACAGCCGAGGAGGAGGAAAAGCTGCAGGGGCCACAGGGAATATGTTCTCTCTCATTCCACAGCAAATAAAGTCACACACACCTTCAATTCAAGGGAACCTTGAATTTAGTAGTTTCATTTCATTTTATTTTATTTTAAATGGAACTCATCATTCTATTTTTGGAAAATGACCTAAGGAAAAGCATTGGAATGCAGATTAAAAATCTTTATGTGCAAAAATGTTCACCAGAATTTTATGAAAAACATCTAAGTGAAAGCCAATATTATTTAACCCGCCCCTATCTGAAAAGGGAACCTCCCCCCCCCCAGTCTCCCACTCAAGGCGTGTGCCCGGACCCCACGGCCTTCCCGAGGCAGGGTCTCCGCAGGCAGCCGGGAGGTGCAGCCTCGTTGCTTATGAAGTGCCCCCAGGACAGCCTGCGGGGCCTCGGTTCTCCCGCCAGGCCCGTGCCCAACCCTGACCCCCAGGGACAGTGTGTCAGCTGCATCTGAAGCTCAACACATTTGAGTAATTCTGACACTGAGCTGGGTGCAGACCTAACACAACTTACATGACACAAACATCGCCCCCTTAGCCAGCAGGGTCACCGGAGCCCTCTGCCTCCACTCAGGTTTGAATTTCCAAAATGTCACCATGGTCACCATGTAGCGGGCAGGGGGGGGGGCGGGGGGGGGCGGCGGCCCCCGGGAAATACTTCCAGCCTCACCTGACCTGCTCAGGACCCAGGCAGGAGGCGCCACCTGTGGTTTGACCTGGGGGCTGGGGGGATCGTTAGGCCGAGAGCAAGCAAGGTGAGCTCAAAGTGAAGGGAAGGTGAGGAACACCTCCCTGTGGGTGGCTCGCTGCAGAGGGGGCCCAGTCAGAGGACCTAGTGCAGGAGGGGCTGGCCGTGGAAAACGGAGGGGCTTTTTGTGTTCAGTTATGGGCATGCAGGACATGGGTTCTGGCTTCACTCCTGAGCAGCCCACTGGGTCAGAACCTGTACTCTGAGGGGAACCCCAGGAGGTCCACGGGCACAAGAAAGTCTGATCACTGCTGTACACGGGCTCCCCGAGGTGAGAAACCAGTAAGAGTGAGGTAAAAACGCACCGGTGACCACCCCCAGTAGCCTCGCCCTGTGGCACTGTGCTCGGGACACTGCGGGTCCTGCTGGGAACCTGGCCTGCTGCCCGCTAGCCAAGGCCTCTCATGGTCACCTGAGACGGCCTACATCTTCGCCCCTGACCTGAACTCCCACCCTGGAGGGTTGTGACAACCACACAGTCGCCTACCCAGCCCACAAGTCATTAAGGCCCGTGGTGTGGTGTCATCCCAGTAATCAGCAAGGCCAAACATTTGAGAGAGGCCTGGAATTTAAAAGCCATGTAGTACAACATGTTATCCGGGTGTCACTACAAAGCAGCTGACAAAAGAAGACTCCTACTTAGAGTTCCATGCAAGGAAAGGTGGAGGAATCTCCCAGTTTTGTATCTTGACCTCTGTTACGTAAGAAAACACCTTTTATCACTGAGATCTTCTTTCTTCGTCTACTGTGCACAGCTCTCCCCTGTACTTTTAGGAAAAAACAAACAAACAAAAAAACCAAGACACCACACCTAAGTTGTTCTTGTTTGAATTTCTGTTCTATGGATGTTCCATAACTGGAAAAGGGTAACATATCTACATGGGACTCATTGTTCATATGCAATTTATTTCATTTCATTTCTATTTGGGATAAAATATTTTGTTGCCAGCTCAAAATGAGAAAACTATACTTGCAGGAGTCCTATAATTTGGTAATGACCCATAAATAAGTTGCTCTTACAACACTGCTGATGGTTTTTTACTAACATGGATATTTGTCACTTACATGTCACAGTAAAACCATCTCATCTTAAGTCTCATTTACCTGAGCATCTTGTTCAGCCGCAACTCCAGCATCAGGGTCTCTATTAGCCTGAAATAGAAAATGTGGCAGAGTATTGAATCACAGGGCCTGGGGGCGGGGGGAAAGGTGGAGACATTCTTGGAGAAGACAAAACTGGAAGGTGGTGGGAGTCCACGAGCAGGAGGAGTGTGCAGTGGAGGGACTCTGAAGATGGAAGGGCCGGGAATGGAACAAACCTTCTATGAAACACCGAGATGTGTGCTAATCTGCCAGTCAAGCTACTGGTGATAATCTTTGTGCGTATCCTTTTAGGGCATTACCACGGTACACGTAGAATCCCTTGCTGCCTCCAGGGCAGCTAACTATTTCTTGGGTACCCTTTCCTCAGAAGCTAGATGAGGTTGGCCACTGCCCTACGGGGCTCTGAGTCTGTGGTGGGGGACATTATAGGAGATAAGGACTCTGCTGATCAAACACACCTGGCCACAGAGGGGCAGGGAGAAGCTTCCCAAAGATACTCATACCTGGACAGCATTTTGAGTTAGCCACGCAGAGAAGAGGTACCACCCATGACAGGCCCTCATTTACTGTTGGTTCCTTAATTTTAGTTCATTTTGATTTGTGACGATTACCTGGAAAAATCTCTCAAGGAATGGGAGTTAGTTCTTATTGTCAATGTTTTTATAACAGTTACCTGAAAATAAAGGTCTCCCTCATGGTGCAGGGGTTAAAGTCTCAGCTATCAAGCTATCTGCAGCCACTGCCCGGGAGCTGACCCACATGAAGCAGCAGACCTCCCCTGTCTCACCTGCTGTTCCTCTCAGCAGTGTATTTCAGTAGATCCACCGGCTCAACACTCTGTCTTTGGTGAATCCTGACACCCCTCCCCCCTTGCACCTCTGCCTTGTACCCCAGTTCTTTATGCATAAGAACTAAAATCTTAAAAATGAAAAAAGATAATCCTTCCTAGTGTCTAGGCATACAATCCAAAAAAAAAAAAAAAAAAAAAAAACAACTATCCCTACCTATGGCTGAAGTGGGCAATACACCCATAAGTTATCTTGATCTAATTATTTTGTAGCAAAAAATTTTTAAAGCTTTCATAAAGACGACCTTTTGCTTACTTGACGTATGTGTGTGCGCATTTTAGCCTAAAATATACCTGGCAGTTAATAATGTACTTGGATTACAACACCTGCAAGAACTTCATTTTTCACTAAATTTGTAGAAGCATCCTGGTTTTCTACAGAATCCTGGGATTCTTCTACAATGGTTAAAATGGAGAAATTTTAAAATAAAAAATATTGTCACGTATGCTGTGGAAATGTAAAATGAGGCAGTCCATGCTTAAAATAGTTTGGCACTTCCCCAAAATGTTTTTTTTTTTTTTTAAAAAGAGTATTACCATATATTTCAATGTCTCCACACCTAGATATAAACCCCAAACAATGGAAAACAGGTGTTCAAGCTAAATTTTGTACACAAATATTACAGCAGCACTGTTCATAATGGCCAGGGGTAGAAAGAGTGCAAATGTCGATCAGTGGGTGAGTGGACAAACAAAACGGGGTAGATTCATAAACTCCAGTATCACGCTGCCATTGAAGGAGGAAAGTCAATCGGTGCAGCTGCTGTGGGGAGCAGCACGGCAACTCCCTTAAACACTGAACACACAACTAACACGTGACACAGCCATTCCACTTCAGGAACACCCGAAAGAATTGAAAGCAGCGACTCAAACAGCTACGTGAGCATGTAGCAAGCAGCATTATTCACAATCTATCAGTATCTCGAAGCAAGTTACTCCGTGCAATGAAGAAATGTAAAAACAAAATGTGGCCTACAGGAAATGTCACATTCACTCTTAAACAAGGAAGGAAATTGTGATACGTGCCACAACTTGTAGGAAACTTAGAGGCATTGTAAGAAGTGCAATAAATTACCCAGACACAACAGGACAAATGTAGAGAAATTCCACTCAGGTGAGTATCCAGAGCATCAGATTGGAAAGAGAAGGTGGAATGTGGTTGTCCGGGGGTGAGGGCAGAGAGGCCGGAGAGTCCGTGCTGAGTGGACTGAGTTCCAGTGGGGAAATGAAAAGGCTGTGGAGGGTGGAGATGCCCAGCTCACCTCCCCCACATATTTACACCCAAATTACACCTAAACAAAGGCTGTAGTGACCTGTGTGCCTGCAGAGAGGGCTGCGTCAGGCACAAGGGAACACTACTCAGCCACATGCAAAGACAAAACATGACCATTTTGAAAAGGGAAGGGATGCGAGGGCCTCCTTTGTAGTAAAGCAAGTCAGATGACAAACACAAATGTTGGCTGATTACACAGCAGGTGAAAAACCAAGTCAAATACTAATTAAAATCTACTGGACTCTAAGAACCAAGTGAGGTTTCTGAGGTTAAGCGGGAGTGGGGAGAGAGACTGGGCCAAAGGGAAAGATGTCAGGTACTAACAGGTATCATGGAGAAAAGGTGTGGAAAATAGATTAAGGTGCCCGAGGGGTGCTGTTTCAGACACAGTGACCTAGTGGCTCTCTCTGAGGAGGGAGTTATTTGACAATGACCCGAGTGAAGTGATGCAGTGGGCACTTCAAGCAGAGAGGACCTCAAGTGCAAAAGCCCTGACATTGAAAAATGGGCCTTATGTTTACCAATGTCAGTAGGACGAGTGGGAAAAAAATAAAGAAATTCAAGCTGATACTGGCCTGTTTTTGTCATTTGTCCCAACCTACACACATGCTGATGCCAGAGGAAGCCAAGCCCCATTCAGTCCCTCCTTTCTAAAGAACGTCCCGTGGAGATGCAAAGGCTGAGCGCCCCAGTTAAGCCTTCTTTACCTGCCTCCCGGGGCGCGGGGGGTCTGGGGGTTTTGCGCCTCACCTTCAGGGGCAGATGCCCGGGACCCGCCGCCTGGGGCCTGCTCAGGCGCGGCGTCCGGAGCCGGCTCTGCCCTCAGCCTGCTGCCCCCGGGCCGCGGAGGGGTTGGGGCGGTGTCAGCCCCAGGTAATTGGACGGTACCTTCCCCACGCTCTAGCCTGAACCCACTGTAATGAAAACAGCCAGGCCCGCGCGCCAGAACAGGGCGCCCAGAACCCCCCCAGGTGTCGTCCACTTCCCGCGAGGGCGCCGGGGGCGCAGGACCCGCTCTCAGGCAAGGGAAGCGGGACGCGGCGGGTCGCGCTCAGGAATGCACCCCGACCCCCCAGAGCCTCCGGGCCGTAGAAGGAACCCCAAAGGCCGCCGGCTCCCCGCCCCCTGCCCCTCCCGCACTGGGTCCTCAGACCGGACCCCTCCGCAGTCAGCCACCCACGGGGAGATGGTCTCACCTGCCCCGCCTCTCGCGCTCACCTCCTCCTCCTGCGGCCCAAGGAGGTCCCCTGATAAAAGTGCAGGTGACGCCCCCCCGCTGGGCCCAGAAGCGACCCGGCTCCCCCACCCGCAGCACCTCACGCCGCACCCCCGGAAGCCCCAGCCCCGCGGAGGAGGCCACGGGCTCGGCGCGCATGCGCGGTCAGAGGCCTGCGCAGGGGCGCGCGGCGCGCTCGGGTGGGCGGGTCACGCCCCCGACGCGCTCTCGGTGGCCACGCCCGCCTGGCGTTCCCGCTGCGGCCTGGCCGTTTGGAAACTCAAATTCCAATGGAGGCGAATGTCCTCCGTCTTCACCAAAAATGGTGTCAGTGAGAATTCTAGGACGCCACCGAAACAGCGAAACGGAGCACAGATGACTCAGCAAACCCCGCCCCGGGCCCAGGATCGGGAGGGATTGAGTGTGCAGATTGGCTCCTGGCTGTGCTTTGCCGCAGCCCGGGGTCCTCACCCGCCTGTCACCATTCTCCAGGCCCGCACTACTGGTCCTCACCACCAGGCGGCGCCCTCCCCCCCCACCCGGACCCTCAGTCATTCCTCTGCTCTTCATTCACCGTCCGCCCTCTGATCGCTGCCTCTCATTTGTGCGGATGCTGCAATTTATTAGCCACACCCTGGGGTTTTCGTTTAGATGGTTTCCGTTATAAGCCATTGTAAAGAAAGGGCTGGCGAGCATTTTTACACACAAAGATTTTATCTGTCGCCAGAGCGGTTCCTTAGGTCATTACCCTAAAATGGAATGACTAGATCAGGCAGAATAAATGCGCTAAGTCACAGTTCTCTGCTAGGCAGGGTACAAGTTCATTCTTCTCTCAGGAATGAATGAAGGTACACATTTCGCCTCACCTTCGCCAACATTTCTCTCTATCTTTCCAGCGTTGTGATGCAAACTTTGCACTAGGCCCACGTATGCTAAAAAGTTTCATGATGTGTTAGAAATATTTAGCTACTTTAAGCCCTCACCTGTAAGCAGCATTAGCTCAGCAGTACTAATAAATGAACAGAAATAAAACACCCTTGAATTTTAGGAGGTAAAATGGAAGCGTGAAGGAATAAAACTGTAACAGAATAACCAGATGCTTTCCAAACAGGTGATCTCTTGGCATCACCCGTATCTTGGGACACCTGACCACCTGCTGGGGAGGAAAGAGAAGTATGCTAATAATAAAACCTCCTACACCTCATTCTGTTTCCTGCTTTCCCACCTTTGGCTGCATGCAGATGACTGTGTGGACACAGAGGACAAAATCACCAAATGAAGAGCCTTGCCTCCTTAATGATCGCATGGAGTGCCGCCCAGCCAGAAGACACTGAAATGAGAGTGGGGTGGATTTGGTAGGATGAAAGATCTGAATTCCAGGTTTCATATGTTATAGCAGCTGCGTTCACTTACTGTAACCCTTACAGATGCTTTCTTGAATAATAACTATATCCTTGACACCCTGTCACATGTGTTATGTTTTACTTAATCCGTACACCCATTCGATGCTATTCTTATTAATAACACCTTAAAGAATAGGATTTTCCCAACTGTGGTTTCTTCGTAAGCTGAAATGGAGACTCTCCAGAGAGAATTCTCAATAACGACTGTCATCTGAAGCTTCTTGAAGTTCTTATGAACCCTAAAACTCTCCTTGGTTCTAAACAACCACTCCAGTTTCGTGGTTGCAATCATTTTTCTTGAACAAGGAAAGATGAAAACACCACCGCCTATGGTTTTTGTGGTCTGTTCAGTTTACGTTTGCCACACTGTATTCTGCTCCTTGGCAAATGCATCCATCATCTAAATGAGAAAGATAGTTATTTTTGAAAAATAAAGCACCCAAGTCTACACATTCATAGTGTAACAGTGTAATCTCTACAGAAAAGAGAAAGGATGAAGAGGAGACCTGGAAAAGGCACATGAACTAGAAAAACTTGAAGAAGCAGCTATGCTTGCTTCTTGGCCTGGATTTGTACCAGGAACTTGGGGGGTGTGGCAAGAGACACTTGCAAGAGTGTCTCTCCCCTGGCCGAGAGACCTGTGGGGACACTGAAAAAGGCAGCCTTTATCTTGACTTGCATTTTGATTTTGCTCTTTTCTTTCTAGCCTTGTCTGGCTCCTTCTGCCCCTTTGCTATAAGTTGCACACCAAAAGGTGCCTTATATGTTCAGGCCTCGGTGCCCTGCTGTAGGCCAACCCTGTGTGGCTGCGCATTTACCCATGAGGGGATGGGTAACTTGGATGCTTGGTTTGAAATCTCTATTCTTTCTCTCTCTTCTGTTTATTGTACAATAATCTTATTAAAATTCTTTTCTATTGAACGTCTTTTGCTCTAGAGTATGTTTTGTCTTTAAGTGGCAGGTGGCAGAATTCATTTAGAGCAGGTTGGTTTTGGGGTCCCTGGTTTGGGGTCCCTGGCTCCCCCTCATCCTGCCCGTTAACAATGAACTAATGTGGTCAGAGAACTGAAACTTGAGTAAATAAATAGTTACTTTAAAAAATTCCCACCTTTTCACTCAATAAAATTTCATTGCCAACTGTCATCATGTCATATTTTCACTCCCTCAGGTATCATTTAGACTTTTCAAAAGGGGAAGAAAGATCTGTTGCAGAGTTTAGAGCTCCTGTGTCTCCTCCAGGTGGGTCTATAAACCCTTCAATTAGTCCTCCATACAAGGAATGATTCAAAACGCTAAGTTCTTGCCTTTCATTCAACACAGCACAGTTTATCTAAAGGGACAGATCAGTAATCTATATTTGCACACATCTAAGAAGTGAGAGGTGATGAGGACACTACAGCATGCTGATATATGGAAGAGCAACCTAGAGCTGAGGAATAAATACGTAAAATTATTGCAGATTCTTGAGACTGCCATATTGAAAATAGACTGATAGCACGCAGCAGAGAAAGATAAGTTACAGATTTCTCTGGATAGCCTCGTGTTCACAGGTAAATTGGTGTAGTCCACCACATGTAACCAGCCACTGCAAAGTTTCAATCAGGATGCTCTTGAAGTTTTCCTCAACAATCTACTAGAAGTTTTAATCCACCAGGAAACTTATACAAACATCCTTACATCTCTTGGTTTAAGAAAATTTAGTAAGAAATAAAGTACTATGGCTTCCACAATAAACATCTAGGTATCAACTGAGATGTTGGAAGAGAAAATTTAGGATTATTTTATGACGTTATAAACCAGGTTTATCAACCCATCAAACCACATTTGTAAAGCAAAAGTAAATTATATAGATAAGTCTATCCCCCTTAGGATATTACCCTTATGACCAACTTCCTATTAACATCCTTTAATAGTCTGTAATTTCTAGGTACTTTTTTGCTCATTAAAACCAAGCACGGAAAATTCTAAATCTGTTTTCTATGTAGAAACAAATGACTACCTAGAATTATTAATTTTCTTTTCCCCTTATAATATCCTTCTGGTGGAAGACTCTAGGTACCATGTTCATTGGTTGCTGATCCACATCTGTCCACATCAGGACAGATCACACAGCAGTTTAATATTAAAAACTCAAGATGCCACTGATAACATCAGTCCAGAGAAATCATGGGATGAACTATGAACTGGTGAATAGCTCATGCTTTAGAATGAAGGCTTCTGAAGTTAAACAGTCAAGATGAAGGACACAGATAAAACATTTGGGCCACAAACAGATGTCTAACTCCACAACTTGTGGTTAAACTGATTCAAAATTATTCCCTATAAGTAAACACTTTCATTTTCACTATTGTGACTTACTTGCAGGGCATTTTCTTATTAAAGTGATACACTTAATGAGGTTTTATTCCAATGTTTTTTTTTTTTCATACTTGTATGTATTACTCAAAATGTTTCACATTTAAAATAAAAAAAGAACTAGGGTAGTACTTTCTGTGAGGCTTTCATATTCTCAACACTAAGTCAAAAATATTTATATCTCTCATTTTTAATTTGCTGAGTCTCACTTCCCTCATCAGGTGTCATTTGAAGATGTGATTCTTATAGAAGCTCAACCCTCTGGTGATGCTAACTTCAACAAGAGGACTAGTTACATTTTTCTCAAAGGTTTTCATTTTTTTGCATTAGGTCTTTTTTATTTCCTCTCCTAACTTCATAGTCAACCTTAGCTGTGGTAAGACCCCAGAGTATAATTTCAAGGAAGTGTTAGTTTCAGTATACATAAAAGCTACAAGAGACCAACATGACTTCAACAGTTATAGGCAAACCCAGCTCCAAATCATATTATTGTTTGGCTACAAAAATTGTAAAGAACCAAAACTCTATCACTTACATAGCAAATTTATTATGGCCTGCATTTAGGTAATAATTGATAAAAATCTCATTTGGTTTTGAGAAAAATGAGTATTGTCCCTACCTATGTCGTCTGCTACATTATCCTCCAATGTGCTTGTGGTCATAGAAATATAAAACAGGAGAATCTAAATATAATGGAGATGTGCTTAATTATTCAAAAAAATTCTCAACATTGATATTATATTTCCAATTTTATTGTCAAATTTGTACTAACTCAACTAGAAAAAATTGTACGAAAAACCAATATATTTCAACCAATTTTAAATATCTCTCCTAACTCAAATTATCTAAAAAATATGAAGTATGGGTTATAGTCTTGGGTTTGGACATATTCTTTGGCAGGCCTAAATTTTCAGATAAAACTTGTATCTGGAGTCTGCATGATAAAGTATGTTCCCATAAAAACCATGCTATATTCAGGGGTTGCTTTGTCTGACAATGAACAAACTGGATATAAGTTAGATCTGACCAACAGTGGAGCATTAAAACAAAAACAAAAAAACCACACCTATAATTCAGAACTATGGCCACCACACAAATTAATTGATGACACAAGCATTTCAAAGTACTAGAAAATATGTGTATATTGTATTTGCAGCACAGCTAGAAGTATTGCATATTTTTTCCAAAAGAATCAGCATTCAATTCTTTTATCTTGGGGTATGCCAAGATTTCAAAGAAAAATAATAAAACTTTTACAAATACTTAGAAAGCATTTAGTCTTAAAAAGAACAACCCTCTTACTTAACAGATGAAGCCACCACAATTCAGAGAGTTTATGATAACACAAGCCTGCAGAGTGAGAGAGGGAGCAGATAAGAATGGAAACCAGGACACTGTTTGCAGCCTTCAGGTCCACTGCACCCCAATGCACATGTGGTAAAGAACTTGAAATCATCTCTCCTGGGCTCATTCACAATCTATGGCTCACTTTTCCATCTTCATCTCTGTGACATCTGGAATCTTACTTTCAGAATGGACCATAATCTTTAAATAGAAATATATTTTAAAATCCTAGAGAATTAAAATTCTTCTTTAAATATATTTATTTTCCCCAAAATGCCTTAATTAAAATAAAGCATTATCTTTAGCAATTAGCCTAAATTGGTTTTCAGAAGTCAAAATCATTCTCTGTCCTCTGCAGGAATAGGTCTGAGCAGATGGTGCTGGACATGACACTGTCTTGTCACTTTTCCATGGGAAGATGCCATCTGAGCTGGCCATTGGTGGGTAATCACTGCTCTTGAACTAATGGAGTTGGGTCTCTGTCTTTCCAGAGTTATTAAATTGCCTCAGTAACATATACTGAGGAAAGTTATAACAAAATGCAACCTCTAATTCTCAAGACTACTTATACTCATAAGTCATTAATCAAGACCTTAAAATGCCAGACTTGGTGCCCTGTTTGACACAAAATGCTAGAGTCTAAGCTGATCTAGGTCCTGGAGGCAGCATCCAGGATTTTAGGTTGCCCCAACAGCCTAAACCTGCATTTGCTATCTCTATAACCTGCATTTGCTATCTCTCTCATTATCTCTCTGTCTTTGTGTTTATGGATATGTCTCACTTGGTTTACTTAAGAAAATAAATTTTCTTCCATAGGGACCTGTGATTTGGATGAGCAGAGTTCAGACAATAATACCCTCCCTCCTTTTATTTCACAGATTAAGAAGATGGAAGAATAGGATGCACTGTCCTTCTCCTCCACCAAGGAAAGTGACCCATGGTAGAATTTCTGAGCATCTTTAAGTGTCAAGCAAATTGAAGAGCATCAGAAAAGCATGTTTTAAGAAAAAAATTAATCAAATATTCTCTGGAAATTATTGCATAGCATACATATAGTGTCAAATATTTAAACCAAAGTTGACAAACAAAAGTGTTAGATGGTTGAGAACCTAGGATACCAGTCTTCAAATACATAAGAATTGTTTCAGCATCTCTTGACATCTGATGAAAGAATAAATGATGTTAAGTAGAAAAATAAAAAATCTTTCAACAAGAAAGATCAAAATTAGACATTAGAAAAAACCCTAATGAAGGCACAGAGAGATTTATGCTGGCCCACCAAGTCTTCCATTAACATACTCTACTTCATATCACACCCAGCTCCATACTTTGAATTTCTTCTGGCTTCTTGAACCCACCCAACTCTTTATGCATGTGTCCTATGCAAGCTGTGGGTCTCTCTGCTTGGAGTGCATTTCTTACTTCCACATGCCAGGCTGTCTCTTGTTTTTATTCTCAGCACTGATGTCACTCCCCAGGGTAGCTCCCTCAAATGCCCACAGTGTTAGGTAACTGCTCAGGCACCATTGCATTGCCCTGTTTGAATGTTTTGCATATAATTTTCTATCAGATATTTTATTGCTTAATTCTTCTTCATGGCTTTATTACCTGTCTTCTGGTCTGAAGAGAAATACTGCTTCTAGTATCTCCACATATTTAAATTTTGTCTTTTTAATCAAACAGGGTACTCTGGCATTCTAAAATCTTGGTCAATGACTTGGGAGTGTGAACTAGTTTGAGAATTAGCAATTAATATATAAAAATTTCACTACTTTCCTGAAGATGTATTGCAGAGAACTCTAACTCCATGGTTTATTGTTGCTTCCTACTGCCTATAAGAGTACCTAGCATGTATTTATTGAATTAATGTATAAATGTACATGATTTTTTAAAAGATTTATTTATTTATGCATACAAGAACTGGGGTATAAGCCAGAGGTGTGGGGTGGGGGTGGGAGTGTGTGTGTGAGAGGATTCACCAGAGAGAGTAGGGAGCAGAACAGGCAGATCTACTAAAAAACACGCCTGAGGGGAGCAGCGGGCAAGGCAGGAGAGGTCTGCTGTGCAATGTGGGTTGCTCCCTGGCCGGCCAGGGAGCCATCTCATGCTGCAGTGGCTGGCAATAGCTTGATAGTGCTGTCTTTAACCCTGTGCCAGGAGGGAAGCCCAATGTACAAGATTTTCTAAGAGTAATTATGGAATAATCCTACTACCAGAGACAATCATTTAATTATTTTTTTTCACTTCATTCTTGCACATTTTGGGAACCAGTGTTAAAGAAATCCATTGTTTACAGAATTGACCTAGTGAGGCTCTGTGGCATTCAAGTACATCCTTTTATAGGAGAAGTAACTGAGGAAAGAGAGTCAGATCAAGTGGGATGCCCTGGTGATGAGACTTAGTCCAGCCTCCTTGCTTTACCTGATTTGTATAATTTGTCCAGGGGTCATGACCCCAAGACCATTGCAGGTACTACAAAGTCTTCCCTACATTCCAACATTGTTGTCTCTTAAGACTTTGAAAACATCACAGAGCTCAAATATAATCAATTGAGAATGAAGACACATTTTGTTCAACATAAACTTTTCCTATAATCTTCTTTTTAGCTTCAGATCTCTAAACACTTCGTGTGAATCATCTATTTTGCCTTAGGGTATTGACCTGATTTCAATGGTAGAAAAAGCTTGTTACTGCTTTTGAAGTTATTGCTAAATGTGGTTTAATTATTTTTCTCTTCTTTATTCTGCTCCTTTATGAAAGGAAGATAGCATTTTCTCAGAACACAGGAAAAGAGTGGATAGTTTTACTAATACATGACACATTAGACCGAAGAATGAGATGCTCTCCAGATCAATAGATTAAACTCAACTGCCTTCTGAAATGATAAATATATTAGTATTTTGTCATCTAGAAAAACTTCACTCAAGATATGATTAACAGTGTATCTGATTAATGTGTCAAAGAAGACTTGGTTAAAAATTAACAAAAAGAACCTTTTTTAGGGTATAAACATATCCAGAAATTGTGCTGTACTAAGCATAAATGTATGTCACTGAAGTGCTTTAAAAATTAATCTTCTGTAGCAATGTTTCTCAAATGTTAATGTGTTATAAATCATGTGATTATCTTGTTAGGATGTAGATTCCATTCGGTACATCTGGGGTGAGTCCTGAAAATCTGCATATCCATCATCGAAGTGATACATGAGCTGCAGGTCTAGGGATCACCCTTTGTGTGGCAAAACTCCACCTTTCACTGTCAATGTGGCAGCCATTTGACACATCTGGGCATTTTGATTGATTTAAATTAGGTAAATCAACATTTTATGTCTTCAATCACATGAACCACGTTTCAAATGCTTGAATTCAGAAAGCTCTATTGACCAGATTTACTAAAGAAAACACAATGTATTGAATAATTCCTAATCCCCACGATCTCATTCTTAGCTATGGACTGTTAGCTTTTATTTGGAGAATGGTAACATTGGTTGGCTAAGCAGGTATATGAGGAACTGGGAGATATGGGGCTGAAAAGAATCCTGGAAAAGATTTGCTAAAGAATCCAAAGAAGAAAGAATTTCAAGAAGGGTAAAGTCAACAAGGTCAAAATACTACCAAATAAGATTTGAAAACTGCCTATTGACTGTGAAGGGTTGGGCAGAATAATAGAACTGCTATTGATGGGATTATAGGACCAAATGAGAGTTTTTAAAAATGGAAAAAAATGGGGGGCCTTCCTGGTGGTGCAAAGGGTTAAGTCAGCACTGTGAAGCTATCGGCAGCACTATGAAGCTAACTGCAGCAGAAGTTCGATCCCTGGCCAGGGAGCTAACCCACATGGTGCAGCAGACCTCTCCTGTCTTGCTTGCTGTTGCTCTCCTTGTTACAGGGCAGCCCCAATATAAAATGGGGTGCCTGACTGTGGGTCCTCACCTGCGTGCTTGAAAGGGACTTAATACCCCGCTGCAGACACACACAAAAGGTTAATAAAAGATTTATTCACAAGGGAAGGGGAAATGAGGAAATGTACAACTCAGGGAGAAAATTGGTAGATAAAGTCTAAAACGCGTCCTACCTGTTCTGCTGATCTGGAATCCCAAATGGCACACTGAGAGCTGGTGGTGAGCAACTAGCTGTGAAGCCAGGAGGCAAGAGAGACAGAGAGAGAGAGAGAGAGAGAGAGAGAGAGAGAGAGGGAGGGAGAGAGGGAGGAAGAGGTAGAGAGGGAGAGAGGGAGACCCCAAGGCCCATGTGTCTGGTTTTTATACCAAACCTGGCTGCTTAACTCCACCCTCAGGTCCCAGCAACCTTCCCTTTGGTGGTGATGGGATTTGTCTTTCCCAATGTCTTGACAGCTTTGGTCTGGAGTCGGGGTGGAGTCCATAAAGCCTGCATGGAATTAGCTCAGGACATCCTTTCTCCCTTACAATTCCCCCCTTTCACTTTTTGCCACCATTTCCACGGTGATGAAGATCAAATATATGGATGCTGGGATACGGTCTCAGATGAAAATAGTTCAGGACATCCTTTCCCCCTAACACCCTCAGCAGTGTATTTCAGTAGATCCGCCTGTTCTGTTCCCCACTCTGTCTCTGGTGAATCCTCTCATCCCCTGCACCTCTGGCCTACACCCCAGTGCTTGTATGCATAAATAAATATTTTAAAAAATGGAAAAAAAAGTCTGTCTTAAGCCACAAAGGATAGTGGCCAAGGGGAAATATCGGTCTTGAATTTTCAAGTAAAAATGGTCCTTCTGGTGACTTAGTTCATGTTTTGATTGTTCAAATAACCAAATAAATACCATTAGCTATTAAAGATTTCAGTCTCAAGCCTTCAAAGAAACCTTACATTTCCTTTTGGCTAAGCTGAAAAATAATTACTTTGTCCTTATTACAGAACTCTGTTCTTTTGCAGGTTTTGGTTAGGATGAAGAACAATTTTGCTAATCACTTTTTACTCAAAACCTCACCAGACCCTTAAAATAAACTCTCTTTTTAAGGAGAGGCCAAGCCCTAAGGGATTTTCACAATTGGAATCTGACACCTTGTTTAGAGTGTGAAAAGCAGTTTTAATTAGTTACACAGGCCAGCCTCCATTTCAAGGAAGTAAAACTTCGTGACATTACATTCATTACCCTGTTATTAGTAAATAAAAGAATACAAAAGCTTACGAACTCAATGATGGGCAAAGCTGACTACATTCCTCCCCCTCCCACCCCTACCCACTGCAGCAGGAAAGCCCATTCAAGGAGAACTGCAGGCATCACACGCAAGGGCAGACAAGGCTTAATTTCCCTCTGATGTGCTCAGACTACTGCCTATAGGGTTGCTCCCAATTGCTAACAGACCATTTTGCTACTGCAGCATGTGGTTGCAAAGGAGAGCTGATACTGTTGTAGAGCAACCCCGATACAAAACGGGGTGCCTGACTGTGGGTCCTCACCCGCGCGCTTAAAAGGACTTATCAATGCTCTACTGCAGGTACACGTGAAAGGTTAATAAAGGTTTATTGACAAGGGAAGGGGAAATGAGGAAATGTACAGCTCAGGGAGAAAAGTGGGAGACAAAGTTTTAAATGAGTCCTACCCCATCCGCCGATCAGGAATCCCAAAATGGCGCTCTGAGAGCTGGCCGCAAGCCAGGAGCTGTGTAGCCAGGAGGCGAGCCACAGCGAGCCAGCCCAAGGCCCACGTGTTTGGTTTTTATATCCAACCTGGCTGCCCAACTCCACCCTCAGGTCCCAGCCACCCTCCCTTTGGTGGTGACGGGATTTGTCTTTCCCAATGTCTTGATGGCTTCAGTCTGGAGTGGGGGTGGGGTCCACAAAGCCTGTATGGGATCCGCTCAGAACATCCTTTCCCCCTAACAATACCACACTTCAGTTGGACTCCTGGGACTATGGGGCAACTGGAATTTGGGCTCAGCCACAGAAACTTTGAATCCCTTTATTTTTAAACTAGGCAGCATACGTATTTTTTTCCCTGTCCTAAGAGGTGGGTTTTTTGTTTGCTTAGTTGTTTTTTGTTTTTTACAGGAACAAAAATCAAAACTAATAGACACATCTACAGGTTCTTGTTTTCTTAAGGTTCTTGTGCAATACTGACCTAGCATCATGTACCTAGCATTCTCTAAGTTTGTGGCTAGAATTTCTCTTAAGAATTTAAATATGCGTTTCCTGTGATTAAATAATGGATTTCACTCATGTGGACATAGGTTCAGTGGGGACTTAGGGATGCTATAATTACGTTTGGTTTAATTATATGCACTGAGAGAAAAAATTGAGCTGGGGAAGATGGGATTGAGGGAATTGACTGCACCCAAGGAGCTGACTCTATAGAGGCAGCTGGGCAGCCAATTGCATAATCAGAGGAAGTGAGATTCAACCTGGTAAGAAGGACAGAGTCAGGAGCAGTGGTGGGTATAACCCAAACCCAGGAGGATCGAGGCAATTAACCTGACTCTGCTCATTCGTGCATGGACTCAATGAAAGGTAATAAGGCAGAATTTTCCACTTTCACTCACACCAGGGTCACCTGGGTAACTTATTTGACATGGCACATCCTGAGACTGCTTGGGTGTGATCAGTCATCTACACCTTCCACATGCCCACCAGGTTATCCCAGTGCAATTGTTCAGAGAACCTATGTGTAGGGTAAGGAAAAAATGTCAGGCTTTTCTGCCCTCCCGCCATCAGGATAGATGATGGATCCTTGCAGTCCTGAATGCATGCCTGATGGCGGGCACCTGGAATAGGGTATAGGCAGATGTAGATGGGATTCACCTGGACTAAGACTGGGCTTTTAAGGGCAGCATCATGAGGACGCAGTAGAAGCTGAAAGAGAAGCCGAGAGAGAAGCAGAGCCATGAGAAGAGCAGAGAGAAACAGAGAGAAGGCCGAAGAGCCCAGATAGAGTGAAGACTTGCTGGGGGCTGGGAGGCCTGCTAGCCTCCCGGCCCCCCAGCATCCCTGCCTGCTGTGTACCGGGCAAATCCCAATAAAAGCCTGCAAAAAGCTACTGAGGACTCTGACTCCTCCTTTACCCGGTCTGCTGGATCAGAAAACCTGCACCATGTCCATTCCTGACCTTACACTCTGCTAAGAGGGGGAAGACAGGTCTCATCCTTCTAGTCATTAGCAGGCACACAAAAGGGTTTGCCTCAAGGCGATATCCCTAAAAATGAAGCTGAAGTTCCAGATAAGAAACTAAAAGTAGAGTTGTAACAGTGTTATCTATAGGAAGGGAAGGATCCAGATGCCATGCCCTACCCAAGGAAGGGTGGAGCTGAGCAGCAGCAAAAATACTGGGAGAAAAAAGGTAGGGGAGGCTAGGAAGACCAGGAAGAGGCACAGGTAGCAGAGAGACATGTGAAGACGTTGTGCTTGTTTCTCAGCCTTGGACTTGTACAAGGGACTTGGGGACATGGAAGGAGACACTTGAAAGAGACAGATACATGGGTGAGAGACCCATGGGGAGGTTGACAATGGCAGCATTTATCTTGACTTGTATTTAAATTCTGGTGTTTTCCTTCCAGTCTGGCCTGGCCCCTTCAGCCCCTTTCCTGTGACTCCCTGCCAGAAGGTGACTTAGACTTGTAATAAGCGTTTGGGCCTTAGTGGGTCTGCTTTGAGCCAACCCTGTTTAGCTGGGCATTTACTCACAAAGTGATGGGTAATCTTGGTGTTTAATAGGAAACTATTTTAAATATATTTCTCTTCTTGTAACAGGGTGGTCCCCAGGAAAATGGGAAGTTCCAGGTTCCCTGCCCCACCCAAAGAAGGGTGGCGCTAAAGAAAAGAGAAAAGCTGGAGAGGAGACTGAGGAAGGAAGCAGGATGGAGAGCCAGAGGAGAGCTGGAGGAGGCACTTGGAGCAGAGAGACATGTGAAGAAACTGTGCTTGCCTTTTGGTCGTGGACTGGGTGAAACGTGGGTGAGAGAGACCTGTGGGGAGGTGACAGTGGCAGCTTTTACCTTGATTTTGATTTGGCTCTTCTCCTTCCAGACTTGTCTGGTTGTTTCTAATCCTTTTCTGTGAGTCCCCACTGGACGATGCTTTAGATTTGTGGCAGGATTTTGGGCCACGAGGGGATGGTAACTTTGGGTGCTTGATTTAGAAACTATTTTAGTCTTTGTCTTTTCTGTATCATTCCCTAATTGTATTAAAGTTCCTTTCCATTAAAGTCTTATATGTTTTGCGTTGATGAGGCAGATGGCAGAACCTATTTGAAGCAGGTGGGTTTGGGGGATCTGGGGTGCCCCTCTCCCTGACCTGTAACATTCTCTTTTCCCTATCTTACACTAAATATCTCTTTATTGCACACTAATTGTATTAAAGTTCTTTTCTATTGAAGGTCTTACACACTAAGAGTATGTTTTGTTTTGATGCAGCACATGGCAGAATCCATTTAGAGTAGTTCGGGGGTCCTGGAGTAGCCCTCATTCTGCCTGCTAACAGTCACAGTCTTAGAATAAGTAGCAGACAAGTAGGTAGAAAATACCTAAGTTACAGGGTAGCCAGGTATGTTCCCTGCATTCAAGGTCACTAAACATGCTGGTGCATTTGGGCCAGAGGTATGACATTGGATATAGGGCTTAAAGACAGATCCAAGTTTACAGAGTGGTAATATACCACCTCTGAATTAGTTTCACAATGTGATTACTATAGCCAAATGACTAAGCCTCCAAATAACAAACAATACCCACACAAATATCTTGAATGAGAGGAGAAGCTTCTTATCTCACATTACAAGAGACCCATGGTGGATGTATCCAGGGCAGGTTTTTTTTGGGCACTCGGTGACAGTGGAATTCTGGGCTGGTTTCCTCTTGAATCTCATTGCTTATTTTCATGGCCACAAAATGGTGGTTGTTGCTCTGATTTTTAAGTCTTCACATAATCTTAAAGAGATGCAGGAAAAGGAATTTATATCCCCCCTAGTGCCTCTTTTTATCAGAAGAAAAACATTTCCTGAGATTCTCCAGCAGAACTATCTTTATATCTCTTTGGCCAGAATGGGTTATTTGTTGATACTACAGCCCATCTTAGAACCATTATGATTTACATCCTGTGCCTGGAGAGGGCAACCTTTCCCTGAACCTGCTCTCCCTTAGTTCAGAGAAATTACAATTGAACTTGTACTTGGAGCAGTGAACAAGGAAGGAACAAGGTGAGCCCTTTTGAAGGCAATATTCCTCTCAGGAACACAATCAAAGGATTATAAATGCTGGGAACAAGTCCTTGCAGTATTTACTTCATGAATTCATTATGGCCTGTCCATTTTCTAATAATGACAGTAAAGTTATGGTTAAGGAACTAAGCTCTAAATATAAATCAGAGCACTGCCAGTACTTCCTCATTCATTTCCCTTTAGGACAAAGCATGATTCCCATCATATACCCTCCTGTGCAGGACCTTGGAAATCACCTTTGTGTCACCTCAGCCTTTCCATTTAACTGTGTTTCTGAACTTGGACATTTTCTCACTTTCCATTTTTTGAAGTAAAAAATCCTTTCTTCCAAACTCCTTTTAATTTCATTTCAGTCAAGACTCATCTCAGATATTATTATTATTTTTTAAAAGATTTATTTTATTTATACAAGAGCAGGGGAAAACCAAGATGCATGGGAGGGTGAGAGGATTCACCAGAGACAGAGTGGGGAACAGAACAGGCAGAGTGACAAAACACACTGCTGAGGGGAGCAGCAGGAGAGACAGGAGAGCTCTGCTTGCCATGTGGGTTGCTCCGAGGCCGGTAGGGATCGAACCAGCACTGCAGAATCTGTGGACAGCTTCACAGCGCTGTGCTCAACTGCCTGTGCCACCAGGGAGGCCCTCATCTCTGATATTATACCTCTAATATATTTCCTTCTTAAAAGGAAGGTGGCTTCAAAAATGTCACAACAAATTATTCTGGGATCTGTTTTTGAAATGGCATGATGTCATGTTTTTCTACTTGCCCATGTCAACATTTATGCCTAATGACTGGTTAGTAGTCATCACTATTGGTTTACATATTAAATCAACAATTTCTCTAAATTCAAGAGTGCCTTAGAAAGAAGTATTTTTCCCCCTGGAGTCTTTTCTCCATGCAGAGCAAAAAGGAATGAATTTCCCAGCCAGCTATTATGGAGAAAAGAAATAATTGTAAGACAAGCTAAAGAAAGGAAGTGGGTGTCATTATAGGGCCATTACCTGCAAGCAACAGAAATTGGCCATGACTAGCTTTAAATAGAAAAGGAAATGTTGAATTTCTATTGGTTTGTTCACAGAAAAACTGGGAAGGTTTAGGACAAGTTTGGAAAATAACAAAGAGCAGTCAGAAATACAGGCAAAATTAGGACTCAGAAACCGGTTTTAAAGTTGTTCCTACCCATGAATACCAGGTGCTGCAGTCTGCTCTGGACCACTGCTGAGCCCATACACTGAAGGCAAAACTACTACCCCCACTTCCCAGGAAAGGGACCAACTCATCCTGGTGTGTGTATGATTTCCTGACTTTTAAATGGAAGTCCTACCTCCTGGGAATCCCATCAGTGCTGAGCAAATCAGGACAACTAATTGCTCTACCTCAAATGAATTAGCTACCATTCCAGCAGTCCATGTCCAAGGGCAGACACATGTGTCTGCTTAGACACCAGTGGGTCACTTGCTCCAGCCTGGCTGCCAAGGATTGGAAGAAGAGGGTCTGGTCATTTACCTTTCTTAGTGGGAGGCTAGCCCAGCTGCCCATCAAATATATATTGCCAGGATATTAATAGATTACTTCCAAGTAACTTAAATGCAGAACACAAAGATAAACAGCCATGTTGCTTCTTCAGAGGCAACATGGTGGTGTAGAAAGTATATGAATTTATCATATGGAATCACAAAAAACCCTGAATAGCCAAAGCTCTCCTGAAAAAAAAAGAAGGGAATGGAGGCATCACACTCCCAGACTTCAAACTATACTACAAAGCCATAATCATCAAAACTGCATGGTATTGGAACAAGAACAGACATACAGACCAATGGAATCGAATAGAAAATCCAGAAATAAACCCACAGATTTATGGTCAACTAACCTTTGACAAAGGAGCAAAGACTATGCATTGGAGCAAAGAAAGTTTGTTCAATCAATGGTGCTGGGAAAACTGGGTCGCTACATGCAAAAGAATGAAGCTTGACCACTACCTCACACCATACACAAAAATCAACTCAAAATGGATTAAAGAACTAGACATAAGACCTGAAACCATAAAATATATAGAAGGAAATATAGGCGAAACACTACGTGATTTGCACATCAAAGACATCTTTACAGACACATCACCCAAAGCAGTGTTAGTGAAGGCAAAGATAAACAGCTGGGGCTACATCAAATTAAAGAGCTTCTGCACAGCAAAAGAGACAATAACAAAAACAAAGAGAAACCCCACCAACTGGGAGAACATTTTTGCACCCAACACTAATGATAAAGGACTGATCACAAAAATCTGCAAAGAGCTGATGAGACTCAACAACAACAAAGAAAATAATCCAGTCAAAAAATGGGCAGAAGAGCTAAAAAGAAACTTCTCTGAAGAGGAAATGCAAATGGCCAACAGGCATATGAAAAAATGTTCAACATCACTTGTCATCAGGGAAATGCAAATCAAAACTACCATGAGATACCATCTTACACCAGTGAGAATGGCACATATTAAAAAAACTAGCAACAACAAATGTTGGCGAGGGTGTGGAGAAAAAGGAACTCTTCTGCACTGTTGGTGGGAGTGCAAACTGGTCCAACCACTGTGGAGAGCTGTGTGGAGATTTCTGGACCTACTAAACATAGAGTTTCCATATGATCCAGCAATTCCACTCCTAGGTATTTACCCAAAGGACAAAGAAACATCAATTCCAAAGAACACCTGCACCCCTATGTTTATAGCAGCACTGTTTACAATAGCTAAGCTTTGGAAACAACCCAAATGCCCAAAAATAGATGACTGGATCAAGAAGATGTGGTACATATATACCATGGAATATTACTCAGCATCCAAAAAAGATAAACACATGCAATTTGCAGCAACATGGATGGCGCTGGAAGGGATCATGCTCAGCGAAATAAGCCAGAAAGAAAAAGAAAAATACCGGATGGTCTCACTCATAGCAGGAATCTAGAAAACTTAAATAAGGGACCAGGAAAATGAATAACTATAAGAAAGTGAAAATCAAAATCAACAAATAACTATGAACCAGAGACACTTTTAGGGGGGCGGGGGCGGGAGGGGAGGGATTGGGTTCAGAATGGGGGGGCTGCAATTGTATGGGGAATATAAAAATAAAATTTATTATTTAAAAAAATAAATAAAATAAAAACCATCTTAACCATGAAAAAAAAAAAAAAAGAAAGTATATGAATTTAGCTGTCATATTTCACACACACACACACACACACTCACTCACACATACTCACACACAGTTGGGGAACAAAAGCTTTTCTTCTGCAACTGCTCCTCCCTGACCTGATGAAACCTCAAGGGTCAGTTAGAGGCAAAGAAAAAAAATTCAAAAATCAAAAATCAATTAGGATCTGAAAGAAAGCAGAAGTCACAGTTGTTCTCTAGATTTGGAAGTGATTATTTTTCTTGTTCCCATCACAGCTGATCTGTTACTGCTAACTTCTGTACACATGGGGCAGGCCCCAGCTCTGCTTAGCTGGCTGAGATTCCAAGTGCAGTAAACCATTAGGATGCCACAGCCCGAGGGTAGGGTTGTGCAGAAAGGGGGAGGGGGCAAAGATCACCATGGTAACAAGTCCTGGTCATCCCAGGAAATTTAGGCACTCCAGTGTCCTGTGTAGTGTGCTGTTTACAGCTGTGGATTCTGCAATGATTCCCTATTAACATAAGAGTGTGTTTCCCTAGATTTTATGCTCCATCAAGGGAGTTTCCTGTCAACACCACAACAGACAAGCCCCTGCTTCAGGTTTTCACAAACAGCTCTTTGAGTTCGTGTACACACATCATCTTCCCATATAAGAGAGGAAAGAGTAAAATAAATGGGATCTTTATCAAGTGGTAATATAATACCAGTCAAAATTGTGCCTTGATGCAGCCGTCCTCAGAGAATGTCCAGGTCACATACTTAGATCTCTCCTGATAAGTTTCCTTTTTCCTTAATAACTCATCTCATTTGTGGCCACTCCAACCTCAGACATGTTTTATTTAATGTGTTTATTTCTAAACCTCCAGAATGTCATGTTCCATTTATTTTTTTCACTGAAAGATCTCTGGCCCCAAGTAATTTTTTATTTTTTTGGTAGATTTAAATTGATAGGTGAAGGATACACTTTGCCTATATAATTTATAGATCAAGATTCCAAAGTCCTAGGCCCTTGCTGAGCCACATAGTGATAACATTTTCTATTTAAAGAACAATGAGTGGGTACACAACCTATCATGATATCACACAGAGGGGCCACTGAGAGCAAAGGGTCTATATGGCTGGTTCAGAAAATTACAGTTCCTCTACCTTGCACAAATATAAAATCAGGTTTCCCCAAGTCCTAGAGAGAAAGCTGCCTTGGGCATAGGAGGTCTTCAATACATGTTTAGGGTCTACCTAGTATGTCATTTTTCTGTATGTTCTCACACATTCCTTCAATGGGAGCGGAAGCTGTGGAGTGCATCTATACCACAGGAGATCTTTCAGCCTCCAGTCTCTCTGAGTCTCACCAAAGCATAACACATGTGTGTGAACGTCATATGTGTGAGCATGCATGTGAAATTCACCCATCCCATCAATGCAAGTAGAAGAATAATTGAGAGTGGTGGTGCTGGAATTGTAAGTACTTTCCTGCTAATTCACATCCCTGTGAGTCCCCTTTGCCTGTTCATAAAGGCAAAGATATTATAATAGGCACTTGACCAAATATTTTGTGGTATCCCCCACTGAGTCCAGTTCAGAGATTTAATTGGGCTCCTTTCTGAGAGATCTGCCTTACAGTCTTGAACATAGCTGGTGGCGGTTGAACATAGCTGGTGGTGGTTTTCCTCACACATCATGGTCCAAGACCTAGCACAGATTTCTCATCACTCAGCCTTCACCGGAAGACTAGTCTTCCTTACTCTGAAAGGAACAACTTTTCAGACTCCTTGTTCTTCCAGAAGCTATTAGAATGCAAAAAGGAAAGAATATAAATCTGAGGGCTCCCCAACTTCCAGTGATATTTCCAGGTGGTACATTATCTTGAAGTCAGAGCAAATCATTAAGACAGCTTGAAAGAGTTATGAAAATTGTATTTCCTCTAAAAACACTAGTTTTAACAGAGGTATGTGGACATTAAATGGTATCTAAATTAAATAAAATCTTGAATATTTCAACCATGAAGAAGGTCTTTTGCTAAGTACTCTTGGGATAATGATCATTTCAGAAACACCCTCTACCTTCAAAGAGCTCACAGTCCAGTTGGACAAGGAGACCTGAAAGTGCACCCACAACAGCTGGGTGAACCAAGAAAACTTCAAAGATATGCTCCTAAGAGACAGATGATTAGAACTAGAGTCCAAGGGAGGATGCGGCCAGGCTTGCGGCCTAGAAAAACTATATGAGAATACTACACTCCCAACCACTGTCTGGCTTGTTCAGAGAGGATGACATCAGCCACCTCTAAAAACACTGGAAATCAAGTCAAATGCCTGAGCAAAAAACGGGGCTCTGACATAGGAGCCTCTCAAGAGAGCCCTCTCAAGTGGCAAATGTTAGAGGACTCTTTCCATGAGTGAGCCAGTTGATGTCCCCTCATCTTGCCTTTATCTGAGTAGCTTAATTTAAGATTAAGATTTTAAATCTTTAGTTGTTTGCTCTGTTTCTGAGAATTCTCAGTTAAACATTTGGAGAATATTTTATTTAAGAAAAAAAAATCAGAATGAAAAAACTGTATTGAATCTAGTTCTAATTCAAAACACAAACTCTTCTGTGAGGCTGTCTCGCCTCCAATTGATGGCAGACATGTGATCCATCTCTCCCAACCATCCTCTTTCTTTATCTGTCATAAGAGTTTACATCATTGATCCCCCAGCTTGCACTGCAAAAATTTCCCTTCACAAGATTATTCTAGATGTGCTTTTAATTGTTCCCCAGAGGTGGCAATTTCACCATTACATTCATGTTTTCCAAGATTAAGCAGCCTACATTCTTTGAACATAAAATATCTATTTCCAATGTTACTTTTCTAAAGTCCATAAGAGTACAAATGCACAGCAAGAAGCTATAAAAACAAACCATAAATCAGAGTTAACTATGGATATATTTTAAATATCCATATATATAATCTTTCAGATATCTTTGAATTCCAAAGTATACACAGCACTACTTTTATTAAATGTTAATTTTTCAGGAAATCTTCCCACAGTTAAAATTCAGCAGGCCCATTTTTAAGATTACATAATAAAATAAAACACATTGGTATAAAATAAAACACATAGGTATAATGTGCAAGTTTGCACAGATGAAGGAATTATCAACTCTTCTTGAAGGAATGAATCAGAATTCACTCCAGTTTTATCTATCTTTTAATTTTTTTTTTTGTTTTCTTTCATCATTATTCATTTTTGTACAATAGTTGATTCCTCCCTTCAGGTGCAGTCCCCATAATCTCCCACCACAACATCACCCATGAACTATCACTATAGTCCCTTGTGCTCTTCCTTCTCCTGTCGCTCTAGGTTTTATTTTATTTTATTTTATTTTATTTTTGTCCTCCCTTCCTTCCCTCCCCCAACACACATATGCACACATGCGCTCTCACTGTCTTTCTCTCTCTCTTTCTTTCTCTCTGTCTCTCTCTCTTACACTCAGTGTCCAATGCTTGGTTTCTTAAACTCTGGCTATCTTCAGGCTCTTGACATTAACCAGTTACTTTTTGGTAAGAATTTAAGCCATTCCAATACCTCTCCCAGAGGTATTTGCATTTAGAATTATAGCTATAATAGAAATAATGGAAGTTGTTACATTCCTAAGAGAAGGTAATCCTGGAATGAATTATTCATTTGCTCATTCTAGAACATAACTGACTGGTAGACTTCTCTGCATTGATGGAAATGTTTTTTTTTTAATATTTTATTTTATACAATTCTTACATCATTTTTTATTTTTGCACAATGTATGCATTTTCATTTTAATTATATTCCCCATAGGTTTTAAAGGACAACCACCACTTTGCTGGGCAAACGGTGAAGAAACATGTGAGCAATACATAGCAGATGATGTATGTAAAGTCCTTAAGGCAAGAAACATGACATGCTTGTGGGTTTTTTCCCCACCACCAATCATAGTATGACCTTGACACTTCCTCCTCCCTCGTTCCCTCAACCTCAGAAACCTCACTTCATTTATCAGTTTCACTAGATTTTATGAACATTTCATTTTGTTGAATCTTCTGTCATATTAATGTCCAATATTTGTCTTTGTCATTCTGACTTGCTTTACTACATATTTCTTCAAGCTCCTTGTATTTTGTTATAAGTGGCAACATTTCATCTGTCCTTAGGGTTGAATAGTGTGTATATAACAAATTTTCTTGAGCTTACTATCTTCTATCAGTGAGCACTTACGTTGCTTCCATGTCCTAGCTATTATAAATAGAATTACAATAAGCATGATAGAGCATATAGTTTTTTGATTTGATGGCTTCACACTCATTGGGTAGATGCCCAGGAATGGGATTTGTATGTCATTTGGTATTTCCATTTTTAGTTAATGAAGGCAAATTCAGACAGTTTTCCAAAATGGCTGTACCAGTTTACATTCTTACCAACAATGAAATAGGATTCCTTTTTCTCTGAATCCTGGCCAGTATTTATTGGTGGATTCTTTTTAAAATGAGCCTTTCTCATGGGTATGAGATATCTCATTGTGGATTTATTCTGCATTTCCTTATTAGAAACAATGGCAAACATTTTTCCATGGATCTATTGGCCTTCTAAATATCTATTTTGGTGAATTGTCTCCATATCTGCTGCCTACTTTTTAAGTTGGGTTGTTTGCTTTTTTATTATTCAATTCTGCAAGTTTCCTATATATCTTGAATATTAACCCCTTGTTGCTTATGAAATATGTAATCATTTTTTTCTCATCCAGTAGGAAGTCTTTCTAATCCGCCTATATTTTCTTTCAGTGTAAAAAAAATTTAATTTGAGGTAATCCAATTTGTTTTATTTTTTTGCTTTTATTTCCAAAGAAATATCTTTATCATTGATTTTATGGAATATATTGCCAATTTTTTGGTATATATATTATTGTTACAAGTCTCATATCTAAACCTATAATCTATTTGCTATCTGCAAGAGTGTTTTGTTTCTTGGTTTTGTAAGCTACCATTTTGCTGCATACATCTATTGTTTCTAAGAGCTTATTGAAGGAGTCTTGAAGGTATTGTCAATATAATATTACATGCATCTGCAAAGGGTGATAATTAAAATTTTTCTTTCACAACATGTGTTCCTTTTATTTCTTGTCTGATTGCTCTAGTCAAAGTATTTAATACTAAATTAAACAGTAGTGACAGTAGTTATCTCTGTCTTGTTCCTGATCTTAATTAAAGGAAAGGCTTTCAGTTTTTTACCATTAAGTACTATGTTAGCAGTTGTTTTGCCACATAGATGTTTTTAAATTTTTTCAAAGATTTATTTATTTATGCATACAAGAACTGGGGTACAGGCCAGAGGCATGGGTGTGTGTGTGTGTGTGTGTGTGTGTGTGTGTGTGTGTGTGAGGATCCATCAGAGACAGAGTGGGAACAGAACAGGCAGATGTACTGAAATGCACTGCTGCTGAGGGGAGCAGCTGGGGAGACAGGAGAGGTCTGCTGCTCATGTGGGCCGCTCCTCGGCCAGCTGGGATTGAACCCACGGTGCAGAGGCTGCGGGCAGGCCACCAGGCTGTGTCCCAACCCCTTGCACCACCAGAGAGGCCCTAGATCTTTATTATATTGAAGTAGGGTCCTTGTATTCCCATCTTGTTTAGAGTTCTTATTGTGAAGGTGTGCTGAATGTTATCAAATGTTTTCTCTGCATCTATTGATAATCATACGATTTTTATCTTTACTTGTGTTGAAATAATATAATTTATTGACTAATTTATCTATGGTAAAGCATCCCTGTATCCCTGGGATAAATTCCACTTGATCATTGTAAGGTTGGTGCGGGGGCCTTGTGAGGGCTCCAGGCAGCTGGCATGAGGAGGGGCCTTGAAACCGCAGAGGAAATTCCACCTTTGCCTCCACCAGGCACAAACAGGACCTGATAGCGATCAACCAGAAACCACGGAAAAAAAAAAAAAAAAGACTTCGGTTCCACACCCCCAGTTTCCAGCCTAACCTTTCCTCACCCTATAAAAGGACATTGCCCCACGACAGCGGCATGGACTTCTGTGGCCCCCCATGGGGGCTCTGCGAACCTCGCCTGCGGGGCGCAATAAGGTTCCTACCTGTCAGAAACTTGACCTGTCTCTCCTTCTATTTACCGCGCCAATCCTTTCAATATGATGTATTGTCCTTGTGATATATTGTTGATTTTTATTGCTAGCATTTTATTAAAGATTTTTGCATCAGTGTTTATCAGGAATACCTATCTGTAATTTTCTTTTCTTGTGCAGTCATTCTGTGGTTTGATGTTACCATTACATTAACTCTCCCATATTAGGGAGGGTTCCTTCATTTTGGATTTTTAAAGGGTAATTTGAGAAAGATGGCTATAAGTTCTTTAAAAGTTTGGCAGGATTCACTTGGAAAGCCATTTGGCTCTGGGCTTTTGGTTTTGGGCAGGTTTTTAAACTGCTGTTTCAATTTCCATGCTTGGATTCAGTTTATTTAAACTTTTCTTTTTTTTTTTTTTTCCTTGATTTAGTCTTGGTAAAGTAAGTTGATCTAGAAATGTTTGTATTTCTTTAAGGCTATGACTTTATTGGCATATAATTGTTCATAGTAATCTCTTACGATTCTTTGTTATTTCTGTACCATCTGTGGTAAATTCTCCTCTTTCATTTCTGGTCCTGTTCATTGTTTTCTCTTTTATTTCCTTTGTTAGCCTAGCTACAGATTTATCTATTTTGTTTATCTTCTCAAAAAACTAGCTTGTGGGTCTGCTAGGCTCAATGGGCTGCTTAAGCTGCCATTCTGGCTATGCAGTTCTGCCTTTTCAGTCAATCAATTACCTAAACTTAAAGAATGCAAACTACCGACCCTGCAAATGTTCCTCTCAAGTTAAACAGAAGCAGGATACTGGGCCTTCCTGGTGGCGCAAGGGTTGGGACACAACCTATAAGGCTGTCCGCTGCCTCTGCAGCATGAGTTTGATTCCTAGCCTGCTGGGGAGCCGCCCACGTGGTGCAGCAGGCCTTTCTTGACTCAACTGCTGCTCCCCTCAGCAGTGTACTTTGGTTGGTCTGCCTGTTCTGCTCCCTGCTCTGTTCCTGGTGAATCCTCTTACCCCCTGCGCCTCTGGCCTGTGCCCCAGCTCTTGTATGCATGGATGGATGAGTCTTTAAAAAAAAAAAAAAAAAAGAGCAGGATGCTTAATATCCTGGGACAATGAGTTCACGTCATAAAGCATGACTAGGAACGCCTGGGGAGCCATAGACTGATATGTAACTTTGCGTCCCAGAGACTGATCAGTAGAATGCCTTGCTAATAAGATTGGAATCATGAGTGTGTGGTGGGAGATTGATTCAAAACTTCAAACATGGGCCATAAAACCAATCTGGATCCTCAGATTCATCTCCCCGAAAGCCTAGACATCCTAAGCATACATTCGCTTCCTTCAAACTTTTTTCTCTTTGTTCTCCTGCACTGACTCTGTAAAATCATTCAATCAATAAAAAGGCCAGGTTTTGCCTTCTCAGCAGTGTTTTGCCATAACAGCTTACTCTATGACTCTTGTTTCTTTGACAGTGTGGTGTTGTCTGATGCAACGCTAGTTCTTATATTCATTGCTGTTTTCAGAAGAAATGAATAATTTCCGTTGCATAATATTTTACACATAGTTAGCACTCAGTAAATTCGAGCTATTTCTGGGCTGTTCACACAACCACCAGGGAAGATCCTGTTCCAAACTATATGAATACATCTCTTTCTTGTTGTGTTATGAGAAATGAATCAGAAGAATATGGTATTGCTTTGAAATCAGATGCAATCCAGAGTTGGGACTATACCTGTCCCTGCATTCTTTTTCATGTTCCTGTATCCACAGTACAAACACATAAGATATTCAGCACTTAATAGATAAGGGACCCAAGTCTAGAATGTTAAATTTCTATACAAGGTTACACACACATCATTAAGAAATGCTCAATGTGGTTCTTTGTACTATCACAGCATTGCCAGCCACATAATTATATCCTATAATTAGTGTTTATCATATATCTACTGTATTGTGATTTAAGAAAAAAATACTATGACTATACTATACTATGATTATACTAAAACTATTTCACAAAATAGCATTGAATATATTTTGATTTAAAGAAGACTCACTACATTCTTGCAATGTTTCTCATTTCCCTGGATAAAGGACTTGCTATGAAACTGAGCCTCCTATTATGAACTGCTAACTTACTCAAAGATCTGTGTACAAGAATAAGACAGGTTTTTCAATCCTGAGGCATTCTGGGTGCACTAGACTGACCATTCTACATTATGGTGTTAATAACTATAAGGAAGAAACTGTAGCTCAGTAGAGATTTCCATAATTCCCACACCTTCTCTCCTTACCTCAGGCTGCTACAGCAAGAATCATAATTAGTTTCCCAACCTTGATATTTAAGTGGAAGCTTTGAACAGCATCTAACAGTAAAGAGGTGTTAAGGAGCCACTGACAAAGAAAATCAAAGCCTGGTTGATCTCTTATTATTGAGGAATATGTGAGAAAGAGGAAAAGACAACGAACAAAGTAACCTGAACTACTCATCTGGCAGATAAAGAGCACTTCTGAAAAGAATTCTCTGAAGGAGTGTGAAAAAATACTGTAGACAGGACTGGTCAACTTTAACTATCTTTAAGATTCAAAATACATGCTTTTTATAGATCAAGAGCTTAAATGGAGATTGGGAGAAAAGTTAAAATTGTGCTTCATGATTATCTAGAAGAACATTCAAATACCAAGCAAGACATGATCATTTTTAATTGTGAAAACAATTGTGTGCAAGGCAAATTGTGAAGTCCCTGGTCCCAGTCACCAAATGCCAGTAAGCCTAACTTATAATTAGGATATCCAAAATTCACCTCCAAGGTCAATGTCCTCTTCATGAGATTTATTTTTGTAACAATTAGAGACACAGAACAGGCAAATTAAAATTTTATGTTTATTTTGTAAATATTAATGAATAACATACTTTATATTATGGAATATTGCATTTCTATATCTTGGATAATATTTATATGAGTCCTTTATTGCAGGCCCTTTATTATAATATGTAATAACACAAAGAAAAGCATAATTATATTCTGAAGCTATGTAAAATATAGAAGAGAAAAATACAGTCTACAAACTAATAGACATTATGATAGAAAGACATACAGAAGAAGATAAACTTGCTTCTGGGTATTTATCTGAAGGAGACATAACAAAACTAACTCAAAAAATGTAGGCATCCCCATGGTTATTGCAGTATTGTTATGATAGTTAACACAGAAACAACATAAATATCTATTGATGATGAATAGACAAGAATATATATATATGTGTGTGTGTATGTGTGTTCATATACTGCTATATGCATACATATATATGAATGTGTATACTATCCATCCATTAAAAAGATGGAAATTCTACCATTTGTGATATGAATGGGTTTTGAGGGCACCATATTGAGGGAAATAAGTCAGACAGTAAAAGAAAACTACAATTTGGTTTCATTTATATGTGGAATCTAAAAAGAACACCAAATAAATAACCACAAGAATGCCAAAACTTATGGAGAGAAAAGATTGGTGGTTGCCTAGAGACAGGATACAGGATATGGGCAAAATGGGTGAAAAGTTACAAACTTCCAGTTATAAAACCAGTGTTTTGGGCATGACCATATAGCATGTTAACTATAGTTGATAGCTGTATATTGAAAGTAGTCAAGAGAGTAGGTCCTGAAAATTTTCATCACAAGAAAAAGAGTTGTAACTATGTATGATGATGCCTGTTAACTTGAATTACTGTAATGATCATTTAGCAATATAAAATACAATATGCAAATATTGGATCATTATGTTGTACACTGAAACTAATATAATGCTAAATATCAATTATATCCTAATAAAACAAAAGGTAAATTTGATTTTAATTCCAAAAAATTATTTTAAGATTTTAATACTTTATTATATAGTTCCTTATTTCCCTACAAATTTTACAGATGTCACAAATTTTCTTAAAACTTCAATGTGTCTTAGAAATTTTCTTAAAATATTATGGTTCAAAACAAAAAAAGAAAATATGGGAGGAAGCAAATAATAAAGAAAAATAAATATAACTAAAAATGCACAGATAAAAATTTAAAACAGGAAAAAATAGGAAATTAGTCATTTATGTATGCAATAAAGTGCTATTTTTTCTTCCTCAAAACTAGTTACTATGATTCAGTGATTTTAGTGATTATAGAAACTCTTGGGGAATTTCTTATTCATTTGATGAATTTGTGGATCCACAGTGTGTAACAAATTCAGAAATAAATTAAAATTCTAGGACATTTACCTTGTTGAAAATAATTACCTTAATACATGCAGTTCTTTACCACACCTCCCCCACCCCCCAACCCCACCATGAAATGCTTCAGCTTTTCTGAAACATTAACTGTGAGAATGGGTCAGTTCCTTGTAAAAGTGACAAAGCTATGAAACTTTGAGGGGAAATTGAAATATGGATGTGTGGGGAAGCCCTAGTCATTTATCAATGTCAGGGGAGTTAACCATATTTCCCATCCCCACTTATTGAGGTGCTTGGACTAGGGAACTAGGGGCAGATCTGAGCAACCAGATGAAACTATATAACACAGAACACAAGGGCCTCCCTGGTGGTGCAAGGGGTTAAGCACTGCACTATGAAGCAATGCGCAGCCTCTGCAGCACGAGTTTGATCCCCGGCCAGCCAGGCGCAGCAGACCTCTCCTGTCTCACCTGCTGCTCCCCTCAGCAATGTATTTTGTCAGTCTGCCTGTTGTGTTCCCCACTCTGTCTCTGGTGAATCCTCTCACCCCCTGCATCTCTGGCCTGTACCCCAGCTCTTGTATACATAAATAAATAAATCTTTAAAAAAAAACAAAAACATGGGCCTCCCCTGGTGGCACAGCGGTTGAGCACTGGGCTGCGAAGCTGCCCGCAACCTCTACAGCGCTGGTTCGATTCCCGGCCACCGGGCAAGGGTCCCACATGGCAAGACAGACCTCTCCTGCCACATCCACTGCTCCCCTCAGCAGTGTATTTCATCAGTCTGCCTGTTCTGTTCCCTGCTCTTGCTCTGGTGAATCTTCTCACCCTCCCGCACTTCTGACTGTACCCAGTGCTTGTATGTATGTATGTATGCATAAATAAATAAACAAATCTTTAAAAAAAAAAACAAAAAAACAAAACAAAAACATGGAACACAAGAGGACTCAGAGGGCTCTTGCTTCAGTTTTCATCTGCGCCCTGGACTTGGATGGAGATGTGTGGAGGAAAGACATGTAGAAACAGTTGAAAGAGACACATGGGTGAGAAGGGCAACCTTTATTTTGATGTGGGATCTTGTTTGCCCCAGCTTTTTGAGACCTGCCTTATTCCTTTCTTGCTATTCCCTGCCAGAAGGTAGATTTGTCACAAGCTTTTGGGCCCCAGTGGCTCTCCTTTGGGCTGATCCTACTAGGCTAGGCATTTACTCACAAGGGATGGATAATTTTAAAAGTTTTATTGGGAAACTACTACTAGAAATATCCTTTCTTCTCCTCTCTCTACACATTAACCTATTAAAGATCTTTTTGTATCAGGCAGACTGAGGGTCACCCCAAGGCCCCCAAACTTGTATGCTCTATTTTTTTAAGATTTATTTATTTTTATATAAGAGGTGGGGTACAGGCCAGAGGTGTGGGAGGGTGAGAGAATTCACCAGAGACAGAGTGGGGAGCAGAATAGGCAGACAACCAAAATACACTGCTGAGGGGAGCAGTGGGCATGACAGGAGTAGTCTGCCATGCCATGTGGGTATCTCCCTGCCTGGCTGGGAATTGAACTGGCACTGCAGAGGCTGCAGACAGCTTCACAGCACAGTGCTCAACCTGCTGTGGCACTGGGGAGGCCCCAAACTTGTATGCTCTAAATGGGTTCTGTCATCTGCCACATGAGGACAAACATACTCTTAATGTGCAGACCTTCATTAGAAAAGAGCTTTAATAGAGTTATTGTGCAATAGAGAGAGGAAAGGATAATAGTTGCAGATAAAACACCCAAAGTTACTCATCTCCTCTTGTGTAAGTGCCGAGGCAAACAGGGTTAGCCCATAGTGGGGCCACTGAAGCCTGAAAACTTGCCACAAGCCTAAGGCACCTTCTGAGCAGGAGCCATAAGAAAGGGGCAGAAGGGGCCAGGCAAGTAGGGAAGGAAAGGAGCAAAATCAATGTACAAGTCAAGACAGAGGCTGCTACTGTCAGCCTCCTCTCAGGTCTCTCACACAAGTTTTCCTCTAAGTCCTTGGTACAAGTGAGAAGCAAACAGTTTCTTCTTTTCATGTCCCTCGGTTCCACATGCCTCATCCAAATCTTCCCTTGTAAGTCCTCCCAATTCCTCTACCTAGTCCTTTCAGCTTCCCATTGCTGTTCAGATTCACTCTTCCTAGAGTGGGGCAGGGAACCTGCAACCTCCCCTTTCTATGGAAATTATACTGCTACACTTTATGTTTATTTTCTCTTTATGCAGCTGATAGTGGGATCCCATTTGAAAGCATGCTCTCCTTAAGTCTGGGGGCCCTGAGTGCCCCTTGGTTATGCACTAATATTAATTTGGCCATTAACAGATGTTCTTGAATAAAAAAACATTTAATATGTCACATGTCACAAGTCAAGAAACATGGCAGAAAGATACTCAGATTTTAGGAAGAAAATTCAAATTGTTTAGTGTTTTAAGATGACAATTTTATTATCTTCAAATACATTTATTCATTATTCCCTCAAATATTCAAAGGATATTCTTCATGCAGCCTAACCCCATGGAGTCTAAGTTAATTTAGTTTTCTATATATTTCTCAAAAATTCTTTTTAAAAAGAATGTTGTTTTCATTTATTTAAAGGCATAACTTTATGGGTAGAAGGGAATGCTAAAGATTTCAGTATAACTTTCTGTCTCAAAGAAAATTTAAATTAGCTGTGACTCAAGGCAGCTAGAAACTTCAAAAACAGAAAAGGAAAAAAAAATGTTTATCACTTCTCTAGGGAACTCATTTTAATGCTTAGCAGCATATTGGTCAGAAATATTCTCTGAGGAATAGTTTATCCATTTTTAGTTATGCTCAGTAAGATAAGAATCTTTGTGAGTTATTGAGGGAACTGATCTCCATCTTTAAACTTGACCTTTCAAAGGACAAATCTAGATAAATAACAGGAATTTTTTATTTCTCTTGATTTCAAGATAATTAATTTTTTAACAAAGTTACTGCAGACTAGGTAACTCTTCCCAGTCTCTCCTCTTTTTTTTTTTTTTTTTTTTTTTTGGTCAGGGGTCTGAGTTGAATGGGCCATCTTATCTGATTAACCGAATAGTTTGTGTCTATGGACATGGCCAAGTGTCTGGAACATGGCCAAGATGCACTCATCAAGTAGGGAGGTGGAAAGAAAGACCTAGCACACAGAGTATAATCTAAAACCTAAGAAAATATTACTTCAAATTGAGAAAACTGCAGTAAGTTAGTAAAACTCAGAAGTCATTAGACCCATGGGATCTGGATGGGCCAGTAGACATTCTGTATTGAAATAATTCAGTGTTGCAACTCCACGTGCATAGGCCATCATTAGTCTTTGTAAGGGCATCAGTTAGAGATAGTAGGGATCATATAAGGACTAGAAAGAATTATCTAACATTTTATTTGGATGCACAGCCAAGGTTTTAATTAAGAGATAAAATAACCATTTCACTCCCAATGTAAAGGAAATAATTCTGAATACTCTATTTTGTAACTAACGGCACAAAAGGCAGTTCCATAGGTCTATTGTCTTTTGCTTAAACCAATGACTTCCTCCAAGAACAAAGAGCAGCAAATCAAAGCAACTAATAGCTGTTACACTTAAGAAGATTTCATTATAAAATGAGACATCATTGTTACAGGTTTTTGAGTGTGCCAGAACTTGCAGGTAGTAGATTCTAAAGAACTGGTAGGGAAGAAAGCAGATAAGGATGACCCCTATAAAAAATAGGTTCTTCAACTGGGCCCAGAACTCCTGGTGGGATAGGAAGGAGTGGCGCAGCTTCCGCACCATTGAGATAATGATGAAGATCTGGAAGACCAAAAGGATTACCGCAATGGCAATGACAAGAATGACTATCATGTAGTTGAAGACTCTCACGTATACATGAGTAAGTTCTTTGTGAAATTTAAAACAGTCTTGCTCATCGTACACCTCCTTCGTTCCATACTGAGAAAAAATCAGTGGCACCACAATAACAATCACCAGCAGCCACAGGCCAGCACTGGCAGCCACAGCGTGCAGTTTTCTGTAGAATTCCACTTTGTCCTTGTGCTTGAAAAAGGTGAGGTACCTGATGACCAAGATCACCACGTAGAACAGGAATGTAAGGTACATATGGATGTGCAGCATGGAGCTCACAATTTTGCAAAAAGACAACCCAAACATCCAGCTGTGCTTGATGAGGTAGGTCAAGCGAAAGGGCACTGTCAGCAGAAATACACCATGGACCACCACCAGATTGATGACTGCTGTGGTGGTCACAGACCGTGTGTTCATTTTCACCAGCAGGAAAGAAATAGATATGATGCCCACCAGCCCTCCGATGAGCACTGCACAGTAGAGTCTGGTTAAATGGGGTGTCAGTATAGGACTACAGGAGGAATTACCATGGTCAGCCATACTTCAGAAGTTACCTGGAAGACACAAAGCATCAGTTCAACCAATAAACTTCCAGAACTTTGTCCGTATCACCTTCTTAGCACTGACCATGTGACTTTGTCATTTATCTGTTTACATGACAAAAATATTACCTGTCTGTAGAAGGAAGACAATGTCATATGAGTATCTGTGTACTCTAGAATGAAAACACGGTAAGTTACTGATTTTTTTTTAAAGATTTATTTATTTTTATACAAGAACCGGGGCACAGGCCAGATGCGCGGGAGGGTGAGAGGATTCACCAAAGACAGAGAGGAGAACAGAACAGGCAGACTGAAAAAACACACTGCTGAGGGGAGTAGCGAACAAGACAGGAGAGGTCCGCCTTGCCATGTGGGATTCTTGCCGGCCAGCCGAACCCGCGCTGCAGAGGCTGCGGACAGCTCCACAGTGTGACGTTCAACATGCTGCACCACTGGGGAGGCCCAAGTTACTGATTCTTAATCTTCATTGGGTTAAATATCTCATTCATAGACCTCCAAAAACAAGTATATAGGTAAATGGTCAAAACAGTTCACCACAAAGTAAACTGCAGACCACCTGAAGTGATACAAGGATACTAGTATTGTGGAAACCACTAGGAAACAAACCTTTCAGATGGAAAGAAAGTTGGGTATATGCTTTAAGTACATAAAATATTTTGTTCTTTTAAGTATGAGTTTAATTCTCTAATTCCTTTCAATTTGACAAACAAATGATCTAAGAACTTTTATTCTTTTAAAAAAAGATTTATTTTATTTATGCATACAAGAACTGGGGTACATGCCAGAGGTATGGGGGATGAGAGGATCCACCAGAGACAGAGTGGGGAACAGAACAGGCAGACTGACTGAAATACACTGCTGGGGGGAGCGCTGGGCAAGTCAGGAGAGGTCTGCTGCTCAATGTGGGTAGTTCCCTCGCCAGGGATCAATCTTTTTTTTTTTAATTAATAAATTTTATTTTTATATTCCCCATACAATTGCAATCCCCCCATTCTGACCCCAATCCCTCCCCTCCTGCCCCCCACCCCCCAAAAAGTGTCTCTGCTTCATAGTTTTTGTTGATTTTGATTTTCACTTTCTTATAGTTATTCATTTTCCTGGTCCCTTATTTAAGTATTCTAGATTCCTGCTATGAGTGAGACCATCCGGTATTTTTCTTTTTCTTTTTGGCTTATTTCACTGAGCATGATCCCTTCCAGCGCCATCCATGTTGCTGCAAATTGCATGTGTTTATCTTTTTTGAATGCTGAGTAATATTCCATGGTATATATGTACCACATCTTCTTGATCCAGTCATCTATTTTTGGGCATTTGGGCTGTTTCCAAAGCTTAGCTATTGTAAATAGTGCTGCTATAAACATAGGGGTGCAGGTGTTCTTTGGAATTGATGTTTCTGTGTTCTTTGGGTAAATACCTAGGAGTGGAATTGCTGGATCCTGTGGAAGCTCTATGTTTAGTAGGTCCAGAAATCTCCACACAGCTCTCCACAGTGGTTGGACCAGTTTGCACTCCCACCAACAGTGCAGAAGAGTTCCTTTTTCTCCACACCCTTGCCAACATTTGTTGTTGCTAGTTTTTTTAATATGTGCCATTCTCACTGGTGTAAGATGGTATCTCATGGTAGTTTTGATTTGCATTTCCCTGATTGCAAGTGATGTTGGCCAGGGATCAATCTTGTGCTGCAGTGGTGGTGGATAGCTTCATAGATTGCATCTTAACCCCTTGTGCCACCCGGGAGGCCCAGAACTTTTATTCTTAATTCATATCAGATGCTGCTTAGTTTAGAAAAAAAATGACTAAGTCAACACAGCAGCAAGCAATAGGAGGACATATCTGAGTTTCTCATTGCAGTTTAATTATCACGTAGCAGTAAGGTCTTGCCTATCTTCTTTTCACATTGAAAATGCAGCAAATCTCCCAATTCTTCCATTCTCTATCTTCAGTTACTCAGCAAATTCATAGTAGTCACTATTATTTTTCCTCTGGACTCCTTTAAGAGCCTTTCCCTAAATAAGCTTGATCCCTTCTAATTCATTATCCATATTCTAATTTGTTACTTACTAATTTGTTATTTAATCTTTTAATTATCCCGCTCAAGTCATTTCACTTTCCCATATAATTCTTTCAATGGTTTTCCCTTTTTTAAAAGATAAAGTTCAAAATCCTAACATGTTTTGGACTTTTTGGGTGCCTACAAATTCAGATCCCTTGAAACCAGATTAAGGAAATAATCTAGAGGTGAAATGAACAGGATTTAATGGGTTGTACACGGGGAAATGGGGAGAAAGGAAATAATCAATGATGCTCACATTTCTGACTAGAACAATTGTGTGTTTAGAGATCTTTTCTTCTGATATCTGGAAGATGGAAGGATCAAATTTGAGGAAGAATATCTCTTTACAAAAGTGAAATTACCCAGTAATAAAAATGAATCAACTACTGATAAATACTGATAACCTCAAAAGAATTACACTAAATCATTCATTCTCAATAGGGCAACTGCGTACCTGAGGGGACAAAAATTTGTCGTAAATATGTAAAACAGGGGTTTCCTTGGTGGCACAGGGGTTAAAGTCTCAGCGCTATCAAGCTATTGCCAGCCACTACAGCATGAATTTGATTCCTGGCCAGGGAGCTAACCCACGTGTTGCAGCAGACCTCTCCTGTCTCATCAGCTGTTCCCCTCAGCAATGTATTTCAGTAGATCGGCCTGTTCTGCTTCATACTCTGTCTCTGGTGAATCCTCTCACTCCCTGCCCCCACATCTCTTGTCTACACCCCAGTTCTTAAATGCATAAATAAAATAAAAATAAATATTAAAAAAGATGTCAAACAATTGTTGTCTCTCTCTTTCTTTCTCTCTCTTTCTCTCTCTCTCTCTCACACACACACATACACACACACATCCACTTAGAAACATGTAGTACATGTAGTGAGTTTCCTAAGTCTGAGTTTCTAAATCTTAATATTAGAAGGAGGAGAGGCCATGGAGAAAGTTGAGTCTATTCACATAAATATATATCAATATGACTTGAAAACTGCTTATCTGTCTTTTTGATTTCTCAGTTTCCTACTGCAATACAGTATTATTAACTAGAGCCATGATGCTGTACATTATATCCCATGACATTTATTTATGACTGAAGTTTGTACCTTTTGACCTCCCTAATGCATTTTTCCCACTACCCTTCCCCACCAGCATGCTTATAAGTGAAATAAGTCAGAGGAAGACAAATGCCATATGATACCATTTAAATGTGGAATCAAGTACACAAACAAACATATAAAAATCAAGCTCATAGATATAGAAGCCAGATTGGTGGTTGCCAGAAGTGGGAGCAACATCTGGCTTTGTTTTCTACCTAAACTGCTGCACTTTGGTTCATTCTCCACCAATTCCCTGCCTCAGTTCTGCTCCTTTGACCTCACGATAAAGTGCTTACAAGTTCACCCATCTGCTAATACTTTTCCTCAACTTGACTTTGAAGTCTGATTTTTCTTGTAAATAATGTGATATTAATTTTAGACTTTCTATTCCTTCTTACCCATATCCCGTGACTGCAGTTCCACCTCAGCATTTAAAACAACTATCTTCCCCTATTAGTAAGTATTTATCTAAGTCTCAGGAGATTCTGCATATTCATTTATGCTTTTTACTTGATTCTCAGAATGAGTTTTGCTCTGCACCTTTGTGACAGTTCTATTCATGGGAACTTTGGCTGTTCTTTTACTCCTACATGGGCTGTGATTATCTTCATAAGCCATCCCTTGTCCCTGTGTTGTAGTTTTGAGAGTCAAGCTCCAGGACCCAGGTTTCTATGAACCCCTGCACTGAGACTGGGTCCTGAGACCTAGTTCCGTATTCCAGATCCTAACTCAAGTGTCTGAACGAACTCAGCTTGAGCCAGCTTCTAGATTCTTTGTCACTATTCTCTAACCACACACTTAATCAGGATGTTGTGAAAAACTCCCAGATGGTCAGCCTTACGTTGCAACTTCTGCTTTCTGACAAATCCTTCTGTTCAACTGTGCTGATACCATGCACTTTCTCAGTCTGCCTGCAGGGGGCACACTCTCACTGTCTCAAGGAATTGTATTCTCACTTTGGTCTAGGTAACAAAATGAGAAAAGAGGAAATTAAAATTACTTTTTTTCTTCCTAGAGTGTGTTCTTTTCTCTACTTCAATTTCTCTTCTCTTTACCTCTTTCAGCGTGGCACTTTCTTCATTTTATTCTCGTGAAGGCTGTTTTATCCCATGGGATGGATCACCATCCTCCAAGATGGCTCACCAGTCTTTGAAAGACAAACAAAAACTAGAATGGCATCATGAAGGAATAAAAGCTTTTAAGAATCACTGTAGTAAAGGAAGCCAGGTAGGGAATTTGGGCTCAATTTCTTTCCAGTAAAAACAAAAAAGAAGATATGTGTGCATATCTTTGCATATAGGCTAAGACTCCAGGAATTTTAAATTGGTTAGCATGAAAATTTTATTTCTCCTATCTTGCATTCTTTCTCAGAGATACAAGTATTTTTCCCACGTTAACAATTTGCAGCCCTGAGTGAGCACCTGTTTGCATGTGGGGGCAGTGCTTATCTTCATTGCATCCTGTTCTCTGATACGTGGCAAGAGATGAACACTTGCAACCAACAGCGTTATCTTATCAATATTCTATTAAAGAACTGCATTCCCAAAACTGAAATCGAATCACTGAATCTTCAGACAGTTCTCATTTGAGTTAGAGCAGTGTCATATTTTTTGTATTGATCAAATTTCTTTGTACTGTGGTTTATTTCAATGACAATGAATAGCAGCATCAATTCAACCCAAATCAATGGATTTGCTTGACTCTATATTGTTATATATTTTTAATCTATTATTTTGTGTGTGTTATAGTTGGACATTCACAAAGAATGGAGGCTATCTAAGTTTAATCTTAAAACTCTTGGAAGGAAATGTCTTCATTACAAAACCTTGAGCACACACAAAAGTAATAAATGCTGTTCAGAAATTCCTCCAATGCTTCACTGCAGAATAATAACTTGCTAATGAGAGCAGCCCCTGCACAGGGAAAGCCAAGAGGATGTCTAAGTGAACTGTGAGCAGTGAACTGTGTGACAGATGGGTTTGATAATCAAACACCACAGGGAGGACCTGGGGACCAGTGACACCTCACTGAGCTGGCACCCACAGTCCCAGTGCTTAAGGAAGAGCAGAACTGGGCATTTTGAAGTGTGTTGTGTGCAGGATTTGCCAAGTGAGGTTAAATAAATTCTTGCAAGTATAACCTCTTATTAATGAGAAACTGTTTCTTTCCCTGGGTGTCAAATTCAGAAGATATGTGTTTGGATTTTGTAATATTCAGGCTCACGTTCTGAGCATTGCCCTGAATTTTGGGACACAGTCATTTTGAAGAGTAAAATAATAGACTTAGAAGGCACACAAGATTGAATGTTTGACATCCATGAATCAGTATTATTTACAGGTCCCATCTCTCTATTCTAATTATTTTATTTTAATTACTTTTTAATTATTGAGGTAACATTTGTTTATAATACTGATTATGAAAAAATAAGATCCCACTTCACACTCAATTTTTGTAGAAAAAAATAATGTGCATACCAGCAAGTATTTTTTTCTACATAGTAGGTGACTAGTATATCTCTAGTGATTGAATGAATATATGAAAGAAAAGGAGAAATAAAAAAAATGGGTGAAGGAAAGACAGAGGAGAAAAGAAAAAAAAAAGCAAGCTCTCTGTTTCCAGTCAGTGATGCTGTCATCACCTATGGGTGCTAGCTCCCTGACTTCAAGGTATTTATACCTGGTGTAATGCAAATGTTTTAATTATTCTCCCAGTTGAATATCTAATAAAATATGAACTGTTTGTTAGAAAGTGCAGCTGAGCTCAGTAAGACCTGAAAGAGGTAAGGGATGCCATTTCTGTTGCCATGGAGACAGTCCATTACTAATAAAAGGAGCCAGGGAATTTTTTTCAAACATCTTTAACAACCATATGCTGATGTTATTTAGATATCTCACCTATACATCTTAATCGTACTTTCTTTTTCCAAAATATTCTACTCTGATCAAATTATCTTGTACATCTTAAAAGTCAAAACTCAGATTCCAATTTCCATGTACAGCCTTGGTTTCCTTGGACTTTCTCAGCTGCTTTCTCAAACTGTTGTACTGAAGCATCTCATTTCACCCTTCATTGATTAATTATTTCCCATTTTAATTTTTCATTTCAGTCATTTTTGTACCTATTTTTAACATTGAATTTCTTGTAGCACTAACATGATTTTTTAAAGAGTTGACATGAGTTGTAACTGAACGGGTGAAATAAAGTGAAAACTGCCTGGAATTTATTAAACAGTTCTTTCATAGGGCCTCATTTGGATATAATCCAGAAACTGATGTCAGAATACCAGAAGTAAACCGTAGGCCCACAACATATTCTTTCTAGGAAGCAATGTTGTCTCCCTGGTGCTCCATGACCCACCCTGCCTTGGGTGGTGATCATTTCTTTAACTCAAGATTGATCCCTGAAGATCAGCAAGAAATCTGGCCTGAAACTACAATTTCACCTTGCTGTCTCTCATTGCCTTACTTAAAATCCTTCTTTGGTTCCTTTTAGTCAATAAAATGAAGTCTGACACCTACCATGTCATATAAACCCTTTGCAATATGATTCCAAATAATATTTCAAAATCTATTTCCTGTCATAACCCTATTTCCTCAAAATCATCAGACTTACAGACCTTCTTTCCATTACTGGAATATTCTCTTTCATGCTTCCAGGTCATTTCTTCTCTCTGGAGAACCCAAATGTACATCTAGACAGAGCCATCCAAATTGCATCATAAAATAAGTTTATTTCTCTTCTTTAAAAGCTTCCCCTGGCCTCCTGTTGACTCCAGGAGATGTACAAACTTCTTAATACTAGATTGGAGTCTTTGGCCTTAGTAATTCTGTATCTGACCTTTGCCCATTGGAGCACCAGGATCCTCTCATCCTGCCGGCACAATCACAATTTCTTTCTTGTTCTGCTCTGACTTCAACCCTCCCACAGCAGCACTCCCTTAGCTTTGCCTGAGGCGTGGCTCATGTCTTATCTGTTCTCTTCCTAATACTTTCCCAACAGCCTTGCTTGTACCTCAGTGGTCATTGCCCATGGGCTGAGAACCACCTCATCTCAAAAGTGAAACAGAAACACTGCAGCTGTTTTATAAGGAATCCATGATAGAACCAACATTGGAGACTAGTCTACAAAGCGAGACTCCTAAAATTTTTTGTAGAGTTCTACAAAATGGAATTATGCAATGCACAGCTTCACAAGAACATGCACCTTGTGCCCCAGAACTGCCACTTTCAGAAGAAAAGCTATTATCTACTTTTGGATGTATCACTTTGTTAACCAAATAAGTAATAATTTTAAGGTCCTTTGTAGAGTAAGTAGTGAAGATTCTGAGATTAATAAATTTGCATTTACATATTTTGTGTTATTGGAGAGAAGAAGTATGCAGATTTTTTACAACAATACCTACAGGTACGTAAAAAATGCCACAAGAATTGAGAAAGGGTAGTGGAAAATGAATCAAAATAGCAATAGAGTAGTGCTGGATCTTCACTTATGCATTGAAGTTCCAGATACAGAAAGGAAGAGATAGAGCCCTCCAGGTAAAGACAAGAGTCTGAGAAAAGTTGTATTCAGGGATTTACCAAAAGTTCAAAATGCCAGGAACATTAGGTTGGTCTGCGGTACACAAGAGGACATCTGTAGCTGTGATTTGACAAACACATACAGGAAATAATACATAAAGATATCCTATTTTTCCTAAAAATTATGAAAGATATAAATTTTAAAATATCAGAAAACATTCTAATATTTCAAAAGCTTATTTTTGGCAGCAGAAAAAAGATTGGAGGTCAGAAAAACAAAAAGAATAATACTATTAGCAGGCTATTATGTTGATTGAATTTAAATATTATAAGGATTAATGAAAATTGGCATCACTAGGAGAATTCATCCTCAAACTGAATAAACATTGACAATGTAACCATACTATCCTCATAAAAGGGGGAATTTCCAGATTTCCTGCTCAGGAAGGGGGAGCTGGGCAGAGAGAGGAAACTCAGGACTTGAAAGAAGAACCTGAGGTGAGAAGACCTGGAGGAGGCATATGAACAGAGAGACATGTGAAGAAGAAGCCTTGCTTCTTTCTCAGCCGTGGACTTACAGACACTTGAAAGAGACATGGAGGAGAGAACCATGGGAGGCTGAAACTGGCAGCCTTAATCTTGACTTGTATTTTGATTTTGCTTTCTTCCTTCCAGACTTGTCTAGTGCCCCTAGTGCCCCTTTCCTGTTTCCACAGCAGAAGATGCCTTAAACTGTGACAAGCTTTTGGGCTTCAGTGGCCCTGCATTGAGCCAATCCTGTTTGGCTGAGTATTTACCTATGAGCTGATGGATGACTTTGGGTGTTTCATTTGGAAACTATTTTCTTTTCTTCTTTCTCTTGCACACTAATTCTATTAAAGTTTTTTTTCTTTTTTTTAATGTTCTAATAAAACTTTATTTAGTTTTAATTTTACATACTTTTCACTTGTCTTTTTTTTTTTACAGGGATGAAAATTTTATTTAAAATAAAAATTGCATGTGATCTATGACAAAATTTTGACAAAATACATGATACAGATATGCAACAATTAAAATCTTAAGATTATGAACTGATATGGAACTTAGAGCAATATTTTACAGGCTCCACTGGTGTGACATTTCCAAAGTCTTTTATTAAGCAGTCACTGAATCAATTCTAACCTGAAAACAAAATTATATGCGTTACAAGACACTTTTCTACTGAAGGTCTTATGCACTAATAGTATGTTTTGTCGTTATGCAGTGAATGGTAGAACCCATTTATCCATTTATAGCATGCAAGGTTTGTGAGTCCTAAGGCACCACTCAGTCTGCCCGCTAACAAAAATTCTGGGGTTGGAGATGATCTTGTGTGCTTCAAGTATCTCTATTAGCAAGTAATGACATCTTCGTATCAAGCCAATGATAAAAAGACGGTAAAAATCAACGAACATTTTATGAAAATAAATGTCACATTAAAAAAGATGTTGAATGCCTCAGGCAAAAGAACTAGCAGTAAGTTTGCTAAAAGGACAAAAGGGAAAAAAAGTAATTTTAAATGCAATTGATAGCCTCAAAGAGGAGAAAATGAAGTAAAATTCAATTATAGTTGTTATTGAATAAAAGATGTACTGAATCAACACAATTGGTGAGCTTCTAAGAATGTTGAGAAAGCTCCCAGAGAGGGAACAAAAAGAGGCCAAGAGATAAAATGTTTAAAAGAAATGATAACTATTACCTAAGGCAAATCTAGAAAGTTCAACATCATCTGGAGACAGCAGGATGGAATGGGATGCTCAGATAAATTATTGAAGAGCATTCTCTCCATATAAAAAAGATGAAATATTTATATTGGAAGATCTCATCCAGTGTTTAACAGAATAGTAAACAGTCACATATAGACACAGTTCACAATGACTTGCATAACCACATTTATGTCTAATAAACATCTCAAATTTACAATATATGAAGATGAATCCTTATTTTTCCTCTCCAACTGCCAAATATCCTCATAAATATGTTCTTTGTGAAATCCTCCCAGTCTTAGATAACAATTTCATTTTCCAATTGCTTGAGTGAAAAAGCATCCCAGCTTTTTTCTTCTTACCTCCAAATTCCTAAGCAAATATATCCACTCTCCTTCAAAAAACATACACATAGGATTCCTGAACTCAATATTTTTTTCCTGTAATGAGCATTACTGTGATGATGGTAAAACAGGAATGTCTAGAGATTAGGTAATAAAATTGCATAAAGTTATTTTCCTGTCTTTGAACATTATGTAAGAAAATACCCTGTTCTTAGGAAATATACAGTGCTTAACAAAGGGATAAGGACATCAAATCTTCAAATTATTCTTAAATGAATGAAAAATTATAATATGTGAACATAAAAGTGCAAGCAAATACGATGACTATTGCAGTTGAGGATTCTTTTAAAGGGTATTTTTTTTGTATCTCTCATAATATTTTTATACATACAAATTTATTTCTAAGTTAAAATTTTAAAATTATAAAATAAATCTTAGGCATGTCTTCTACTCTTCAATACTTACATTTTTACAACTGTGATTTCAGTCACATAATCTCTCATTTGGACTATTATGATAAACTCATAAACTCTCCCTTCTTTTAATCTTGTTTTCTCTGTGATCTGTTTCCAATTTAGCAACCAGAGTGATCTTCAAGATGCATGTTGGAAGATGTCATTTTTCTATCATGATTCTTGAATGTAAAATTTCCCTTTTACTCAGAGACAAATTAAATTTTGGAAAATGCTCTATTAAACCCTGTTGAATTAAGTTCCTCCTCCCTGTAGTGGCAGGACAGGGACAGAGCAGGTTGCTATGATCCGGCAGATGGGTAAAGGAGGAGTCCTGGAGCCCTCCATGGCTTTCTCAGGCTTTTATTGAGCTTTTACATGTAGTGCAGCAACCAGGTACATGACAGGTAGGAGTGCCAGGGGGGCCAGGAGGCCGGAAGGCACCATGCCCCGCTGCAAGTCTTCACTCTGGGTTCCTCTCTGGCCTTCTTTCTCCCCCTTTCTCTCCTGTCTCCTCTCCTGCCTCTGCTTCTCTTGGCAGATATCTCAATACTGAGTCCAGAGAAGTAAACAACACAGCTTACAATAATGTAACAACTGCAGGTGCCCCATCTAGCTGGGCAATCCTAATAGTGGGAGGCAGAAAAGACTAAAAACCACTTACCCTACACTCCCCCATACTCTAGCTCTTCAATTTCATTTCCTACAACTCTCCCTCTCATTTATATATTTCAATTAAACATAACTTCTTGCTTTTTCTTAAACTTCCCTTATATGTTTCTGATCCAGGACCTTTGCACATGAAGGTTCTTCTTTAGGAGTTGTCTTCCCACAGATATTGTCATAGTTTACTCCTTTACCAACTTCATGTCTCTGGTCAAAGTTTATTTCATTGATTTCTTTCCTGGCCTGATATTTGTATTTAAAATGTCAACACTTAGCCTCTTCTACTCAGCACACTTCATTCCCTTTTCCTACTTTATTATTCTTATAGCATTATCACTCTCATACCATATGCTTAACTTGTTAGTTTCTTCCTTACTTCCTTCACTAGAATTCAAGCTTATTGAAACAAGGAATTCACCTTTTCTTTTTAACCTGGAATCATGCTTTGCACATAATAGTTTCTTAAATGAACAATTGTTAAATGAATGACAACAAATACCCTAAAAGTTCCAAAAGAGAAAGAAAACAAATAATCCATAAAATATTTAGAAACAAAATGGCATTAGACGTCTGACACATTGAGTGCTGGGGGCTTGGGGACAGGAATCTAAATTTTTTTTAAAAGATATATTTTATATATATATATATTTAAAGATTTATTTATTTATTTTATACAAGAACCGGGGTATAGGCCATATGCGTGGGAGGGTAAGAGGATTCACCAGAGATAGAGTGGGGAACAGAGCAGGCAGACTGACGAAATACACTGCTGAGGAGAGCAGCGGGCGAGACAGGAGAGGTCTGCTGTGCCATGTGGGACCCTCGCCGCCGGCCAGTAGCCAACTGGTGCTGCAGAGGCTGCAGACAGCTTCGCAGGGTGGCACTCAACAGCCTGAGCCACCAGGGGAGGCCCTTTATATATTTTATACATAAAGAGCTGGGGTACAGGCCAGAGATATGGGGGACAGGGTGCAAGGATTCACCAGAGAGAGAGTGGGGACCAGAACAGGCAGATTGACTGAAATACACTGCTGAGGGGAGCAGAGGGTGAGACAGGAGAGGTCTGCTGTGCCATGTGGGTTAGCTCCCTGGCTGGGGATCGAACTGTTGCTGCAGTGGCTGTTGATAGCTTCATAGTGCTGAGACTTAACCCTTTGTACCACCAGCGAGGATCAGGAATATGAATATTTTTGGAAGATGATTTTGAATTTAGATTTCTGCTTTCAACCAAACTCACATTCAAGATGAAGGGAAGAAGAAAGGCATTTTCTGATATATAAGCATTCATAAAGTAAACCTCTTTCAGATTCTTCCTGAATTTAAAGTGTATATTCTAGCAAAATGAAAAAGAACATTTGAGCTATCACAAACCTAGTAGTGAACCAAAATATAAGTGAGATCAAATAAAATAATAATAAAAAAAATGCTACTGAGTACACACAACCAAAATGCTCACTGGATTTAAGTGGGAGTGGAAAAATAAAGGGAGATGAGCATGCTAAGATTTTTATTTTATTAGAGAAAAAGTTAAAGGTAGTACTTAACTACAGAGAAACAAAAAAATATGAGTTTAAATTCTTGATGAAAAATTAAGAATGATCATTTGTCAAATAGAACTGGGTAAGGCTTACAAATTACAAGAAGCAAAAATAGAAAACAGTAAGTTCAATAAATCTCAGCAAAGGCAGGAGGAAAAAATATTAAATAGAAAGCAAACAAGAAAATATGGCAAATAGACAAATATTAAAATAAAATGATAGCACTGGATATATCTGAAATCATAAGCAACATAAACTATATTTTGCCCCTTCCACTTACGTAAAAGAGAAATATTATACAACTCTGTATTATAGCTAGTAATCACTGAATTGTACAATCGAAAACAGTGAATTTTAAGGTATGTTGATCATATCTCAATAAAGCTATTATTTAAGAGAGAAATACCATATATACTGAGTTTCTTATGACAAGGGAAAAGAGAGATAATCATTATTAGCAAAGGCAAAGAATTAAGGCAGAGAATCAGTGGTGCAAAGTGGCTGCCCTTCTGTTGGGAGCAGAGGAGAGAGGTGTAACTCACAGATCCCCATTGGACAGCCTGGTCGCCACTGTGCCAGTAACTGGGAGCGTTAGGTAACTTGGCCAGGCTCATGAAAAAATGCCAGGTCTCCTTACAGATTCTTCATTCCTTTTTGCTTACCACTCACCCCTGGATTCACCTCATTCTACAGCTCCCTGAACAAATAGGACAGAGGTTGTATTCAGCTGCTTGATAGTCAATGTGAGAGAACAAGTTCTACCCCAGTCACTTCCTTTTTAATGCTTATCACAGTCAATTCACTCTCTCCTGCCCATTCTCCATGACCACACTTGTCCCCTGAAATAAAGACTCTGAAAGGTGCATGATTCACCACTGTGTCTCCAGGACCAGGGAAGCACTTGTGCCCAGGATCCTGAAACCTTGGTATAAGAGAGAAACTTCAAGGTCACTGTGTCCAAACTATACTAAAGAAGACACTGCAGCAGACAGAGCAACCTTCTTAAGCTAGCACAGTAAGACTGTCCAGAACTGTTGTCATGGCAACAATCTCTAGGGGGATTCCACAGGGCCAAGAGGTGACTTCCAAGTGGCAAGCCATGATTCTCTTTGGGGACACCAGTTAGAAGCCACGGTGACTATCCATCCCCAGCTAGAAAAGCAGAACAGTGAGAAAAGGTTGTTGATGGACAAGTAGCTTCCCTATCTTTGAGATAGCCTTCAAACAAATTGCATTTTGTTATGTTTGTTGAAAACATATCACAGAGTATATTGCATATTACAGAGTATTCACTTTAATCACCCTGGGAAAATCAAGCAGCATTTTTCCAAAATATTTGAGAAAGGATTCTAGAATGGAGTTTCACATGAAGGATAGCTAAAAACAATCTGAAATATCAGAAGCAGTATGGAAAACAAAACAGAAATAACAATTCTAAGTAAATCCGGTTGAATGACATGCCTAAGTAACATTAAAAAAAATAAACTTTTTTCATATTTTTACTCTCTTGCAGTCATCTTCCTCTGCCTATACTATGTTTTAAAATTTAAAAGATCTCCTGGGTTTCCAACTCAAATTGTAAAAAATGCTGGCTTAGGAGGTTTCAAGTAAAGTTAGATGTCTAGCCTCAGGAAAACCATCCCAACCAACAATAGCAATCAGGATGTCAGCTTTTATTTCTCGTCGCTGGAGGAGCTAAATGTCGCTCCTGATTCTACAACTTCTGGTTACCCATTAGGAAAATGAAAACCGAGGTATGAGTCCCATGAGGTTGAAACATAGAGGCTTTGTGTCTGCACAAGTGAGAGCCACACCACTTGTGAAGCCACCTTAGGTGACTAGTTTGCCATCTGCTTTCTCCAAAATAAAAGAACTGTCTGGCTTTTGTTCTTTCCATTCCCAGGGAAAGCTTCGCACAGATTTATAGGTATCAACATGGACTGCAGATTCTCGTCACACATGTATCCCTTCTCCTTACTGGAAATCTTGCTTCAAAGAAATATCTTGTTGCCCAGGGATGATCCTTTGTTCTATAGGATTGTGTTCCTGGAATTCCCAACTACCCAATGCTGCTGAGATTTTCTTGCCACCTTCACCACAAGATCTGGCTTACTTAATTCACCCAAAACAAAAGACAGAGAAAAAATTTGTCAGTTAACTGGGAAGTTAGGAAGGAGTCAGAGAGACAGAATTTAGTATTTATTTTATTTTATTTTTTTATTTATTTATACAAGCACTGGGTACAGTCAGAAGCGCGGGAGGGTGAGAGAATTCACCAGAGTCAGAGCAGGGAGCAGAGCAGGCAGAAGGACCGAAGTACACTGCTGAGGGGAGCAGCGGGTGGCAGGAGAGGCCATGTGGGACCCTCCTCAGGTGGCCGGGGAGCAGCCGGGGATCGAACTGGCACTGAAGAAGCTGCGGGCAGCTTCGCAACCCAGCGCTCAACCGCTGCGCCACCGGGGAGGCCCCAGAATTTAGTATTTAGCACCACTGGTAACTACCTTGTCTCTCAGCCTTCTAGTCCAATGGAGTACCAAAACATAACAGAGCAAAGAGGCTAGCACTAAAGAAATGATTTTTGCCTTTTCATTTAGTGGGATTCAGGCTGACTGTGAGTCTCATCAAGAGCATCACAAATAGGGTTTCCTCCCTTCCTCACCACCAAGCCCATTTCTTGCTTTAAACTATCTACATTTTTTATCTTCTTTCCATTATCTCCTCTTCTTCATAACCACAAGGATTTTATCTCTTTTTCTTTTTCATTGTTTCTAGTTTCTATTTTATTTAAAAAGATGCAATTAAATCTAAAAAATTAAAGTTAGAAGATAAACAGAATTTTTCCACTCACAGAAGGACCGAAGTACACTGCTGAGGGGAGCAGCGGGCGGCAGGAGAGGTCTGCGCGCCATGTGGGACCCTCCTCCAGTGGCCAGGGAACAGCCGGGATTTGAACCAGTGCTGCAGAGGCTGCGGGCAGCTTTGCAACCCAGCGCTCAACCGCTGCGCCACAGGGGAGGCCCTGTACCTCAATTTTCAACTTATATTTTTCACTAGCAATATATCAAAGTACTTAATATTGAAGTTTCTATATTTGAAGATAGCTAATGTATTTTTTAAATGGATACATAACAGACATCAAATGGACATCTTTAACCAAATTTTCAATGATGGGATATATCTAGAATAGTATTGTTATAAATAATTCTATGGTAACTATTTTTTTTAAGATTGATTGATTGATTGATTTATACAAGCATTGGGTACAGTCAGAAGCGCGGGAGGGTGAGAGAAATCACCAGAGCCAGAGCGGAGAGTAGAACAGGCAGAGTGACGAAGTACACTGCTGAGGGGAGTAGCGGGCAGCAGGAGAGGTCTGCGCGCCATGTGGGACCCTCCTCCAGTGGCCCTGGAGCAGCCGGAGATCGAACCGGTGCTGCAGAGGCTGCGACTTCGCAACCCAGCGCTCAATCGCTGTGCCACTGGGGAGGCCCGGTAACTTTTTTAATTAAGAATTTAAGACATTCTGATGGATGAAAGAACTGGACATAAGACCTGAAACCATAAAATATATAGAAGCAAATATAGGTAAAACACTATAAGACATACATCTCAAAAACATATTTAAAGACTCATCACCCAAAGCAAAGGAAAGTCAAGGAAAAGATAAACACCTGGGATTACATCAAACTGAAAAGCTTCTGTACAGCAAAAGAGACATTAACAAAAACAAAGAGATACCTTACTGATTGGAAAAAAATCTTTGCACAACTGATAAGGGACTGATCACAAAGATATACAAAGAACTCACACGACTCAACAAAAACAAATTAAATAATCCAGTCAAGAAATGGACAGAAGAACTTAAAAGATGTTTCTTTTTTTTTTTTAAAAGATGTTTCTTGAAAGAGGAAATGCAAATGGCCAACAGGCATATGAAAAAATGTTCAACATCCCTTATAATCAGGGAAATGCAAACCCAAACCACATTGAGATACCACCTTACTCCAGTAAGAATGGCACATATCAAAAAATACAAAAACAAAACAAAACAAAACAAAAAAACAAGCAACATCAAATGTTGGTGAGGATGTGGTGAAAAAAGAACTCTCCTACATTGCTGGTGGGAGTGCAAACTGGTCCAACCACTATGGAAAGCTGTCTGGAGGTTCCTCAGTTTACTAAAAATGGAGCTACCATATGACCCGGCAATTCCACAACTAGGGATCTACTCATAGAACAGAAACGCATTGATTCAAAAGAACACCTCTACCCCTATGTTCATTGCAGCACTATTTATAATAGGTAAAACCTGGAAACAACCCAAATGCCCCCAAATAGATGACTGGATCAAGAAGATGTGGCATATATGCACCGTGGAATATTATTCAGCAATCAAAAAGATAAACTCATGCCATTCACAGCAACCCGGATGGAACTAGAAGGAATTATGCCCAGTGAAATAAGCCAGAAGAAAAAAATAAATATTGGATGGTTTCACTTATAGCAGGAATATAGGGGAACCAAATAAGATATCAGTGTAAGAAAATAATAACAATATAAAGCACAACAAAGCAAAAATGGACAATTATAAATCAGAGACATACTGCAGGGGAGGAGGAGGGAGAGGGATCAAAGGGATGGGGGGAGGAGCTCAGAGGACTGAGGTGATGGTGCACGGGCCCACTGGTGAAGGAAACTCCATGGGGACTACACCTGAGGGGATGGGGGGAAGCAAATATTGTTTAAAAATGAACAATGATGTAAAAATTAAAAAAACTTAATTAAAAAAAGAGAAAAAAAGAATTTAAGACATTTTGGATTATTTCCAGAAAGTTGTTAGGAAAAGAGTAGTTATTTGATATGAAAATATTTGTGGTTCTAAATTTATAGTGTCAAATTGCTTCACATTGACAGAAATGAAACATTCATTTTAATAACTGTTCTTTTAGGCAGATATCTGAAATCAGCAAAATAAGGGTATTTCGGTAACATACTTACCTCAAATAACTCATTAAAACCTATAACATAGTCTCAGTTCCCAGTGAGCTAAGCCAACAATGAAAGAAAACTCTTCCAGAAGTTCTATACATAGTATCTTGCTTAAAACATGTCTTTCTTTCACATCAAAGTATAGCTCTGAAAAAATTCTGACCTCTGTCTTAGAGCCCAGTATAACTTACCAATAGGAAAAGGTGCTACAGACAACAGAACACCTGGGGAAGAAGGGGGACTGGAAAATAACTTTAGATTGTTGAGCCTCTATATACTAGGAAAGATCACCATTCATTTGAGAATAAACCAATATCTATGGCTAGAGGATACCATGCCTGCAAAACAATGTAAAATATAAGCTCACTAAGAGCAGAAAGATCTTCCTCAAGTCAAAACTACTGAGAAATTAACCAGACAGCTCCACCAAGCCTCACACTCCTCTTGTCTTCAGCGCCTGATACTTGTGGGTTTGGGTTTCTATCAGTCAAACAAATACATGTCTCTTAGCAGGATGTGTTGGTAACACAGCTGCCATGTCTAGAGTGCCTCCTTGTTCCTAGCACTATGATGGAAATTTCACAAACATGAAAATGAAGAATTTCTTCTGAGAAGTCTAGAACTAGGGTATTTTTATCCCAAATATCAGATGAGAATTTGAGCTGATGAAGAAAGTTAAGCAACATTTCTAGTTTTACTCAACTAGCAAGGGGCAAAACTGAAGTCCCAATATTATCTGCAGAGGCAGATCACCTATGGGGGGAAGTGGACATTCTTCCTTATTATATTATAGCCTTGCTGTTCTCTGAGCTAGGGGTTCTCCTAGATGGTGGATCCTTGCTTCTTCACTGGGCTTGTTTATATTTCTACGACCAATTTTCAGGGTATTTAAAGGTAATTAATTTGAGTACTAGCAGGAGACTCAGAGAAGTAATTAAAATAGGCCCACTCAATATTCTCTAAAGCCAATAAATGTTTGAGAAGGAGTTCACTGGATTACAATATCATAAAAAAGCATTAAAATTTAATTTAAAAATTTAATTTGTCCTAAAAACAGAAACCGAGGTCTCCTCTTAATTCCTTTTCACATTTTGAACTATAAATCCTGAACTCCTTTTGAGATTGTAAATCACACTTAGAGATTGTTACAGTTGTTCCTTCCCAGGGAGATCTGAAAGAACTAGCCCAGGGAAGTCATGTCTAATGATTGATGGGCACCGGGGAGTGGTGTCTGTAAGGAAATGCTGCCTTGTGCTCAGAGAACCTCTCTTAGAAGTGCCAGATTTAAGTCATGCTACACCTTGCTCTGACTGCTTTTTATCTGGATCCTGGTTTTCTTCCCAGGCTCCTCTGGTCTTGAGGCTTTCTGAACCCATGTGTCTCTCTTCACCTGACCCTCCTTTCTCTCACTCTTTGCACTGGCAAAAGTTTAGATGTAGTACTAGGAGCAGAGACCTTCCCAGGACCCACCTGCCCTTGGACACTGTTTCCAGCCTAGTTCTGAAATTCCCTAGGAACTTCTTCCTCTGTTATTCCTACCAGTTCCCATGTCCAAGGGCTGCTCCTCTTCCTTCCTCCTTGCCTTGTTTCTAATGGAAACTGGAAGGATTCAAGCTCTGTCCTACATTCTTATTTCCTCACTCTTCCCTTCAAAGTTATCCCTTGTCCCATCCCACAGGAGCTCAATAAACATCCCACAGAAATGCCCAGAGTAAGAGGAGGTGTCACTATTTTCCTCAGTTTTCTAATCTAATTCTCAGCCCCTTTTTCTTGGTAGCTGCTACCCAGCTGCTTAAGAAATGCATATTTTAACCAATGCCAAGGAGAACTCCATCTTTTAGCTCACCCCAACTTCTGTACTTTAGGCCCAATGAAACTACCTTGTGACAATTCTGTTTATCAAGAGTAGCCAAAGGTATTTCTTTCTGGTTCTCAGTTCACTGTTCAGCTCCTTAAAGCTCCTTAAAGCTACCAAATACCAATATCAGCAGTTTTTCTAGATTCTGTTCACAATTTATCCTCAGTCCTGAAGACCTTAAAATAAAATGTTCAAGAAGAACTTGGGCCTTGAAATTCCAGGACTGGTTAAGAGAGAAAAGCATTTACTGGAGACCTCAAACCTATGTCATTGACTTGGCCAAGATTTTTTCACCTGGATATTTGTTAATCTCAGATGACATGCTAATGTTGCTGCTAATATTCTGTATTTATTTACTCATAGCTACAACTTCTAGGTACAATGAGAGTAGAAATGGCTCACCTTTCCCATATTTTCTGAGTGGAATTGAATGCTGGTCAGCTCCCCAAGAGATAAATCTAAGTCTCAATCCCCCAAATCTATGGATGTAAACTTATTTAGGGAAAAAATGTCTTTGTAGATATAAATTAAATTAAAAATCTCAAGATGAGATCATCCTGAATTATCTATATGGCCCTAAATCCATTGACATGTGTCCTTTAAAAAAGAAAACAGAGTGTAGAGAGAAGAACATGTGACGAACAGAGGCAGAAGTTGGAGTTTTTCAGGAATGAGTTCATCTCTCATTCCTAATTAGAACAAATGTCATATTTTCTTTACCTCCCAGTGACCTTTTCAGTATGTTCTATGTATGGATGTGACTCTTTGTCTCAAATCAGGCTTACCAGCTTAAACAAATTCTAACACACACTTTCTCTAAAGTTTCTATTTTATCCCTCTATTTTATCACCATTCACTTTTTTCATCATATTGATTAAAATGCCTAAATGTAAATATAAATGTATCTGTTTGTATATGGATAGACCAGTTTCCTCACAAATTAGAATCTTCATTTGGCATTGACCAAGACTGTTTCATCACCATAATGAGTCTGGATACACAGCCTCTTCCACTATGTGTTGACATTTTCATGATGGAAAATTTCAATATAATTGACCTATTTTATCCACATGGAAAGGAATACACTCCAAAATTATGAGACCAAGGGACCCATGTCCTTCATTATTATCTTTGAGCAATTATATTTAACATGAATATTTTTTCCTAAAAGATGTGTATAGATCATATAGTAGAGTGAGAGACACAAAGAGATAGTCTGCCTTTTTTTCAAATAGTTTATAATCAGTGAAGGAAATAGATGCACATAGTAGAAAAACATGAAGGTAAAAATGAGATCATGCCTTGAAAGCAGAATGGAGAAAGAACAATTCTGAGTGGGAAGGTGTCACAGGAGAGGCTCCTTTTAAAAGGGAGCTGAAGAATGGAAAGGATTTTGGTGGTGAGAAAGAGGAAGGAACAAAAGTGAGACAGGAAATATTAGGGGATGGAACTGCAGGAGCCACAAAGGACAGACACCAAACATTGAAAGGTTTGTGAATGAGCAACATGGTTTTCTCCATTACAGCATGTCAATCAACAACTATACAACCTCCATATAGACTTATATCTGTTCCTAGTTATTCAGAGAAGTCTTCCATGAATTTATCTTTAGGGTGAATGGGAAGTGATAACAAGAGATATATTTGTCTTTATCATTTTTTAAAGATTTTATTTATTTATACAAGAACTGGGGTACAGGCCAGATGTGTGGGAGGTTGAAAGGATTCACCGGAGACAGAGTGGAGAACAGAACAGGCAGACTGACTGAAATACACTGCTGAGGGGAGCAGCGGGTGAGACAGGAGAGGTCTGCTGTGCCATGTGGGACCCTCACAGGATGGCTGGGATCGAACTGGAGCTGCAGAGGCTCTGGACAGCTTCATAGCACTGTGCTCAACTGCCTGCGCCACCAGGGGAGGCCCTGTCTTTATCTTTTAGTGGTTCTGTTTAGGCTAGATAAAAGGAATTTTAGACTAGAGAAAACAGTTATCACTCTTCTCTTTCACAGATTTCAATGCAGGTTCTAGATCTTCCACAAAACCCCAACCCAACCCCATATCTACTGGAATGATATAAATATTAACATTAGTTGAAGACATACATTTTAGGAAGGCCGATATGTAATCAAAAACACCCATGGTTTGGATGTATCCATCATGGAAAATTGAAACTCATTGGCTAAGAAGCCTTCCATATATCTTCCTGGAGACTTCATTTAGAGCTGGACCCCAACATGTGCTCAAAACACCCAGGACACCTTGAGATACACTTTATCCATCTCCTGTCTATAAGGATGACTACATCCTTTAATGTTCAGGCACAAAGAATATAAGTTGAAAACTTAGTTGAAAGTTCAGCAGCTTTAAGTCCTCCTGTACAATAAAAGAAATACAAGTAAATCAAGTAAAATTGAAATTTTATTCAGAAAAAGATATTATTAAGAAGGGACTTATAGGGCCTCCCCGGTGGTGCAGCAGGTTGAGCGCAGCGCTGTGAAGCTGTCCGCAGCCTCGGCAGTGGCGGGTTCAATTCCCGGCCAGCAAGGGAGATTCCCACGTGTTGTGGCAGACCTCTCCTGTCGCCCCCGCTGCTTCCCTCAGCAGTGCTTTTGGTCCATCTGCCTGTTCTGCTCCCCATTCTGTCTCTGGTAAATCCTCTCGCCCTCCCGTGCCTCTGACTTGTACTCCAGCTATTATATAAAAAAAAAAAAAAAAAAAAAAAAACTTTAAAAAAAAGAAAAAAAGAAGGGACTTATATAAGTTGAAAGAAAAATATGCTTCCTGGTACAATGGCTTCCTGAGTAAAAAAAGTAACTCACCAAAAAATATAGAAAGTACCAGTTTCAGCCAAAGTATCAAAATTGCTACTTTTTTTTCCCTACATACTAATATTTGGGACTTTATTGAAACAAATGATCGCAAATAAAACAGTGAAATAAGGTAATTTTTGTTCTTTGGGGCACTGCATTTTCCACCAACACCATGGCTATTATTTTTCTAATCTCTTTGTCAATTTTTTAATTTTTGGTTTATTTTTACACAATTTCCAGTTTTCTCAACCACACATCATACATGGTCATTTAAAAAAAAAAAATCCCCACTAGTTCTTTATTTCTAGGCCATTTTTACCTTCTTTAGGAATTCTCCATTATCGGGGCCTCCCCGGTGGCACAAGGGGTTAATTTTCAGCACTATAAAGTAATCTGCAGTCACTGCAGCACAAGTGGCCATGGAGCTAAACCACATGGCACAACAGACCTCTTCTGTCTCGCTCACTGCTCAACTTAGCAATGTATATCAATCTGCCTGTTCTGCTTCCAACTCTGTCTCTGGTGAAACCTCTCACATCCTGCACCTCTGGCTTATAGCCCAGATCTTGTATGCATACATAAATAAATATTTAAAAAAAGTCTCCATTATTTTTTGCCCAAATTCATTATCTTATCCACACTAATATCTAATTGTACTACTTTTCTATCACATTTCAAAGTTTGATATGAGTTATTGAGCTTTTCCCTCTCCATAATAAAATATAGACACCCAAGACAGAAACTCTTAATTCTTTTCAGTTTCCCCCACAGTTCTCTCAAGAGTATTTTCCATGTGGTTCATTGAAAGAATGCAGAGCACTGTGGGTAGTAGTTCTTGTTTGTCTTCTGAGACTCTTTATCTACCTTCTCAAAAATCCATCAATACCATTTTAGGATCCATGTCATCCTGAAGAAGTTGACAACATTTATCAATGACAAAGATGAAATTCTAAACTTGTGTTAAACCAAACAGAACAGTAAATTTCATCCACCTCCCTCCACCAACTTACATCTAATTAGTTATTGGTTGATAATGAACATATGATTTAATCCCATATCAACTTATTTTGAATCTATCAAATAAATTAAGCTACTCAGAGCAAGACAAATATCATGATTTTACTTAGATGTGAAATGTGAAAAGCTTAACAAATCAACAAACAAAATTAATTTCATAGATATAGAGAGCAAATTGATGGTTACCAGAGGGGTTGGGACTGGGGTTGGGCAAAACAGTTGAAGGGAATCAATAGATAGAAGTTTTTGACAATAAAATATGAAAAGTATGAGGATGTAGTATATAGCATGGTGCCCATAGGCAATAATGTAGTAGTTCATATTTGAAAAATTGTTAAGAATGGAAGAATGACTTGTTATGCTGATTATTTTAAATTGTATACATTAGGCTGTACACCTGGAACTAATATAATGTTTTATGTAAATTATACTTCATAAAAATTTTTGAACCATCAAAGTGTAATTTAATGAAAAGAGTTTCATTCAGTTTACATTAATAAAATACCATTGTTTTCTAATCATTAACAGGAGCCTAATAATGAGATAAATTATGTAAAGAGACAAATATGGGACTAGGCAATGTCTCAATAGTGTCATCTTTGTCTTTTCTTCCCCATCTAGAGGACTTTTTCCTTTAAAAACCTGATATATATATATATATATATATATAGATAGATAGATAGATAGATAGATAGATAGATATATCTCAATAACCAACTACTCATAATAACCTGCTCTGAAGAAATCATAAATAAAGATAAACAATTGTCAGGAAAACAACTTCATCTTCCAGCTTCTGTGAGTTTTCTGAAACTCCTAGCACTTGAGACACTGATTTATAGGAAGACATTGCAAAAATGTAAAGCTTACATCCTGTTTGCACACATCATAGCTACAAACCATGGTGTAACAGTGCTTGCAACACAAATTTCAGGTCTAAACACAAAGGAAAATAAATATGATTTATTGGACCAGGTTTTTACAGCAAGAATTGTTCTTTGGAAAATGAAAATATAATGTAAGGGAAGAAATGCCGTGTATATATATATATATATATATATATATATGAATGTATGAATGACAGGGGCATTTTTTACTTAATTTTCCACCCTTCCCTGTATGCATATTCTATGATATATAACTTTGTAGTTACTCCCACAAAAGTGGAATGTATTTCTAATCCTTTCGACTTTGAGTTTGGTCATGTGATTTGTTTGGCCAGTAGACTAAGATGGAAGAGACAATGGGCCAGTTTTGAGCTTGGACCTTCAGAGGGGATATTTTCCAATGGCTCTGTAAGATTACCAAGAGAAGAACATACTGGACCATCCCCTGGTCTCAGGAGGAAGATGTAAGACACAGAGTGGAGCTATACCATCAAACAGAGGCCATCCTCAGTCATCAGACATGGTGCAAGAATAATTAAAACCTGCAGAGACATCCATATGACCAACTGGCTGATCCTAAGACAGGTCCATGAGGATAAGTGATTACTCTTTGATGTTACTGAGTCTTGAGATGACATTACACAGCACTTTACTGACAGTAGCTAACTCAATACAATGTTCTTAAAAGGTGTCTTTTTTTTTTTTTATAAATATTGCCCTCATCTATTCATGCATTGCTACCAGAAAAGCAACCATTCTTTGTTGTTTTAGGTGCCAGATTTTCTTAAAAGAAATTGGCCTTTGATTCATGACCTGACACTTTATCAGGAGAACTAAAGAAAGGTGTTATAAGGAGTGAATAGTTTCTAGCATCTTAACAAGAGCAATATTTGATAAACAAAAATCAATCACTATATTATCTTTGTTTGGCTTCTTTCACACTCTTTATTTATTTTTAAGATTCATTTATTTATGCATACAAGAACTGGGGTGCAGGCCAGAGGTGTGGAGGGGTGAGAGGAATCACCAGAGACAGAGTGGGGAACAGAACAGGCAGATGTACTGAAATATACTGCTGAGGGGAGCAGCGGGTGAGTCAAGAGAGGTCTGCTGTGCCATGTGGGTCACCTCCCTGGCCAGGGATCAAACTCATGCCACAGTGGCTGCAGATAGCTTCATAGTGCTGCATCTTAACCCCCTGTGCCACCAGGGAGGCCCCCTTCCACATTCTTTAGTACCTGTGCTACCCAATCCCCACATGTACAAACCTGAGCCCTTAAACCACCTGTACTAACACTTGGGTCATTCTCCCTACAGGAGCCTATGCAACTATTAGGAAAAGCCCAGGAACAAATAAATCATTGTTATCAAGAGGGCCATAGACAAAAACCTAATCTCTACTCTTCTTTTTTTTTTTTTAAAGATTTATTTATTTATACAAGCACTAGGCACAGTCAGAAGCGTGGGAGGGTGAGAGAATTCACCAGAGCCAGAGCGGGGAGCAGAACAGTTAGAAGGACTGAAGTACACTGCTGAGGGGAGCAGCGGGCGGCAGGAGAGGTCTGTGCGCCATGTGGGACACTTGCCGGTGGCCAGGGATCGAACCGGCGCTGCAGAGGCTGCGGGCAGCTTTGTAGCCCAGTGCTCAACTGCTGCGCCACCAAGGGAGACCCTAATCTCTACTCTTCTGATGACCCAAAGGCCAGCCAGCATCTTAGTCCCCCAGTAATGCCATACTACTCTTTTCCTTGGGATTTCTCTCTAGAAAATAGTCTTTGCTGGAAGGTGCTATTTAGATTTGAGGGTTTTAATGCTTAAGAAGTAATGGAGAAGAGATGAAGAACATAGATCGCAAGGGAGAGTTACAAAGTCTTTCAAAACCTTAAAGTTGTTGTGGTGGCCCTGAAACTGGGATTCCTGAGATGTTATGAAGTGATGATATGTATCTTGTCCTTGGCATATATTCATCTATTTTTACCATATAGAGGACTAAAGTTTTTAAACCTTTGACACTCTGGGCTGTATTTAATCAAATCTCCAGGTTGTTGCTCAGGCAAATTAGTGTGCTATTTTAACTGGAGTTGAAAATTTGCATCTCTGTGATCTAGATCAGTCCCTGTTCAAGAATATCTAATCATATACACAGACACTATGAAATTTCAAAGAAAGAAGATTGCCTAAGGTTAGCAACTCACAAAAAAATCTTCCTGTGCTGTTTGAAACAGGTTTAAATTCAGATCTCTATCAAATTTTCTAGCAGAGATAAAATTTTATTAAGGAACTGATTTATAAAAGGAGTAGTTAAACAAAAAAAGTTAATCTATGATAACAAAGTCAAGGCATCAATTAGATTCATGGAGGCACTCAATCTTCTCCATAAGTGACACCAGATTTTAATTTGCTCCTGACCCCATGGCTTGATTCTTTTTAGCAAATGCTCCCAGGTACCTCATCAACACTTCCATGGGACTGTAGCCAGGAAGATGCTCATTTTGGTTATTTATCAGGAAAAAATTTAGATTTAGATCAACGCCAATCAAGGTTAGTTAGTGAACCCACAACACTGACTTCATCAAGGTCACACCCAGACCAACTGAATCAGAATTTTGAGACTCAGTGATCAGCGTTTGAATAGGCTATCTGGGCTGTTCTCAGTCGTATTAAAGTTTGAGCACCACTGATTTAGATCACTTTAAACAAGTCCTTTGTGGGCCTTCCCTGGTGGCACAGTGGTTGAGCGCTGGGGGGCAAAGCTGCCTGCAGCCTCTGCATTATCGGTTAGATCTCCGGCTGCTGGCGAGGGTCCTACATGTCGCGCAGACCTCTCCTGCTGCACCCACTGCTCCCCTCAGCAGTGTATTTTGTCAGTCTGCCTGTTCTGTTCCCCGCTCTGGCCCAGGTGAATTCTCTTACCCTCCCACGCTTCTGACTGTACCCAGTGCTTGTAAAAATAAACAAACAAAAAAACAAACAAATAAATAAATAAATACATGAATAAACAAATAAATCTTTTAAATAAATAAATAAATAAACAAGTCCTTGGTGTATGTATCTACAAAATGAAGGGCCTAATTTGGATGACTCCAATGGACCCTTGAAACTCAAGTAATATCAGTCTGTTTTTTTATTTTTTCCCTTTTTGATTCATAGATACTACATGAGAATCTTGAGTCATATAATGTGTTGAGCCATCCCTACCTCACATTTAAGAATGTAGACAACCATTAGTCATAATAAACACTTTGAATATTTGACTAAGCAGATCTGGAGTTCAGAAAGAGAGGAGAAAAAAATTATCCTGTTATACACATAAGTAAATAATTTAAATTGTGTAAGCAGAAGAAAAACAACTTCCTGTCCCCATTTTTTAACTCAACATACTGTTTGGAGGGGGAGGGTTCAGGGAAAGAAAGGGGCTGAGACACCTACACAGGAATTTTGGTGGAGAGTGAGTGAGACATTGGCACATATGGTGCTGTGAAAATGTACCCCCAAAAGATACAATTATGTAATGACTAACAAATTAATACAATTTGAGGAAAAATTAAATTTAAAGAGTCCTTTACTTTAGAATATAAATATTTTATTTAAATATTTATGGATAAAATGATATCACAACTGGGGTTTTCTTCAGAATGACCTAGTTGTGGAATTTAGAGGGGTGGAATAAGTAAACCAGATGGGTATGACTGGGAGTGACTGGCTAATGGGTAAACAGGGTTCTTTACTCTCTGTGGGGCAGTATATTCCTTATCTTTCATAAAAACATTTTTATTTAGTAATCTAAAAGGAATAACAGAAATAATATTTCACTCCCCAAAACCCAAACAATGGTGAAAGATACATTTTTATTTTCTATTGTGAAGAGCAATTCTGTAATCTATGAAATGTTATGAAAATAGTAGCCATTATTATTTATTTGAATGGCTATCTTAAGCAAGGCATTTGGGCTTTGACATCTTGCTGTTGCTCTAGCCTTCTTGCATAACGAAACAAAAGATTTTGCAATGGAGAGCCCCAGTCTATACAGCCCCAGTCAATACACTGACCAGGCCTCCCAGTCTCCCTTCTCTTATTTCCTGAAGTAATCTGCCTTTCCTTCATGTAGAGGTGCCTCTCAGACAAGGGCATTACATTATTACTTATTTTCCCTGATCTTACAGGTCAACTTTCACTTTCATTATTTCCTGCAAATAACACTTTCTTTGTCACTACCCTATTGGTACTCCCATTATAATGTGGAGGAAGAAATGTGTCTGCTTAGTACAATAATTAATTCAGGAAGAAAAAATAATCCCCTGCTCAACTGGAATATAGACAGCTTGTGGTCTCTTTTTGTTAAGTAATTTGTTTGAAGACATTTTGAAGGAAATACTGATGGAAACAGACACTAGCTTGGGAGCCCAGCTGAATGACTGAATTAGTTATTTACCTGGGTTCAGCCTTTTTTCCTCATCATTCTTTAATATGGCTACTTATAAAATTGTCTTTAAATCTGCTGGGCTGCTGTGATGTTGTGAATGAGCCAACTTCTATATCCAAGAGGTCTCATATTACCTAAGAGGTCATATAAATTCCAATGTTCTTCTCAATTTAGAAGATTTCTTTCACATTCAGACACTTTCAGAACTACAAACTTCACACACTTGTTTTGCAAGGCAGTTGGTCATATTGTTAGACAAAAATAATTGCACAAAATTTCTTTATTATAGTGTGTACAGAAGTTTGCTTCCCTACAGCATCCCTACCATAGTTATATTTTTGCTCTGAGGAGCTGTACAATACAAATGCCTTTCCTTACTAAGTGATATTTCTTTATCCACTGAATATTTTTATTTGTCTCTATCCTCTCAACTGCCACCTTCCTCCTCTTTCAGACAAATATCTGAGTGTTTCCATCACAGTGCATGATTATAAACTTCAGTGCTAGAGTTTTGCCTTTATCACTTACTAGCTGGGCTGTGCAGGGCAAGCTACTATCTTCCATACTTCATTTTCCTCATCTCTAAGTTGGATAATTATAAGGTTATGTATTTCAAGCAATTGTTGCACTGTCTTACTTGAAGGCAGATAATCTACATAAAACACATCATAGGACTTGGTATACAGATTGCATGTCATAGTTGTTAGTCATTGGCGAGGGTCATGAAGCTAGTCTGGTTTCAAGTTCCTTCCTCATGTGGCCTCATTGGACTCTATATTGTCCTCCTTAAATTCTAAAGCTAGAACTGAAGCCATAGACATGTTATAACCAGGAAAATTTGGAAGCAGGTAGGTTACTTACCAAATGATCCAGATATTAGACAATGAGTAAGTTATTTTGATTGTTCTTAGCCTACAGAGTACTCATCTACAAATTGAGAGTACATTATCTGTGGTGTAAGTTTGATGTGAGAAATTTAGTAATGGTACTAAACTAAGTCTCTAAATTAGCGCAAACTGTATCTTAAGCACTATGTTCAAAAGCACTTAGGATCATCTTGGCAAGAAGGAAACATTAATGACACTATATTAGAACAAGTTCTGCGAGGTTCAGGGTATAGTTGTCTGCCTGTAGAGTGACACTTTCCCTTGGAGACAGAGTCTGGGGTTACTTCACTCATAAGAAATCTCACATCGTTCTGACCACATCTCTATGAGGTTTTACTAACAGACACTTGAACAGGAAGGTGGTGAAGGAGAGAAAAGAAGCTGGGGAAGAAAGCAGAAGAACAACAGGAAGAGGTCATGGGACTGGTAGGTAAGTAAGGAACACTCTCAAAAGTGGCAGGGGAAGGGTGAGCCACCCACAGGAGAAGGGCCTTCTATTTTCCCTCCTTCATGTCTAGTCTTTTTGTAAGGGTCTTTAGTCAATCGATACAATTTATATTTTTTAAATGCTACAAAATTCACAGTATCACTGCTTACAGAGAAGCAATGGCATGAGAACAAGGAACATGAACTTTGGTATCTAATGGGTTTTCATTTTATCTATAGCTGCTTTTTCATGGTGCCCATAGTTAGAATGCTCGCTCCACCTTAATAACAACATTCAGCTGAGTCTCAGCAGAGACAGCCTTTTATTCAGTTCACTGAGATTTTCCTTATAGATTCTTTTTGCCATTCATTTGAAACTCTTTAGAACTGCCAGAAAAGTTAAAATCACTGTAAGGGAAAAAGTAGTCTTGCTTCCTCTTGATACAGAAATCTAGAGGGTAGATTGGAAGGTTTACCCATTAGACTTCTTGAATCTGGATGAATACATTTACAAACATTTTACGTTCAGAGCTACTGTGACCTGAGGCCCTCTGGGCTATGGATTTTGGAAGTTCACCTATCCCAAGCCAGTTGTTCTCAATCTTTTGGTAGATTTGCACCTTTCTCCCTTCTTTGCATCTCCTATATCCCCTGGCCATAGGGGTTAGAGCTAGATGCCCCCCAAAATAAGGGACATCCTGTGACAATCTGAAGGTAATACTCAAGAGAAGTCATTGTTTTTCCTATGTCAACATCAAGCAAGTTTGGGGAGAGCAGACAGCCATTCTAGCAGAGGGTGTCAGGCTCCCTCTGAATCACCATACACAGCAGCAGCACCTGTTTAAGTGGCAGTTTCCTACAATTCCTATAGTTCCTGATATCCAGAAAACAAACAAACAAACAAACAAACAAACAAACAAACAAACAAACAAACAGCATTTTTACCTACTCTTTACTCTCTTAGTCCTTCCAACAGTGTTGCAGATTCTGATCTTCTATATTAAATCCCTTGCTGTTTGGGACCAATGATCATCTAGCTGATATGTCAATTCCTCATGTGTGGTAGGTAGAATTGCCTGGGAAGCTTTTGAAAACCACTTCTTGGAGGTGGACCAGGAGTCCATGTATTTTAAATGCTCTCCAAATATATCCAATGGACATCCAGGGATGAAAATGACTCAATCTCAAATTTGAATTTCCAGTCTCAGACTCCGGTTTCTTCTCTGACAGATCCTCATCTCATAGTCATTTCTATCAGATTTACCAGGTCAGAGAACACACTCTATCTCTTCCCTCAACCTGTCTTCTTAACACATTGAGGAGAGGCTAGTGCAAGCAATTTTCAAAATGTCCTAGTGTTTTTGGATATCTGACAGAAGATACTTGGGAGAGGCAAACACCATACAAATGTAAATATATAAAGAAATGAAAGGATATGCCAACATTTGATGATTAAAAAAATGGATCAGGACTTTGAAAACAACTAAACCCATACTTTTGAACATGAAAAAATATACCAATAGAGCAGAATTTCAAAGGACACATTAGCCAAAGAAAATAAAAATTGATGAGCTGTAAAATAGATATGAAAAAACTTCTCAGAATGCAGCATAGAAAGAAAAATAATAAGAGCAAACACACTTTCTTAAGCGGCTTGCATTTATTTTCTTTTGTAATCCTCATAAATAGTCCAGGAAAATCTAAGTTACAATGAAAAATAAATTAAAGAAGTTGCAAAAATCTAAGTAGATTACTGTATAAAACAATAATTCTCATCTAATTTTTGTGGCTAAAATGCAAAACAATACTAAAATACTAGGCAATGATATTATATAACTTTGGAAGAAGTTCTCTGCCAATGTGTTTTAAAATCAGTGTATTTTTTGGAAGAAAGAAAGATTTAAAAAACTCCAGGAGGGGCCTCCCCAGTGGCACAGCAGTTGAGTGCTGGGTTGCGAAGCTGCCTGCAGTCTCTGCAGCACCGGTTCGATCCCTGGCCACCGGCAAAGTCACACATGGCGCGCAGACCTCTCCTGCCACCCACTGCTCCCCTCAGCAGTGTACTTCGTCCGTCTGCCTGTTCTGCTCCCTGCTCTGGCTCTGGTTAATTTGTCCACTCCCCTGCTTCTGACTGTACTCAGTGCTTGTATAAATAAATAAATAAATCTTTAAAAAAAAAAAAGTCTTTAAAAAAAAAAACTCCAGGGATTTAAAATTAATATGGAAGTTTTCATTTCTTTGAAAGCACTAAAAATAAAAAATAAAAAAGAATGAAATGGCATATTAAAGAAGAAATTTGTAGAGAGGAAAAAAATGGAGATGAAGAAAAAAACAAGTTGAAATAATTCAATAGAAAAAATAACCAAGGAAAGAAGGAATTGATGTGTATCAATCATTATTATTACAAAACAGACTTTAATCATTGTATAATAAATGCTGTTGTAGAAATAGGTGTAGTCTATTTTGAGGGAAAAGGGAACAACATTAATTCTTCCCAGAAAGGTTAAGAGAAAAGTTTAAGGAAGTTGAAGGAAGAAAAGAAATAAGCAGTTGGCAATGCTTGTTGAACTGCTGCCTATTTCCAGCCCTTACCTAGAGGACTTATTTGCATTTTCTCTGGAGAGTTTCAAACCTTTTAAAGGAGAGAATATTGCATAGTGAACTTCATCCATAGAGTATGTAGAAGTGGGGCATCCAGTCTTAGTGAATACATCAATTATATGACTGAGACTTTTGAAGTTAACTTGCATGAAAAATATCATTGTGTGATACTCAATATTAATTGTACAAATATACCCATATCAAGACTCATATACACTTGCATTTTTTCTGTACATTTGGAGAATGCACAATTGGAAATTCTAATTGAAAATTCCTTCTTTTTTTAAAAAGATTTATTTTTATTTATATAAGAGCAGGGGTACATCTGGCTTATTTATATAAGCCAGATGTGCAGGAGGGTGAGAGGATTCACCAGAGAGAGCGGGGAACAGAACAGGCAGACTGAGGAAATACACTGCTGAGGGGAGCAGTGGGCGAGACAGGAAAGGTCTGCCCTGCCATGTGGTATTCTCACCTGCCAGCAGGGAGTGAACCCACACTGCAGAGTCTATGGACAGCTTCACAGCACTGCACTCAACTGCCTGCGCCACCAGGGAGGCCCTTGAAAATTCCTTTTAACCAAGAGCAGTGGCAGAGCATGTACTTGGAGAGGTTAGAATTAGAACATTGCCAGCATACACCTGACTGCATCTCATAATACCCAATTAAGGATATTTTGACAGGGTGGTGGTGGGTGGTATTAGTTTCAGCTTGGGAATTATATTTATGCCTTGTTGAAAGAGGAGTCTATAGAAAGTAAATTAGGTGCTGAGGCTGAACATCTAAAGTCTATGCTGTAGTCTGAATTCGTTTCCACACTGACTCCAACCTTAATTTTAAACAATCCAAACTATAACAAAATACACCATGGACTAAGTTTGCTCAATTCTGTAACTCTTTGATTATTCAACTAGCAATCCAAAGATCTTATGTCTCCAGGCCATTACTTCAATAACATATTAAAATTGAGCTAGAGGGCCTCCCTGGTGGCGCAGGCGGTTGAGCGCAGCGCTGTGAGGCTGTCCACAGCCTCTGCAGTGCCAGTTCCATCACAGCTGGCCTCAGAGTGACCCACATGGTGAGCGGACTTCTCTGTCACGTCCGCTGCTCCCCTCAGCAGTGTATTTCGTCAGTCTGCCTGTTCTGTTCCCCGCTCTGTCTCTGGTGAGTCTCTCACACTCCTGCGCGCCTAGCCTGTACCCTGGTTCTTGTATGGATAGAATGGATTTTTTTTTTTAAGATTTATTTATTTATACAAGAACTAGGGTACAGGCCAGATCCGCGGTGTGGTGAGAGAATTCACCAGAAACAGAGCGGGGAACAGAACAGGCAGACTGACGAAATACACTGCTGAGGAGAGGAGTAGGCAAGACAGAAGAGGTTTGTCGCGCTATGTGGGACCCTCACCAGCCAGGGCGATGGAACCGGCGCTGCAGAAGCTGCAGACAGTTTCACAGCGCTGTGCTCAATCGCCTGTGCCATCAGGGGAGGCCCGATAGAATGGATCTTTAAAAAAAAAATTGAGCTAGAGATTACAGTGAGAAGAATGTGAGGCTAAGCACCATCTCTAATACAATATGGACAAGTGAAGACAAGTTATTCCACCTCTCTGAGTTTCATTCTAGCTAATGAGTTATCCTTTAAGGAATGATGAATGGAAGAAAGAATGACTGTTAGATAGGCCTTTGGACCTCTCAAACTCCAGTTCCCACTGTATGGGACCAGAGAATCAATGAGATGAGGGCCATCCTGATTCTCTTTTATACTCAAAAACTGACAGTTGAATTGCAAATAAATGAGTGCCTGAAAAATAAAATGCCACAAAAATCTCCTTGTCAAGAGCAAAGTCTTTTAATCGGTCTGTTTCAGATCTTTCTTATGAAGAAAGTTTGACGCTAAACTTTTGTGTTCTCTTAGTAATAAAATGAGGGTTATTACACCTATTCTTCATGAAACATTTGACAAATACCAATTCTTATAACGACTTGCATTTGTTTTGCATGGATAAATTGTCTTTCCAACTATATTACTATGACCTGAAAAGAAGGGATCATAAATATCTTTTAATATTTCTTCATATTGGGCCTCCCCTGGTGGCGCAGCGGTTGATCGCTGGGTTGTGAATCTGCCCGCAGCCTCTGCAGCACCAGTTCGATCCCCGGCCACCGGGCGAGGATACCACATGGCGCTGCAGAACTCTCCTGCTGCCCGCTGCTCCCCTCAGCAGTGTACTTCTTCGTCAGTCTGCCTGTTCTGCTCCCTGCTCTGGCTCTGGTGAATTCTCTCACCCTCCCGCGCTTCTGACTGTACTCAGTGCTTGTATAAATAAATAAATAAATCTTTTAAAAAATATTTCTTCATATCTATCTATAATATCAGAAAGAGAGAAAGAGATATTATAATACTTTTTTTATATTAATTTTTTTTTTCCTGAAAACTCAATTATGGGCCTCCCTGGTGGTGCAGATGGTTGAGTGCAGCGCTGTGAAACTGCCCGCAGCCTCTGCAGTGCCGGTTCCATCCCCGCCGGCCTTGGAGCAACCCACAGGGCGAGCAGACCTTTCTTGTCTCACCTGCTGCTCCCCTCAGCAGTGTATTTCATCAGTCTGCCTGTTCTGTTCCCTGCTCTATCTCTGGTGAGTCTCTCACCCTCCCTCGCATCTGGCCTGTACCCTGGTTCTTGTATAAATAAAATAAATCTTTAAAAAAAAAACTCAATTATGAGACTTAAAAAAGTTTTATGTCAAATTAGTTTCATGGGAAAAGTTCTGAAACAAGCTACTTTGACAATTCTATTTTGGAATCTTGTATTCATATTAAGGTCAGCTTAATCATAACAGTGGTAGAGATATTGTAGGTTAGATTTTATATAAATGGAGTATGGGAAAACAGAGACACAGCAACAATCTACGAATGTGACAGCTATTTTATTTTATTTTTTTAATTTTATTTCCAAAATACAACTAAAGCTTCTCTAAGTTAGATCTTTTAATACAATAGAATAAATTCTGTGCTAGAAATGGTCACTGCACTGCAAAGAGACTGCAAACTTGTGAAATGATAACACTTGAACTAAAATCATCTTAGGCATAAAGCATGTCTGATGAATCACATAAGTGTCATTTTATCAAGCAGCAGAGAGAGGAAAGCAAGTCCATCAGTCAATGTAGTGAGGTCGTAGGTTGCGTTCATTGCACTAGGTCACTTGGGCAAGAGTCCCACAGAAAGAAATGAGGAGATGATATTCTAGACATACATCACAATATTTCAAAGAAAAGAATGTGGAATGGGCATTTGGAGAAAAAAAAATGAAATGTGTTTTATAATTGATGCAGAGGCAATAAGAGAATAGTGGGAGATACTCATGAAAGGTATAGTCATACCTCAATTCTGCCCAGAAGCCAGAATTAATGGCAGTTATTTTTTTCATGTTACTCCAAAATACTGCAAAATAACTAATAAACATTCTTTACACCAAAGGATTCCTCTTACATGAAGGTCCTACATGGTTAAATTTATAGAGACAATAATGTCTACCAGCTGTTATCCGGGGCTGGTAGGAGGAAGGAATGAGGAGTTACCGTTTAGGTGTATAGAGTTTCAGTTTGGGATAATGAATAAGCTCTGGGGATGGATGGTGTCAATGGTTGCATAATAATACAAATATACTTACAGCCACTGAAAAGTATACCTAAAGACACTTAAAACGGTAAACTATTGTTAAACATATTTTGCTACAGTAAAAAAAAAGAAAAAGAAAAAGAACTTGAAAGAGAATTTGTCTTTAGCTCAACACTTCCTGAGTCAAAAAGGGATAATTTCATGTTTAGTACATTTGGTAGAATGACTGCAAGGTGATTGCCACTATGAGTATTGAAGAGGTTCCCAACCTAGTTGGACCACATTTCAGAGGAGGTCAATTGGCCTTGACCTTCAGAGGAGATTGTGATATGAAATTAATTTGAAAGTATTTATCTGACCACAGAGATGCCACACCTATTCGTTTACGTATTATCTATAGCTACCTTTATACTGCAATTGGAGAGGTAATTGTGACAGAAATCAGATTGTACAATCCACAAAATACTATCTGGTCCTTTAATAAAAGTTTGTCAGACATTCAAATTAGTTGTGTTGGGGTTGGGGTGGTGAGAGGATTAATCTCATCCAACTTTTGCAGTAAAATCGACCAGAGGTACAGAGGTCAGTAGTCATAGTGAGGGCCACCTGCTGTCTTATATATGTAGAATATATGAGCTTAGCCAAAGGAGTCTCCAAAATCCTTGGGGAGGGGACTGAGCTTTTTATCATCATTAAGACCTTAGATCATGGAACATAACTGGGTTATATATTTGAGATTTCATTTTTGAAGTTATCTAGGACTAATACCAACCCCTAAGGAGATTCCAGGAATATGTCCTCAGTGTACTTGCTGCAGGGTTGACTCAATGGTGCTATTTAATGCAGAGTGAGACTGCACAGGCCCACTCTGCACTTACATCCAAAGTCAATAGCACTCACTATCACCTTAACAGCTTCTGAGTCATGAAGGGAGGAAGAGGAGGAGGTATCACTCTTGTGGATAAGGATGTTTCAGGCATAACAAAAGATATACACAGAACCATGCTGGCTTTTCATTAATAGTTCTTAAAATTTTAAATCTTAAGATTTAAATTTCCTTAGAAAAGGCCCTAACCATAGTCCAGCTATTGTAGACTCAATTTCTCTTTCATGATATGAAGTTATTCCTCAAGAGAGAAGGGAAGTACATTTGAATCACAAGTCATTCCCTGTCCCACATGGCTATGGGGAATCCCCAACAAATGATACTAAGATTTCGGCAAAATCAATTGACCAGGCCATGGAGCTCCGGGTGAGCTTCTTTATCAGGGAGCAAAGTGGTGTTCTAAATTCCATTAGGTCTGCCTTTTGCAATGTCTGAGAAAACGTACACTTTTGCACAGTGCTCCAGTTGGTACAACTTCCTACTTTGTGTCAGAGCAGAAAGGGCTTAGACGCTAAAGATGCTGCTCATCAACATAACATATCTCTCCACCTACCTCATTTGAGAGAATTACTGCCACCTCTGTGACCAGTATTTCTCTCTCCCATGTAAATTAAATTCAACAATTTTCACTTCTTTAAAAACTGACTTACTCCCCAGTAAATGCAATCTTTACTTCACCAAGTATTTTGAAATTACAGTATTTTGAAATGTCCAAACTTGAAAAGGGAAGCAATCCTTAGACTTAAAACACTTGTTTTTAGATTATTTTGGATTTAAGCCTTCACTAACTATGGCCCATAATGTCAGTGATGACATTTTATCTTCATTCATTCATTCAGTTGCTCATTCATTCATTTGTTCCTTCAAGTACCAGTTCTAAAGAAGTTGAGTACTGAATATGTTCCAAATACTATGCCAGAACACAAATATAGAGAAGGCATAGTTCTGTCCTTCCGGGACTTTTAGGAATGAGACTGCTTATATGAAATTTGATTTGAGCATCATGAATACTACTATTGTCATATACAAAATGGAACAAAAAGAACATTTGATAAATAATCTGATAAAACACATAGACTAGCTTTGAAGAGAGTTTGCAAAGTGATATCTCAGAAATATTTGTTGATTGATAAAAATTTTAAGTTTATTACTTTGAATGATTTTTTGCACGTTGTGATTTCTTCTTTTTTTTTTTTTTTAAAGATTTATTTATTTATACAAGCACTGGGTACAGTCAGAAGTGTGGGCGGGTGAGAGAATTCACCAGAGCCAGAGCAGGGAACAGAACAGGCAGAAGGACCGATTACACTGCTGAAGGGAGCAGCAGGTGGCAGGACAGGTCTGCACGCCATGTGGGACCCTCACCGGTGGCCGGGGATCAAACTGGCGCTGCAGCGGCTGCGGGCAGCTTCACAACCCAGCACTCAACTGCTGCGACACTGGGGAGGTCCTATTGTGATTTCTTTAAAATATTTTGACATATTTTAGTCATAACATACTTATATTTCTTATAATGCTTGCACAGAAACTTAGACATAGTAGACATCCAATAAAAACTCATATGTTTATTGAATTTTAGATTTGGAAAGATTTTTAGAAATCACCTAGTCTGGGTTTTACATCACATTGAAAATCTGAAAAAAAATAAAAACTGTAGACCTTTGTCTTCATTAAAAAAGCATGCATTTCCATGCATTCAGTTTTTTTTTTTGTGTGTGTGTGTACAATTTTAGGTGATTAATGAATCATCTTAAGTATCATCCATGAACTCCTTGAGGGTCACATGATTGTGAAGTCCCTGAGCACCACATATAACATGTCTGATGGAGTCTATATATTATATTTTATAATTGCTGAAAATAATTGCCTAGAAGAGAAGTTGGCAAAGAAGTTCCCTAAGTCAATTCAGGCCCACTTCTTTTCATGCAACCTGTGTACTACAAATGGTTTTAATGATTTCTAAATGGTAAGTAACTATGAATTTTCCCTTTTGTCCTTCAAAATCTTTTCTATTAGCTGTCTCATCCTTTATAGAAAAAGTTTATTAGTTCTTGGTATAATGTGGTTAGAAAATATTTTCCAAATCACTCAGTCAAAAGTGATCAGACTCAGTCTGATTCTAGTGAATTACCAGAACATAGGGGACTCTAATTCATGCCGCTCGATTCCTTACCCATTGGTCTTCCTATTACTTTTATTGACCAATTAAAATACTGAACACTTGATTGATATAAAAGTACTAAAACACAAAATAAAGAGTTGTAAGTCTGGAGTACTTAACAAATCAATTTTGGGTAGGAAGTTGAAAGCCAGAGAACTAAGTGAGTCATTCAAAATCGTATTATGAATCTTTTAAAGAAGTAGGATTGGGCCTCCCCCAGTGGCGCAGCAGTGGAGAGCTGGGCTGCAAGGCTGCCCGCAGCCTCTGCAGCACCGGTTTGTTCCAGGCCGCCAGGGAGGGTTCCACAAAAAAAAAAAAAAAGAAAAAAGAAGAAGTAGGATTAAACTCCCACTCTTGTTGTGCATTTATGACTTATATTTTCTTTATTTTGTATTATTTTCACTCCACATATTTAAAATGCAATATTCTTGTAAAAAAAAGAAATAATGGTATAGAAGGAACTTACTTAATGTAAAATTATTTGAACGGATGTTCTTAATAGTTGCATGATTTTTTAAAGTTGTTTTCAGACACTTCCTGCCATATTGTAAAAACGGAATGAGAGGAATTACAATAACCATTACAACACGTTATTTTGAATATATTGTACTTCTCTTAGAAATTTCAAAGTACCTAATTTCTATTGACTGATGTCTTCTTTGATTAATGCTATGAGAATGGTTCCAAACTATATATGACAATCTTACTAACCAAGTTTAAAGATTTTCATAATGGGCAGCGGTTGAGCGCTGGGTTGCGAAGCCTCTGCGGCCTCTGCGGCGCCGGTTCGATCCCCGGCTGCTCCCCAGCCACCGCAGGAGGGTCCCACATGGCGCGCAGACCTCTCCTGCCGCCCGCTGCTCCCCTCAGCAGTGTACTTCGGTCCTTCTGCCTGCTCTGCTCCCCGCTCTGGCTCTGGTGAATTCTCTCACCCTCCCGTGCTTCTGACTGTACCCAGTGCATGTATAAACAAACAAACAAATAAATAAATAAATAAAAATTCATGCCTCTAAAATAAATAAATAAATAAATAAATATTTTCATAATGGGAAATAAACAAGTAAAACATCATTTAAAAGATAAGCATTTGGATAATACATAAATGCAACACCGAGCCCAAAGAGACACCTTCCATGTTCTTAGCTAGATTTTTTCCCCTTTTGACACATTCTAAAAATATTTTTGTCTATAGTTAGCCACCAATAAAAACTAGGCTTTGCCATCAGAGTAGTGTGTCCTACACAGGAAGAATTAAATAATTCTTTCTATAACAGCGTTGTGGTCAGAGTAAATAAGTTTGTCTCTTCGCAAGACTGTTTAAAGATATTAGAACTATACTAGAAACTTCATCAAGCTATCTTTTAGCTTTTCTTTCATTCATGTCTCCTCAACCCCAAGTTTTCTGCACTTACCTTGAAAAGCCAGATTTCTCAGGAGGAGGTACAAAGATGAGCCAGCTGTCTGATGTCCAAACAGGATTTTTCTAATAGCAAGTTGCTTTTGTACTTCCATGGCCTGCGTGCATTTACAAGGCCTGACTGGTTCACCAAGCAAAGGAAGCTAAAATGTTCTAAGTTCCTCAGGACGTCAACAGCAACCACAAAACCTCAAAACCATTTCAAAAACATTAGCATTGAAAAACCAACCTCTTAAAGATGAACAGTCCACATGGCAAAATTCCAGGAAGACCACTGTCAACAAATAGATATTAAGATTTTATGACTGCTATGAGTCTATAGTAGTTCACTTAAGAAAAAGAAATCATTCAAGATGAATTTTGTAGAGAATGAAAGGGAAAGACAGTGTGAGTATTAAAAATAATGGGGGAATAAGTACATTACAGAGAAGGGGGTGCAAGGTGATATTAACAAAAATAAAAAAGGGAGATAAGCTGTATTGTGTTTGGGGCAACAGGCTATAAACATAATGCTACTTTTCAGTATGAAAATTTATAGTTGTTCTGTGCTGATTTAAGGACTTAAGGCTATGACTTTTATCATGCATTTTGGTACTTAGCTCTGTTATTTATATCTAACATTCACTAAGATATGAACCTGTAAGTTGCTAATTAGAGTTAAGAGTAAGGAATTTAAAATCAGAGTCTGGGGCCTCCCTGGTAGTGCAAGGGGTTGGGATGCAACCTATGAAGCTGTCCACAGCCACTGCAGCATGAGTTCGATCCCCGATGCGCTCCCCTCAGCAGTGTATTTCTGTCAATCTGCCTGTTCTGTTCCCCACTCTGTCTCTGGTGAATCCTCTCACGCCCCACAACCCTGGCCTGTACCCCAGTTCTTGTATGCATAAATGAATAAATCTTTAAAATCAGAGTCTGTATTAGAGTTGCAGGGGAGGGGAATTTATTTGTCTACTTCTCACTTTTTAGACTTGACATTACCTTCAAAAAAAGCTATACACAGCTGTAGAGATATACTGCAAGTATCAAAATAAAAAGTTCCTCAGGCAACTCCAACTCATCTCCTCTTTATGCCACACTAAAGTACTACAATTCACACAGTAATAAACAGAAATTTGAGTTAAAAATGCTAACTTAATATCCATATTTTTAATATACTCCAACTTTCAATTCCTATTTTGACATTTCTGCATTTAAAAAAATATGAAAATATCAAACTGGCATTTTCCCTGAGTTCTCTCTACTTGTTTTGGTATTGTTTACTTTTCTCATTCCAACACATAATTTGCAACACATCTGAATTAGATTTTTCTGCTCTAAAGGAACAACTCTATATCTAGAAATTATTCAGTTTCAGCAGATATTATAATTATGTTATACGAGTAAAAATGTTATGTACTTCAAAATAACTCATGCTAGAGGAATTTCAAATGTTAGTAATGGTAGAGAAAATTTTTACAGGAAAACCCACCTTCTGAGTGCAACTAAAAGTGGTTTAATAAGACTATGAAACCTATTAATTTGAAGGCTTTAGAAAGTTGTCTAGGGCCTCCCCTGGTGCCGCAGGTGGTTGAGCACTGCGCTATGAGGCTGTCTGCAGCCTCTGCAGCACCGGTTCGATCCCCAGCAGCTAGGCGAGGGTCCCACATGACGCAGTAGACCTCTCCTGTCTCGCCCGCTGCTCCCCCCAGCAGTGTATTTCAGTCGGTCTGCTTGTTCTGATCCCTGCTCTCTCTCTGGTGAATCCTCTCACCCTCCCACACATCTGGCCTGTACCCCGGTTCTTGTATAAATAAATAAATAAATCTAAAAAAAAAATTCCTCTATTTAAAAAAAATAAATAAAGTTGTCCAGATAGAACCTAAAGAAGCAAAATTCCCAAAAGGGAAGTACAAAAGATGAACCTGATTTTTCAACTCTGTTTTACTCACAATATTTCTCACTTGCAATGGTCACTTGGAGGCTGAGAAATTGAGCAGAAAGCAGAGGCTAGGAAGCTCAGAAGTGAAGGACACCTACTTTAGAGTCTAGGGTCAACCAGGAGGTGGTACCCTTACACTCACCTTAAGCTTTCAAGTAAAGCCCTGCAGAGTTGCATCTTAGAAAAAGGCATAAGCTATAAATACCATACCTTCACAGGGTAGAAGCCCAATTTCAGAGCAATTCAATTAGTTAGGCAATTAGATAATCATTGAATAGATGAGGAGATTAATTCCCATAACAGCCTTTCCTCACCCCAATAAAAAGTGATCTTTGTAGGATGATAACACTATCAAAATCAGCAAATGAACACAAATTTGTTATATACAATGTACAAATTTCAACAAATATTAACAGGCATCTCAAAAAAAAATAAGACCAAGTAATCAAAACCATGAAACTAAACAGAAAATAAAGGCAAATACACAAGCAGATGCAGAATTAAGAGACTTGAAAGAACTGTGATTAATTAGTAGTTGGAATAAATAAGATGAAATATAGAGAATTTAAAATTTTATTTAAATCTATCTTCTAAAAGTTAAATGGAGATTCTGAAGGTGAAAAATAAAATAATTAAAATTAAATACTTAATTGATAGAGCTAATATCAGATTATATACAGAAGATAAGAACTGGGATACATGAGTAGAAAATATCACAATGAAGAACAGAGGGGGGCCAAAAATTACATAAAGTCACACAGAAGACATGAAGGTTACAGGAGAGTCTAGCATGCTCATAATTGATGTCTTAGAAAGAGAACAGAGAAGGAATTGCGCAATATCCATATTTAAAGAAAAATAACACTTTAAATTACATAATTTTAAAAAGACTCAAGAAGCACCATAAGCCCTAATAGGGTAGAAATAAAGAAAACCACACCTAGGTACAACCTAAAAAAATTATTAAAAAGCTAAAATTTAAAAAAAAATAAAATTTTCAAATATTTCATTTCTGATTTTATTTATTGGAATTTTCTTCCTTATTTTCTTAGTGAACCTACATAGATATTTGTCTATTTTGTTAATTTTTTCAAAGAACCAAATTTGGTCTCACTGATCCTTTGGATGCCTGTTTTGTTTCCACTTTGTTTACTTTTGTACTAATTTTTATTATTTCCTTCATTCTATTGGCTTTTGGTTTTGCTTGTTCTTCTTTTTCTAGTTCCATAAGGCTAGGGGTAAAGTTATTTCTTGTTTCTTGATGTGGGCCTGTATTGCTATATACTTCCCAGTTAGTAGTGCTTTTGTTGTGTCACATAGGTTCTGATAGGCTGTGTCTTCATTTTTAATCATCTCCAAGTATTTTTAACTTCTTTGATATCCTTATCAATTCAATTGTCACTCAGTACTCTGTTGTTCAATCGCTATCTGTTGTTGAATCTCTCTATATTAGATGTTTTTCCTGCCTTCTTTTTGTGGTTGATTTCCAATTTTAGATCTTTGGGATTAGAGAAGATACTGGGTATGATTTTATCTTTATGAATTTATTGACACTTGTTTTGTGGCCCAACATGTGATCCATACTGGAGAATGTTCCATGCGCACTGGAGAAGAATGTGTGCTCAGATTTTTAGAAGTACAATTGCCTACAAATATCTTAAGCCCATGTGGTCTAAAAACAGACCATTTAAATTAGCATCAAAGAACATTAAAATAAACCTAATAGAAATCCAGCAAGTCTTTGATCTAGAGCAACATAAAGCATTGAGAACAATTAAGGGTTACCTTACTGAATAGGAATCTGCATTGCTTTCAGATGGGGAGGTTCTGTATTGTGAAGATATAGTTTCCCCTCCCCCACAAAAAAGAAAAAATACAAACTACCTATATTCAATGCATTTCTAATCAAAACCTGAACAATTGTTTTTGGGGATATTGGCAAATAAATTTGAAATTTTATATGGTAATGTAAAGGACCTAAAACGTCAAAGGCAGTTAAAAACAGATTTGAAAGATTTAAATTATCAGTACTACTAAGTATTTTAAATCTAAAATAATTTAGACAATATGGTATTGGCAAAACTGTAGACAAGTAGATCAAATAAATACTACAGAGTACACAAACTAACTCACACATTTATGAAAACTTATATACAAAATTGGGCCTCCCTGGTGGCGCAGCAGTTGAGCGCTGGGCTGCGAAGCTGTCTGCAGCCTCTGCAGCGCCGGTTCGATCCCCGGCCACCAGCGAGAGTCTCACATGGCGAGGCAGACCTTTCCTGCCACGACTGCTGCTCCCCTCAGCAATGTGTTTTGTCAGTCTGCCTGTTTCGTTCCTGACTCTGGTGGATTCTCTCATCCTCCCGCGCTTCTGACTGTACCCAGTGCTTGTATAAATAAATAAATAAATCTTTAAAAAGAAACAACTTATTTACAAAATTGTAGCAGTACAGAACAGTGGGAAATAATGATCTTTTCAATAAATGGGGCTGGATCAATTAAACATTCAAATGGCAGGAAAAATGAATCTTGACTCTATGTTAAACTCTCACACTATCCATAAAAATAAGTTCCGCATAGTGTGTTTATCTAAATGCAAAATATAATTAAGCCTTCTACCAGATAATAGGAAATGGCTTAAAGTGCCTGGAGCACAGAAAATTTTTTAGGATACAAAACCCAGTAACCATGAAAGAAGATACTGACCAGTTGAACTACATTAAAATAAGACTTTATGGCAGAGACATCATAAGAGACAGAGACATCATAAGAGTGTAAAGGGTCAAATCATGGATTGAGAGCCAATATTTGTACTTCATCTAATTGAAAAAGTAGTTGTATTAAATATGTAACAATAATAAAAAGACAGTAATAAAATAATGTTAGCATACACAAAAATACATGAGCAAAAAGTTCACAATAAACACATGAAATGCTAATCATCCATACCAGGAGTGATGTGGGGAATGCAAATAAAAACTAAAATGGGATAGTACTAACTGTACACCAGACAGCTGAAATTAGAAAGATTCAAAATACTAAGTATTGCAGAGGATGTGGGATGGAAAAGTAAGACAATTAAATATTTAACTTCTAAAGCTGAACATACACATATCTCATGAACCAGCAATTGCATTCCTATGTATATACACAGCAAAAAAATGCATATGTATGTGTACCAAAACAGTTATAAGAATGCTCACAGTAACCCACATCTGGAAACATCCTAGATGTTAATAAAAAATAAAGTGTATTATAAAAAAATGTGGCATGTTTAGGTTGCTCTTACAATGCAAATGAATGAAGCAATTATGTTACACACAAAGCATGGTTGAATTTCACAAGCATCAAATTAATTGGGGGGAAAAAAGCCAGACACAAAAAAGGTAATGTGTGGTTACATTTATACAAATATTAAATACTGGCAAAACTCATTTATGATAACATGAGGACTTCTGCACTATTTTTTTTTTTAACCTGGATGGTGATTTCTCAGACGTATTCACTTAGTGATAACTCATTTAATTGTACTCTTAGAATTTGTGCACTTTTCTGTCTACACATTATACTGGAAAAAAAAATTTGTTCTTAGACATGACTAACCCTGGAAATTCAGTGTTCTCTGTTACTGAGCACTAATTATTTTCACAGTTTTGTTATTTCAAAATGTGGTTCAGTCAACATTCCTTTTCTCCCTGCAGTTTCAGACAGAATGTCCTCCTTTCCCAAATTACTTATATATACTACTACTCATTTCCCTGGGCCTGATGCTAACCTATCCTCTTCTTCACTTTGAAATATGTTTGGCCAGTGCTTCATCCCCACTGAAATAAGTGCCAGAACAATTAGCTCCAAATCCATATTTAGAGCTCATTTGGAACAAATTTGCATATGGCATTTGTGAGCTTCCAGCTCTTACCTACTAAATCAATGTGCAAAGTAAACTGCAGATTTTCAAAATTATCTTAATCATAAAAAAGTAATGATTTATGATATTGGGATCCTCTATTAAAAAGATGGTGGTCATGATGGCTTGTCAACTATTTATTTATTTATTTAGAGATTTATTTATTTATGTATATAAGGATGGGGTACAGGCCAGAGGTGTGGAGGGTAAGAGGATTCACCAGAGACAGGGGAGTTGAATAGGCAGATTGAACACACTGCTGAGAGGAGCAGCAGGCAAGACGGGAGAGGTCTGTTGCTCCATGTGGGTATCTCCCTGGCTGGCTGGGGCTTGAACTTGCGCTGCAGAGGCTGCGATAACTTCATAGTGCTGGGCTTAACCCCTTTTGCCACCAGGGAGGTCTGGCTTGTCAAATATTTAAAGAACAAGAGGGAAGGTCTGGTCTGTGTTGAAGTAAGATATACAGTGGTACTGGAAACATCCTTCCAAGGAAACGTTCAGTCTCTACTTGCTCATCTTTTGACAGCTGACACTTTAGGTTATTTATTATTTACAAACTGCACTTTTTCTCTATAACATGTATCTATATTTTCAACGCTCACCCTCATACTACTCCCCAGCACAACAGCCACAAAGATTAAGCCAAAAGGTTAATTTCTTTTCTACACCACAGCCCTGGAAGTATGAGATGAGTTTTTCTTGTTGGATCTGCATCTTTTCTTCTCTATACCTGGAGTTGTGATCTAGTCAAATAATCCTCATCTGTTGTAGATTCTAGTTCCCCCACCCATCTGGCCATTTACCTTTACTAACCCTCAATTTACTAACTTTCTCCCTCTTAAGTGTAACAAGGGTAACCTTCCTCCACAAGGTTACCAAGTCTTCAATGTTCTCTGAAATGCAGAACAGTCTCTCTGTTATATGGTGCTTCCTTTAAGAGGTGCCTGCAAGCACATCTTTCACCATCCTTTGCTTTCAGATTCAGCTCTTTCAAAACTTTCTGGATCCTAAATCTTATCACTGCATCTTCACTCAACATATTCAACAACAAAATTGAAGTTTGAGGACTCTACCAGCACCAGTCTATTCATGTGTGTCTTTCAACTACAATTATTCTCCAAATATCTACACCCTATGTTTCCCTTTCAATATGGCCAGCAGTGGCCTTGCAAGGGCCTGAGTGAAAATCACACAATTCCATATCTAAAAGATATTGTTCATCTTCATTATAGTAACCTGTCCAAAATAGCCTTGTCACAAATTAACTTTTCAGTCTCATGAATTAAGATGTGGACTCTGCACTCACAGTAGAACACAAGGATTTGAAAGACGTTCTGCATTCAAGATCTCTATCTCCTCTGATAAACTGGGTATACTTCGAAAAACCATGTAGACACAGTCTCATTTTTCTAATTAAGACAGTGGGTTAATGGTCTATGGCTGTACTACTTTTTTATGATTTTGTGCGAATTTTATCTAAAGCAGCACTTTCCTTTTAAGGTATTCCAATTAATTTCATACACCATAAATAGAGTTGTTTGGAACAGAGATCATCAAATATCCTCACCAGTTCAGAGGTTCAAGGTTTTTATCATTTAATGCATAAAGACACATATATTTACTTATGTATATATTTCAAAAACATTTTTGTCTTAAAAGAAATGTCATTAGACAAAGACAAATCTTGAAAGTTAACCATAGATCTGCACCATCCAGAGGGGAAGAAACAGGGATGAAAACAGGAGGGGAAGAGTGTATTGGACTAAGGCTACCAGAAGGGGAAGGTGGTGGGGTGGAGGCATAGGGGAGAAAGGGTTCTAATGGAGTACCACTGGTGCTTTGGTGGTGGGTGTGCGGAAATAACAGTCATCACAGAGGTGTAAACCTATACCCCTAAGACATACACTGTGATATAAATCAAACTGCCTCAATAAAAATAACTTAATAAAAATAAACACATCAACTTATTTAAAAAATTAATTTAATTAAAAAATGTCATTAGAAGGGATGGTGATAATGACAACAATAACGATAATGATAATGTTCTGATACACAAATTTTGACTTCCTATACTCAGAATAATAATACAAAACACATTTTTTATGCTCTATGTTTGCTTAGTAGGTGAATGGATAGATGGATGAATGGGTGGATGGAAGGATGGATGGATGGATGGATGATGAATACTTGGTAAAAATTATAAATTTTATATAATTCCCACAACATTTCTAGGGAGCAAGAATCACTTATCTCAGTTTATAGATGACAAAGCAAACTCAGAAATCTAAAGACTGTTGTTAGCAAATACTGTTACTGTTTGGTATTATGTTTAGTCAGAGCTCTATTATATTTATATTCCTATTGTTGGCATCCTTTGAATATTTACTTATTCCTTCAGTGAGTATGTTCTTTACATTATTCTTCATACTCCTTGGGTAACCCTGTAAGATAGTGCTGTTACTATGTTTATGATATATATTCTTTATTGTCATGCCCAAAGTGTCCTACATGACAAGCTAAGTGGGAGATGTGAAATGCTATCTTCATTTAATCACATATCTGTCCCCATGGTCAACTCAAGAAGTAGTGCATACAAAAAAACTCTTGCTTCTGCTTTCCTGGAAACAGTGTTACCCAAAACAAATAAAATCTGTAGATATCCTCAGTTCCTCATTATTAGATAGTCATCTTGACCATTAAATTGTTATCATTAATTTGAATGTATTTGCCATTAGTGATGAGTCTCAGGACACTCATCACTAGGAATCATAGTATAGGAATCATAGTATTTTAAAAATATGTATTTGTTTTCTCTTATACATCATTTCTAACTATTAAATAGCCTAGTTAAATAGTGGTGTTTTTCAAAGAGATATTACCTTACACCAGTGAGAACGGCACATATTAAAAAAACAGGCAATAACAAATGTTGGCAAGGATTTGGAGTAAAAGGAACTCTCCTACACTGCTGATGAGAATGCAAACTGGTCCAACCACCATGGAAAGCTGTGTGGAGTTTCCTCAAACTACTAAAAATGGAGCTACCATATGACCCTGCAATTACACTCCTAGGAATATACCCAAAGGACACAAGAATATTAATTCAAAAGGATATTGCACCCCTATGCTTACTGCATCATTATTTACAATAGGTAAGATATGGAAACAACCCAAATGACCAAAAATTGTTGACTGGATCAAGAAGCTGTGGTATATAAATACAATGGAATACTATTCAGCAATCAAAAAAGGTAAACTCATGTCATTCACAGCAACATGGATGGAGCTGGAAGGGATTATGCTCATTGAAACAAGCCAGAAGGAAAAAAGAACAATATCAAATGGTTTCACTTATAGGAGGACTATAGGGGAATAAAATAAGGGATCAGAAAAAAATAACAATAATAATAAATAAACAAAATGAGCAGGCAACTATAAATCAGAGGCATTCTGCAAGGGAGGGGGAGGCAGAGGGTTAAAAACAGGGGAGGAAAGAGCACAAGGAACTATGGTGATGGTTGATGAATTGGTGGTAGGAATTTTATGGGGCATACACCTGAAAGGACAACGCATATAAGCACACATTGTACAAAAATGAACAGTGATGTAAAATATATCTGACGTAAAATAAGTAAATATGAAAAAAAAGAAAAAAAGTGATAATTTTATAATAAGGTAACACACCTATGACTTGTGTTCATGTAATGGCATCATTCCTAATTTTAAATGTACCCTACCATTCAGATCAATATATTATCAATGGATTTCAGATATTGAAAGTTCCTTACCCTCTAATTTCCTATTATTCATTTGCAAAAACTGATATATGCACAAAAATGCTATGGAGCTAAAGTTGGCATAAGATTGAAATTTCCTGGATATTAATACACATGGCAGACACTGCTAGTCTCCTCTCTAGGAATTTTCCCCACATCTTTTCACAGGATAAGTCAATTTTTGTTGTTGGCAAAGTGTCCAACTCTGATGGATAAATTCTGACCCAAAATTGATCTTTATTGTTCTTTTTACCAGGATGGCTTGGCCTAAAGATGTGAATATCAACCAATCATCCCCACTGGAGCTTCTTGAAACTTGGTGCATGTATTACAAGAAAGGCAGTGGAGAGAAATGTTCTTGGATCTTGCAAGCTCAGTTGAGTGAAAATAAGTGGTCCTGGCATTGACAATGAAGGAATGAGTCTAAGAATAGTCAACCTGTTGAGGTTGGAATATTAGATATTTAAAGAGTTCGCTTTTTCATGACCTCAGTTGAGTCAAAACACATGATGTCTACCTCAAGAATATTTCTATCCTGAGATGATTACATGTCTGCACCATTTAAGTCACATTTAGTTACACTTTCTATTTCTTTAAGTCTGAAACAGCCCAACTTATTTGATAGTTATTTTACTAGATGGAAACTGAAGAGAAGGCAAGCTTTGTATCCTTATGTTATGTTACCTTAAGTTATTAGACACCCTATGTGCTAGAGGCAGACAGAACAAGGATCCCATCAGAACTGCCATCTACAGCTTATATCTACCCATTTTGGCAAATTACTAAATCTCCCTAAGCCACAATCTCTTCACCTAAAAGCCAGAAATAATTATTGTGAAAAAGAAATGTATTTAACACACACCTGATGAATAACTAGTGTCAACTAACTGATAAATGATAATCTCCTTATTTCATTAGAATGATTTCCCACATTCAATGAAAGCTGGGTTTCATCCAATGAAGAATTTTATTCATCCCATTTAACTGAATTTTTGTTGTGTGATAAAGGCTATTAAAAAAAAAGCAAGCAGATATCTTAGAAAACCATGACTCTTTTTCCAGGAATCCTCCAAAGGATTTTTTTCATGAGATATGACTGTGACTTTTCATCGATTCCATTCCCTATTTCAACTTTTACTGTCTTTTTTTTTAAAGAATTATTTATTTATTTGTTTATTTATTTATTTATTTATTTATTTATGCAAGAACCGAGGTACAGGCCAGATGCGTGGGAGGGTGAGAGGATTCACCAGAGACAGTGCAGGGAACAGAACAGGCAGACTGATGTAACACACTGCGGAGGGGAGCAGCCAGAGAGACAGGAGAGGTCTGCTTCGCCATGTGGGTTTCTTGCTGGCCGGCCAGGGTGGAACCGGCGCTGCAGAGGCTGCGGACAACTTCACAGCACTGTGCTCAACCACCTGCGCCACCAGGGGAGGCCGTACTGTCTTAATTTATGGACAACATCCTTCCTTTGTGGTGAAGAAAACACCACAAACAATTTTCAGAATTTCTGTCATCAGGTTAGTTTCACTGGAAAACTATAAAGTAAACCATCAGACATGTAAGGTAGGTGTTGGTGAAATTTCCATGTTATCATCTTTCCTTCTTTCATCATTTCTTTTCAGAAAATCAGAATTTCAGAGACCAAGGCCAATTTATTCCAATCTATCCTTCTCTGTGCTTTTAAGGCTGTGCAGTAGTCAATATATGTAAGCATACAACACATCCATTTTTGTGGTGGTACATACCCTGTAGATTTATAACCAAACATTCCCAATTCCCAGGGTTTTTTTTGACTCTAGACATAGTTTCCCATATGAGAGCTATTCCTGTCCAATTTCTTCATCTGAAAAATGGGAATAATTAAGATCTTCTACCTCATAGAGTATATGAAAAGATAAATTGTTGGAAAGCAAAGTGCTTGACACACAAAAAAATACCTGTGACTCAAATTTCACTTTTTGAGACAGGAGAAGACCATAGGCATATATGGATTTTCCCTGTCCTAGAGATAATGAACATAGATTGTCACCATGAAGTTTCTGGTATGGGGATTTTCCTGATTGAGCTTGTCTTCACCAGTATTACACTCATGACTGCTAGTCTTTACTGATAATATCCTGATGTAGTTAAAATTAAGTGTTTTCTCTGCCTGCCTCCTTCACTTGAATACCACTGTGGTTGATTGTTTGCTTGCATGCTTGTTTTTCTTTCTTTTTTTTTTTTTTTTTGCGGGGCGGGGGGGGGGGCGGGCAGCAATAAGTACCACTATGTAGGAACATATTTTGCCTGGAAGACACTTAAGGGGCTAAGGATTGTTTATTTGCCTAAACATCATATGTGCCGAGCCAGTGCTGTGATAAACTTCAAAAATATGAGGCACTCAGTCATTTGGTGTTGAACTAATAGTTGTGCAGGAACTATATTCCTGCAAGTGAAAGATTATAAAATAAATAACTCCAGCTGGTATCAAGAGCCCCAATAATTGACATGGTGCTGTGAGTCTTGAGTAAAAAAAATTTGGGAGTTTGGTTTCTTTCAACTTTTAAGTTTTAGAGCAAAATAAACTGGATCTCAGAACTTAATACTTTTGCGCTTCAATATGTCTGGTTTTAACTTGCAAGGGGATTTAAACTTTACACTAAATTACATCCTTTGATAACTCTTCATGGAAGAGACATATTCCAAATGCAGGCAACCAACCTCTTGTGTAACATTAATTTAATGGTTAAGCCCACTGGGTTAAGAAATGAAGCTGAAGAATGTTAGAAGTTTTCCAGTAGAGTTTCACCTATGTTCTCTTACCCACCTTGTAATCATCCTCATCTAGAGGGGAGGACATTCTCTTTGTTGATGGGCAATAGCAAGTTGTCTACATTTTTATCTTGGGGTAAGCTAATCTATCAAAAAATCATTGACACATGAGAAATGTGGTTTCTTCTCTTTCCTCTCCTACCCTAGGACTAGGGAAGTTAGTGACTCAAAATTTCCTTATTGAAGGTTGTACCTTATGGGTATGAAGTTACACCCCTATTTGCCTCTAACCACTGTAAATATTAACTTTATATTAATGAAAATCATTATTTCATTTCTTTTGATTCTTTGTCTTATATCTGAAATGGTTCAGTCATCATGCAAAGAAAGGACTCCTTCAAATCTTAGCTCCTGAATGTTAGCCAATCTGTTTTCTTTCTCTGTATATCATCTTTCTGATGTCTCCTTTCCATTCATTTCAGTGCCCATGATTTCTTGTTTGTCCTTGAGAACACAAAGTAGATGATTCGAAATCATTGCTTCCTACTTGGAATCTTTATCAACAGAATACTCTTCCCGGGATTCTTGAGATTAATACACCCTAAGTTCCTTCTCCATACAGTTTCATGAGGTACATGTTGTTTTGTGTTGTTGCCTTTTATTCCCAAGAAAGTTGCAATATTCTGAGTCTGAGCAGAGATACTGATGGAAGGGTGGAAGAGAGGAGAGATGAGGAAAGAAGACAGGAATTGAAGGGAGGCAAAGAAGGCAGGGAATTCTTGTTGCCATAAAAGGAGTTCCTCACATGAAGTTGGGGCTTTACTGTTATTTTAATTGGCATTTTCTAAGCAATCTTGTTATGTTTGGCCTTATAATTCCATTTCAGAATAATAATATGTATTGCCCAACAGTGATACCTTTAAACAGAACCACTCATGTGTACACATAGGTAATTCTTCATAGGACTGACAAACCAATGAACAATACAACTGAGGATCTTTCAGATGAAAAAAAAAAAAAAAGAAACTCAAAAGGAAAACTAGAGTGTTAGGGGTTTGACTTTCAGCTCACAAACTATAGCAGAAAAAAATGTTCCTGTCCCTATCTATGTTCTCATCAAATGACTTTCTAAGATGAAATTCCCTTTGCAACTAACAAGTAAGCAAAATATAGTTCAGTCCTTCCTGGAGATTCCCTTTCTGCTCTAAGCAATGCATCCAGGTTCTTAAATACTAACAAGACTCAGCAGGGCAAGAGGAAGCAGATATTATGTTTTCAATTGTTTGGCTAAAGTGGCCTTAACCCAATTCCTTTGTTATCCCTGCTCCAATCCCAAAGTAAAACTATGGGTTTTTTTTTTTTTTAGTTAATATTGATTTACAGCACTGTATATGATTCAGGGGAATAGATTCACACCTCTGCAGATGTCCATCCACCACCAGAACACCTATATCCCTTTATCATACATCAAGAAGCTTTAATAGGGTATTCAGATCTCTGCCACTACAGTCAAACCTGGGACACAGGCAATGTTTGTCAGGTAGTTTTAACCCCATCTGCACAGAAATACCAGCAGCCACTCTGTTTAATTTTGCTGCTTATATAATGGTGCTGCCACTAGGACACCAGAGGATCCTTCTTACGACACATCTTATAAACTCCCGTCTCTTCCATTCTGCTTCAAGTCCAGGTAAATGTCAAGTCTAGGAAATCTTTGTTCTCTAGGTTTTTTTCCAAGTCACTTTTCTGTGAACAGATAACCTCCCTGAGGGCATGAGGATATATAAACTAAAAACATATATATATATTTAAATATATATTATATATAATATATATTTATACATATTTTTGTATATATTTTATGTATATTTTTTAATTCTGTGAAAAACTTCCTCTGTGCTCACATTAATGTGTGAAAAGGAAAGAGAAACCTAACAAAAAAAGTGATATTGCAAAATATTAACCACCCACCCACACTGTCCCAACCACCTTACCTATTATCTTCTCTTATCTTAGCCTTCCCTCTGTCCCATAACCCACTGTGTTGTTGATTGCATGTGGCATCAGTGGCTAGTTTCTGTAGTTGTCAATTTGCCACAATGTAAGGTTAAATCTAGATTTTTTTAACTAATGATTTTTTCCTAAAAATAATATTCATATTGGACACTTTGAAAAATTCAGAAAACCCTGGTAAAGAAAATAATGCCACCACCCAGAAGTACAGTAAGGCATTGATATACATACATATGGATGGTTTTCAAAATTTTTATGAGGTGGAATAGGTAAGTTGGAAATTAAGAGTTTTGTGTTTCTCAGCTTAAGAAATATTATGGCCGGGCCTCCCCGGTGGCGCAGCGGTTGAGCGCTGGGTTGCGAAGCTGCCCGCAGCCTCTGCAGTGCCTGTTCGATCCACGGCTGCTCCCGGGCCACTGGAGGAGGGTCCCACATGGCGCGTAGACCTCTCCTGCCGCCCGGTGCTCCCCTCAGCAGTGTACTTCGGTCCTTCTGCCTGCTCTGCTCCCCGCTCTGGCTCTGGTGAATTCTCTCACCCTCCCGCGCTTCTGACTGTACCCAGTGCTTGTATAAATAAATAAATAAATAAATAAATAAAATCTTTAAAAAAAAAAGAAATATTATGGCCAATATTTCTATTTAGTTACACATTCTGTATTTCAATGCTTAATAATTTAGAAGCTAAAATTTCATGAGGTTATCTTTATTTTATTTTTTATAAGGTCAACTTTGAATTGAGTATTTTTTTTAATAAATTTTATTGTTATATTCCCCATACAATTGCAGCCCCCCCATTCTGACCCCAATCCCTCCCCTCCCACCCCCGCCCCCCTAAAAGTGTCTCTGGTTCATAGTTTTTTGTTGATTTTGATTTTCACTTTCTTATAGTTATTCATTTTCCTGGTCCCTTATTTAAGTTTTCTAGATTCCTGCTATGAGTGAGACCATCCGGTATTTTTCTTTTTCTTTTTGGCTTATTTCGCTGAGCATGATCCCTTCCAGCGCCATCCATGTTGCTGCAAATTGCATGTGTTTATCTTTTTTGAATGCTGAGTAATATTCCATGGTATATATGTACCACATCTTCTTGATCCAGTCATCTATTTTTGGGCATTTGGGTTGTTTCCAAAGCTTAGCTATTGTAAACAGTGCTGCTATAAACATAGGGGTGCAGGTGCTCTTTGGAATTGATGTTTCTGTGTCCTTTGGGTAAATACCTAGGAGTGGAATTGCTGGATCATATGGAAGCTCTATGTTTAGTAGGTCCAGAAATCTCCACACAGCTTTCCACAGTGGTTGGACCAGTTTGCACTCCCACCAACAGTGCAGAAGAGTTCCTTTTTCTCCACACCCTCGCCAACATTTGTTGTTGCTAGTTTTTTTAATATGTGCCATTCTCACTGGTGTAAGATGGTATCTCATGGTAGTTTTGATTTGCATTTCCCTGATGACAAGTGATGTTGAACATTTTTTCATATGCCTGTTGGCCATTTGCATTTCCTCTTCAGAGAAGTTTCTTTTTAGCTCTTCTGCCCATTTTTTGACTGGATTATTTTCTTTGTTGTTGTTGAGTCTCATCAGCTCTTTGCAGATTTTTGTGATCAGTCCTTTATCATTAGTGTTGGGTGCAAAAATGTTCTCCCAGTTGGTGGGGTTTCTCTTTGTTTTTGTTATTGTCTCTTTTGCTGTGCAAAAGCTCTTTAATTTGATGTAGTCCCAGCTGTTTATCTTTGCCTTCACTATCACTGCTTTGGGTGATGTGTCTGTAAAGATGTCTTTGATGTGCAAATCATGTAGTGTTTCGCCTATATTTCCTTCTATATATTTTATGGTTTCAGGTCTTATGTCTAGTTCTTTAATCCATTTTGAGTTGATTTTTGTGTATGGTGTGAGGTAGTGGTCAAGCTTCATTCTTTTGCATGTAGCGACCCAGTTTTCCCAGCACCATTTATTGAACAAACTTTCTTTGCTCCAATGCATATTCTTTGCTCCTTTGTCAAAGATTAGTTGACCATAAATCTGTGGGTTTATTTCTGGATTTTCTATTCGATTCCATTGGTCTGTATGTCTGTTCTTGTTCCAATACCATGCAGTTTTGATGATTATGGCTTTGTAGTATAGTTTGAAGTCTGGGAGTGTGATGCCTCCATTCCCTTCTTTTTTTTTCAGGAGAGCTTTGGCTATTCGGGGTTTTTTGTGATTCCATATGAATTTCATCAATAATTGTTCTATTTCTTTGAAGAATGACATTGAAATTTTGATTGGAATAGCATTGAATCTGTATATTGCTTTTGGAAGGATGGCCATTTTAATAATGTTTATTCGTCCAATCCATGAGCAGGGGATGTCTCTCCATTTCTTTGTGTCTTCTTCTATTTCTTTTAACAGTGTTTTATAGTTTTCTTTGTATAGGTCCTTTACCTCTTTTGTTAGATTTATTCCCAAATATTTGATTTTTTTTGTTTCAATAACAAAAGGGATGGTTTTTTTGATTTCTTCTTCTTCAGATTTATTGTTTGTGTATAGGAAGGCTACTGACTTTTGCGTGTTGATTTTGTATCCTGCCACTTTACTGAACTGATTGATGAGTTGAATTAGCTTTTCTGTGGAGTTTTTGGGGTTCTCTATGTATAATATCATATCGTCTGCAAATAGTGATAGTTTGACTTCTTCTTTTCCTATTTGGATTCCTTGGATGTCTTTCTCTTGTCTTATTGCCCTGGCTAGGACTTCCAGTATTATATTGAAAAGCAGTGGTGAGAGTGGACATCCTTGTCTTGTTCCAGATCTTAATGGAATTGCTTTCAGCTTTTCACCATTGAGAATGATACTGGCTGTTGGCTTGTCATAGATGGCCTTTATGATGTTGAGGTATGTTCCTTGTATCCCAAGAATTTCAAGGGCTTTTATCATGAATGGGTGTTGCACTTTGTCGAAAGCTTTCTCAGCATCTATTGATATTATCATATGGTTTTTATATTTCTTTTTGTTGATGTGTTGGATAACGTTGATTGATTTTCGGATGTTAAACCATCCTTGTGCCCCTGGAATGAATCCTACTTGGTCATGGTGAATTATCTTATGGATACATTGTTGGATTCTGATAGCTAAAATTTTATTGAGGATTTTTGCATCAGTGTTCATTAGGGAGATTGGCCTGTAGTTTTCCTTTTTTGTGTTGTCCTTGTTCGGTTTTGGTATTAGTGTAATGTTGGCTTCATAAAACGTGTTTGGTATTGTCCCTTCCTTCTCAATTTTTTGGAAGAGTTTGTGAAGGATAGGCACTAATTCGTCTCTGAATGTTTGGTAGAATTCATTTGTAAATCCATCAGGACCTGGGCTTTTGTTTTTGGGGAGGTTTTTGATTACCATTTCAATTTCGCTAATTGTAATTGGTCTGTTTAGGTGTTCTATTTCTTCTTTATCTAGCTTTGGGTGATTGTAGAATTGTAGGAATTTGTCCATCTCCTCTAGATTGTTAAACTTGTTTCCATATAACTGTTCATAGTAGTTACTGATTATTCTTTTGATTTCTGCTGTGTCCGTTGTGATTTCTCCTCTTTCATTGATGATCCTGTTTATTTGTGCTTTCTCCCTTTTTTCCTTTGTGAGCCTGGCTAGGGGTTTGTCTATTTTATTGATTTTTTCAAAGAACCAGCTCTTGGTTTCATTGATCTTTTGGATTGTTTTTTTAGTTTCAATTTCATTTATTTCTGCTTTGGTTTTTATTATTTCTTTTCTTCTACTGGTTTTGGGGTTTTTTTGTTGTTCTTTTTCTAGATCTTTGAGCTTCGAGATTAGGTTGTTTCTTTGCGTTCTTTCTTGTTTCTTGATATGAGCTTCTATTGCTATATATTTTCTTCTTATTACTGCTTTTGCTGCATCCCATACATTTAGGATATTGGTGTCCTCCTTGTCGTTCAATTCAAAAAATTTTTTAATTTCTTCTTTGATCTCCTCATTAGTCCAATGGTCTTCCAGTAGTGTGGTTTTTAATCTCCATGAGGTAGGAAAGTTCCTTGCCTTCTTTTTATGGTTTATTTCTAGTTTGATGCCTTCATGGTCAGAAAAGATGGTTGATATGATTTCATTCTTGGTGTATCTGTTGATGTTTGTCTTGTGCCCCAGTATGTGATCGATCCTGGAGAATGATCCGTGTGCGCTTGAGAAAAATGTGTACTCCGTTTTTTTGGGGTTTAGTGTTCTATAGATGTCTGTTAAGCCCAATTGCTCTAGGTCCTTATTTAGAGCTTTGGTTTCTTTACTTATTTTTTGTCTTGTTGATCTATCCATTGTTGATAGTGGTGTGTTGAAGTCTCCCACTACGTATGTGTTTTCTCTGATGTCTGTTTTCAGAGAGGACAACAGTTGTCTAATATATTTTGGTGCTCCTTCGTTTGGTGAGTATATGTTAATGAGTGTTATTTCTTCTTGAAGTATTGTCCCCTTGATCATAATGTAGTGACCATTGGGGTCTCTTTTTATCTTTTTGAGTTTGAAATCTGTTTTATCTGATATAAGTATAGCTGTTCCTGCTTTATTTTTTGGTCCATTTGCTTGTAGGATTGTTTTCCATCCTTTAACTTTGAGCCTATTTTTATCTTTTGTAGCTAAATGTGTTTCCTGGAGACAGCAAAAGGTTGGGTTTTATTTCTTAATCCAGGCTGCAACTCTGTGTCTTTTTATTGAAGAGTTTAGTCCATTTACATTTAGAGTTAATATTGATATGTTAACATCTGTATTTGCCATTGTGTTTGTCTTTCCTTTGATTTTATTTATTTAATCTTTTAATAACTTTTTTTTTTTTGGCCTTCTTTCATTGTTATTCATCCCTCTGAGGTTCTGGCTTTAGGACTCCTTGTAGTATTTTTTGGAGTGGGGGTTTAGTTGCAATGAAATTCCGGAGTTTCTGTTTGTCTGGGAAGGTCCATATTCTTTCTTCAAAGAGGAAGGAGAGCTTTGCGGGATAGAGTATTCTTGGTTGGCATCTGTTTTCTTGGAGTCTGTTGACTATGTCCCTCCACTCTCTCCTTGCCCGTAGTGTTTCTTCGGAGAAGTCTGATGTCAGCCTGATTGGTTTTCCTTTGAATGTTATCTGTTTCTTCCCTCTTGCCAGCTTCATTATTTTTTCCTTGTCCTGGATTCTTGGGAGCTTTACTATTATGTGTCTTGCTGTATTTTTCCTTTCGTCCTGGAAGTTTGGTGTTCTTCTTGCTTCTTGTATATCAATTTTCAGCTCCTTCTTCACATTTGGGAAGTTCTCTTCAATTATGTCTTTGAATATTTTCTCTGTTCCTACATCTCTCTCCTCTCCTTCTGGTATTCCTATAACTCTTATATTTCCTTTCCTCATGGAGTCAGATAGTTCCCGAAGTCTTTCTTCGTTCTTTTTCCTTCGTACTTCTCTTTCCTTTTCTGTTTTGGTTCTTTTTATTTCTGTGTCTTCAAGATTACTTATTCGTTCTTCCATTTCATCTATTCTGCTTTCATTGCTTTTCCCAGAATTCTTTAGTTCTTCCATTAATTCTTTGATCTCCTGCATTTCTTTTACTTCCCTCTTTAGGGACTCAATTTCTTTCTTCTGACCATTGTTTTCCCTCTCTAGGGACTCAGTTGCATTCTTCTGATCGTTGATTATTTTTCCCTTATCATTGTTTTCCTTTATGACTTCTGTCAGTTTTTTAATCACGGCAATTTTAAATTCTCTTTCTGGAAGGCTCAGAAATTCTTCCAAGTTATTGTCGTTGCAATCTGGGGGCTGGTTTTCTTTTTGTGGTGTGCTTTTTCTCTGGAGAGTTGCTAGGTTGCGTGTGGTTCTTCTCCTCCCTACTGTCTGTTTTCTAATTTGCCGTATGCGTTGGGACACTGTGTTGATGGGACTGGCCGGCATCTTGGGTGGGCTTCTCTGTACCCCTCTGGTTCCTCCAGGAGTCATCTGTCAGTTTCAAGCAGTCTTTACTGGAGAAAGGTCCCTGTTCTAAAATGCCAATGTGGGGACACACTCCCCTGTGCGCCTGGTCTGCCCCGGCGGTGGGTTCCTGCTCCCCTCTGGGCTTGGACTGCAGGCCAGAGGGCGTCTGGCGTGGGCGAACTTCCCCCGCTCACCTCTGGCTCCTGAGGAAGCCTTCTGCAGGTAGTCTTTACTGAAGAAGTGTCCCTGTTCTAAAATGGTGATGTGGGACACACTCCCTGCGCGTCTGGTCTCAGGCACACTCTTCTGCGCGCCTGGTCTGCCCCGGCTGTGGGTGCTCGCTCTCCCTGTGGGCTCAGACAACTTGTTTGGAAGGGCTAACTCCCCAGCTGGCCACTAGCTCCTTCAGGAGCCTCTGCTGGCTTCAAGTCGCTAGGTGGCGCCAGAGATCTCTCCTAGAGCCCTTGGGGAGCTGATTTTCCACCCCGTGGGACAGGGAGCAGAGCGGGGATGGTAGGGTACACCTCAACGGCTTTGGGGTGCTGTGTCTGCCTTGTGCCCCACCGTCGTGGGGAACCCACGCCCCTAATTTCGTGCCCCGGGTCTCAGTTCCAAAGCCCTCAGTTCCAGGACGCGGGCTGTAGCCCAGATCAGTGGCACGGGAATGGCGCCTTTTGAATCCCGCTCCCCTGCCTGGGCGCCTGGTTCCTGCTCACTCAGGGAGGGCCTCCGCGGTCTCCCTGCAAGCCTAGGTTGCAGGCGCGGGGACCTGGGCAGCTGCCATCCGATCCGGATCAGCGCGCTGCTTTCCGTGCAAGCTTACCGGGGCGGCGGGGGCTGTGTGCTGGTGCTGGTCTCCTCCTGGGGGGCGGGGCTCTCTTTAATGGCCCCTGGAGCTCACCTCCGCGGCGGATCCTGCAGGGTTCTCCGCAGCTCCCGTTCACGGGGTGTGGTGGCTGAAATAGTTCCTTTCCACTCACAGTCCCACTTGCTGCGTCCGTTTTTCTTGTTGGCCATTTTGATTTGTTGTTTCCCTCCTCTCTGCCGGTCGGAGAGTGCCGACTTTGTGGGCGGGGGAGGGGAGCAGGGTTCTGCGCTTCCCTCCCTTCTGGTCCTCTTTTACGGCAACTTTCTTCTTTGGGCAGTTTGCTGGAGTCGTCCGTTTATCTTCCGTGTCCCAGTTCTCACTGGGACCTGCCGCTTTTCCTCCCTATTAACTTTTTTTAATGGGAGATCTTACTCGCAGCGTCTCCTCGCCGCCATGTTGCTCCGCCCCTCTCCTGAATTGAGTATTTTTTTAAAGATTTATTTATTTTTATACAAGAGCTGGGGTACAGGCCAGAGGCGTGCGAGGGTGAGAGACAGAGCGGGGAGTAGAACAGGCAGCCAACTGAAAAACACTGCTGAGGGGAGCAGCGGGCATCTCCCTGGCCTTCCAGGATTCGAACCTGTGCTGCAGAGGCTGCGGACAGCTTCACAGTGCTACGCTCATCAGGGGAGGCCGCATGAGGTTATCTTTCTTATGTAATCTTCCTTTTACCACTGTGAAATAATAGAATTGTCTCATTTAATTTAAAATGTTTCCCTTAAATATGCTTTTGGTATCAATATTGCTTTCTTTCTTTGGTTTATAGTTCCCTAATATCAGAATTTTACCTTCAACTTAGTTATGAGTTCCCTTATTTTGGAATTTCTCTTAGCTTGTGATTCTTTGTATTTGGCAGGTCACAATGCATGACAAATGTTGTCCCAATTTCTGTTTGGTCTTACTTCTAACTTATACTTCCTCATCATGAAAAAGGAACATAATAAACTGACAGCATCACACTTAAAGATGAAATTCTTGTGATAGTTCCATTAAAATTAGAATAAGAGAAACAGGGTTGATATTTCTGCTCCTTGGAAGATCCCACCAATGCTGTGAGTGAGACATGAAATGGATCTGTTCATACTCCATGGAAGACTTTGACAATTACTGTCCAGATCATATTTCATGAACAAAAAGTTAGAATTAGTATAGAAAGATACCACAGTGTGGCATAATTTATACTAAGATCACCCTCTCTTAATAGACTCAAATGTTAGCTCTTTACTCATATTCTAGATGTGTCCCACTTAGGATTGCCAATCCAGATAAACTCTGCTCTTATTCGTACTGATTACCAATTGAGTATATTTGAGAGTCAAGTAAATTTAGCAACAAAGAAACCTTGCTTCACGATAAATAAAAGATAGAGACTGTTATTTACATTTATGTGCACCTTCACATTTTCCTACAAAATAAAATCTATTGCATCTTACCTGATATCTGAGACCCTTGATCAACTTGTACTTTCTAGATTTGTCTGGTCTATCTCTAATTGCTGCTTAGCCTTGACCACAACTTTCCTACTTGCCAGAGCTGACGATTTACTGGTCTCCAAATGAATCTTGGATTTTTACATCTTGATGACTTTATTCAAAAATTTTAAAGTTCTGCAGTGACATGAAAGTTGATGAAGTTACCTTTTTAATATAACATGTAATGGTACAACTACAAAAATTTGTTTCCCATCACCATAACTTTGGATGGTGTTGGTTCAGTGGTCTTAATAACTAAGAGAGGAATGCCTCCACCAGGCAATATGGAAATAGTTCCATTAAAGAAACGTTAAGGGTACTTTTTAGCCAATTATTGCTCCTGATGGCATTTGAAAATCAGGGAAAATAAGCAATTAATATGACTTTTTAGCTGACATGATTGATACCATATATGACGGAGTAATAGGTTTGCTGCTACATCATGGATACCAAGATTATTATTCTGGAAAATAGAAAATCCTTCAAGGTATCTACCATGAAAACTGTCATGTTTGCTGGTTAAAATTAATAGAGGATTCCAGGAAACCTCCAAGAAATCAGATCAATAGGAATGAAAGTTTAGTTTACCAGATAATATAAAAATGTGTGCAATATAAAAGGAACATGGAAAACACAAGTAAGAAAACTTATATAATACAAACTGGTATCTGGAATGTGGAAAAGGTATAGAATTAGGTAATCATTCATTTTTCCTTGCTTTCCTATGTGTATGTGTTTATCCTAGTTGTATACCTTCATGTTGCATTGTTTCTCCATACATTAAATTTATAGATTTCTCACATCACTTACAATCATTTTTCAGTGGATCCATGGGGCATACAATCATTGTCTGATATATAATTTTATCTATTCCTTTTCAATATTTATACAACTATGTGTTAGTTTGCTAGGGCCACCATAACAAATACCACAAATTGGGTGGCTTAAACTGAATTTTATTTTCTGGTAGTATTGGAGAGTAGTAGTCAAAAATCAAAATGTTGGCATGATTATTGTCTGCTGAGGCCTTTCTCCTTGGCTTGTAGATGTCTGGCTGTCTTCTCCCAGTGTCTTTACATTGTCTTTTCTCTCTACTTCTCTATGTCATCTCCTCTCTTTATAAGGACATCAGTTGGTCATATTGGATTAAGGCCACCCTAATGACCTCATTTTAAATTAATTATTCCTATAAATACCTTATCTCCAAAATACAGTTGTGTGGTACTAGGAGTTAGAAGTTCAACATATGAATTATGGGGGAAAGACACATTTAAGCACATAACAAACTAATGGCTATCTCTTGTTTAACTCTTTTGGTAATAAACTTACTCAACAAGTAGAGATTATTATAGACAGAATTTACTTATTCTTTTTTCAAAAGATTTCAGTGCATTCAATACATGAAAGCACATTTTTGTAATGAGATAATACATAATGGGTGAAAAATTATTAAGTGGCATGTAAATTTAAGGAGCATTTATTATCTTTACTGCCATCACTTTTATGACATTGTACTTACTGAATAACTATCATAATTATTATCTTTTCTCAGGTTTTTGAACAACAAAAGATTTTACCATAATGTTAAATGCAAAATAGTTCAGGGAATTTATTTTCATATTTATTTTTCTTTCTAAGTATTTTATTTTATTGCTGTGACACAATAATTGTTTTGAGGAAATCACAGGTCATATATCTTTGAAGGACAATCATTTTAAACCCTACTTAATTAGAATTAATCCATTTATAAATAATTCCATTTATAAATATAAATAAATAAATAAATCCATTTATAAATAATTCCATTTAATATATGGCATATTAAATGGAAAAATACTAAGCAAAATTTGTTTCTAGAACATTACCATTATGTGTTAAGAAAAGTGATATAATGCCATCTACTTGTTACTTTAGAAAATTACTTGCTGAAATTTGTTACTTGCTAAAAATTGTTACTAACAAGTTTTTTAATTATCAAATATCTGAGGTAACTTACTGACAATCAAGTATTTTCTGCAAAATTTTCAGATAAATAATCTACAACTTAAGTCTCTGACAGTCATAACATTCTTTTCTTCTATTAGAATGTTGTCACTTTATCAGTTGACATTTAATTATCACTGCTCCCAAATCTCTAACTATTCTTACATGCTTAACATGTACAATTTCTGAAAATTTATATTTTATTAAAGCAGTTTTTGTTTTAAAATGTTTTAATGCTAGAAATATTTTATGTATTGTACAAGAAATATAGTTAGGCTTAAACCTTAAGATTTTATAATATACACAAAGTTATTATCTTGCTTTTCTCTTTCTCTTAAAGGAAAATGATCATAAATAATCACAAAATAAATCTTTCATTTAATCCTTCTTCAGTTGTATTACTAAGAACAGTTTAATTGGGCTACATGCTTAGTTTACAAAAATAAATGAGAAATGAGCTCTCCTTAGTGAAGTTCTTAATGTTTAATCTTGAATTTACAGCATAGCATGAACATACTAAGTAATTTAAATATATGACTTTTCTATATATGTTTTACTTCCATTAGACCAATACAATCAATAATAATTGTAATAGAAGCTTACATACTTAGAAAATATGGCCAGCATTTCCAAATAATTTTTTATTAAAATCTTTTTTTCTCGTAAAATACAGAAATATTAACAAAATCCAAACAATACAGATTGTATCATTAAAAGGTGAGAGGAATAATTTTTAAAAATTCTATGTATGTTATATGTGCAACTTATACCAGTAAAGTTATAGCTGCTGGCTACCTCTTCACCACCTTTACCCCATGAAACCTCACATTAGAGTCAGGACAACACACAGCCACAGTGCACCTTAAGCACAGCCTCTTAAGGGTCCCAATCCTCACCACCTCCTCAATAGTTCCCTGCTGATCTTCAAAACCAGACAAAGGGACTTTGAATTCACTGAAAGTGGGAATGGAATATACTTTGAAAGAGTGGCAAATTATAATAAACATTTCCACAATTTTGAAATTATAATATTGATTTTTGTTTTGTAAATTTATCCAGAATTTAACCATCACTTCCAGAAGCAACAGAAGTAATTAAATGCAATTTGCAAAGATTCATTTATGAGTTTTATGGAGAAGACTTTAACAGCTATGCCATTAAGAAAGTTTTAAACAACTCTCCTTTTCTATAGGCCAAAAGCTGGTGAGCTAGATGCTTTGGAATTTCTAACAAGTTGGAATTATTAAAAAATGGAGTAGAACAAGATGGAAATTATTTGTGCTGAATTGTTGATGTTAACATTGGCAGCAGTAAAAATTTTGGGGGAAATTAAGAGTGAAATTTAATCTGTACAACAAATAGATTTTTGGTATTACATAAATATATATAATGCACATGTAAAAGAAACTGAGAGAGAGCAGGAATATTCTGCTACAGGTTTTGCTTAGCAGTTACAAGGAAATATATGACTGATAATTTTAGGGGCACATACATTTATTATTCATTATTTAGTAACAGATATGTGATAATTTGAGAAAATACCCTTATATCATATGACTTTCAAATGAGAATTATGTGAATAGAGAGGTCAAAAAAGTAAATGTCACTCTGTATTTTATATGTCTTTGTATTTTCTGCTTTTGAAACAAAGTAAGCTTCCACAAGCTTTGCAATTTCTAGGGGTTAAGGGAACATTCCCTATTTTTAAAACAGAGCTCAGAAACATAATTATGTGATTCCTACATTGGTTCTCACATATTACACTGTGAAGAGAGAAGAGCTTGTGAGGTGGTACAAAAAATTAAGTAGCAGGTGCTTGATCTTCAGGAAAAATAGTTGTGACTTTACTGTAAAGTAAATGTTCAGACTTGAAAGAATTTAAAAGAGAATGACCTGAACATAAAGTTTCAAGTATATACATAGGATATTGCTGCCTCTCCTACAGCATGTAGGCATATGCTTTGGTGTCTGAGGCCACATTCATTCTTCAAAACAATTAACAGACAGCCAAACACATTTGCTTTTCCACCTCCCAGTGATACTGACTCCATGGTGAAGCAATGGGATATCCACATGCCTCCCTTGGGTAGACTGGCCCATCAAATTTTATTTTAAGAATAATTTTGGTGATTTTTAAGTTTAATGTATGTAATGTCTGAAATTGTTGTAACACCTATTCATTGACACTATTCTCAGTATTCCAGGTTAAGGTTAGGTCTACCTGAAAATAAAGAACACTATTATGCCCTTACAAACCTGTTTATATTTGTTAATAAGTCCAAGAAATACTTTGTAAGCTATGTACAAAAAAAAAATGCTGTAATTGTGAGGATCTTCAGAAATTCCATTTGGGACTATTGAAAAGGAAACTACATCCAGGTTATTATTTTTATCCATGGTAAATGGAAAACTGTTTTACATTTTGTAGTACCTATTGCTAGCAGATCCAGGGTAACCACACAAACAGTGCTGTTCAACAGGAACCTGAGGCAGAGTGAAACTGAATGTGGTGATGACATGTATGTACTTTGAAACTTAAGAACTTAAGAGAAACTTCCACAGAACTCTTTTGTGATCTTTGTGACCACAAATAGCCATAAACCAGAGGCTGCTAGTTTTCCCAGATGTATGAGGCTCTAAGATAAAAAGCACAATGTCCTAAGGATTATAACCCTAGAGGAGATTTCTTTTGAATCCCCAACATACATATCAGAACACCACCAAGAAGCAGAGTGCCAAGTTATTTTTCATTTCACTGTGTTGTAAATTTACCCAAATGTTAAATTTTCCCAATATCACCTTAGAGATGGGGTCTGCACAACTTGACCACTTCCTGTTTTCTATTTCTTATGCTTTGTCTTGCTGCCAATTCAGAAATGCCTATACTGTTATGATTTATTAGAAGTGTGATATTTTAATTAAATAATACAAGAGTGCTACAACTAGCATTGCCTACTTTAACTCAGCATTCATCCACAAGTATGTATGCAATTTGAATAATTGCTTATATTAATCTGCTTAATAAATAGTAAAGGATTCCATTCATTTTAACAGCAAAGAAAGGAGACTGAGACCATTTCAGAGCTAATTACCTGGGTGAACTAACTAGTGGATTATTTCCACTAGTCCCTGGAAAGATTAGTTTGGGGTCCACCCATCACAGGTAACAATACATCCAGGATAATACTCACCCAAGCTTAGAAGCTAGACACAAAATGCTGAGGAAAGCACTCAAGTCAACGCTGATGTCTCAAAGAATTCATACTGGCTTACTTTCCCAAAATAATAGGTTAATGTGAAGTCATTTTTAAAAAGAACAGGTCACTGTTTGTGATAAAAAAGCTATGACAGAATAATACAAACCATATTGATGCCAGAAGTGAACACATTGCCCAGTGACCAGAAGCCAGTTGCCCAGAAGCCAATAACCATACCACCAGCTTTGGAGCAAAGAATACTTTATTGCAATATTAACCTGGCAAGGAGACTGAATGCAAGGCTGTCTCCCTAAGGATGAAGCTGTGTGTTTGGGGAACAAAGAAAGTATAAGAAATACAAGTGGTAGAATCTGATCAGTTGCTTTCTGCTGAATCAAGATACAAATCAATTTTTGATCAAGAACTGCAAGAAAACTGAGCACACCTCACTTCTAAATGTTGTTGTTAACCCATAAGCTAGATAGCTTATTATTATTATTAATTTTTTTAATGGCATTTTCTGTTCTTAGCAATGAGAGTTCACCTGAGGACAGTGATTGTTCTCCTGGGCCTGCACTCTGAAATACAATTTGTAGATTTATGAAAAACCCATTTTTCATTCCATTTAAGTTAGGTTAGGGCATTTTTGACCCACTCATTCACTTTCAAAGCCCTGCTATTCTTTCAAGACAAGCAGAAAAAGGTAAGGTCCACTACAACCACCATGATTTCAGCTCTTCCTTGAATTTCTGTGTTCCTCATTTCTGACTGAATAGTGATGTTGGCCTGCAGGCAAGGAATAAAATGGCTTTGCATTCATTTGGAGGTACATGTGGGTCCAACCTGCTTAGCCATCATCACATGATATTGGAGTGTGGTCTTGGAAAATCCAGAAATGCAGTACATACAGAACTTAGACAGGAGATCAATAAATTCTAGAAATTCTAGATCAATAAATTCTGACTGAATAGTGATGTTGGCCTGCAGGCAAGGAATAAAATGGCTTTGCATTCATTTGGAGGTACATGTGGGTCCAACCTGCTTAGCCATCATCACATGATATTGGAGTGTGGTCTTGGAAAATCCAGAAATGCAGTACATACAGAACTTAGACAGGAGATCAATAAATTCTAGAAACAGGGCTAGGAAATCAATTATTTAAATGCTGTAGAAAATTTATCTGACCTCTTGGATATCCTAGGGTTGTCAGAGCATCCTGAAGAGTTATTTTTTGAAGCTAAGTAGCTTGTTGCCTAATTTTTTCTACAGTGTGACAAAGAGTGGCAGACAGGTTTCTTATCATGTCTCTATTCACATAAACTCCACAGTGAGAGCAAAGCATTCAAATAGCAGTCCAATTTAAGTTATCTTGAGAGCTTGCTAGTACACTTCTTTTACATTTAAAAGGTTTTACTTGTTTATAAATGGAAAGAGGGGTGATAAAGTGACTTAGCAGGCATTGTCCTCCAAATTGCCAGATATCTAGTCTGTGTCACTTGCAGGCTTCCAAAATTCTTTCTAGGGAAGTAGAGAGGTACTCATTTGGTCCTACTATATGTCCTGGAACTTCATGAGGTTTATTGATCCAGGGAGTCTCTTTAGCAGTCATGTTATTACATAGTCATTGTAATGGTTCAGTCCTGTTCTTCCTTCAGTGTCATTAGATTTCCATCCAGTCTTGACCACTGGAATGACTTGGACCTAATTTGGTTATTAAGCTGCAATTCATAGAGACTCTCAGTGTCTTGATAAGATTTTTTCTAATACAATACTACATTCCTCCAGCTTAAGGTGAGTAGCCATAAGGGCTTGAATATTAGCCCAGTTAAGGCCATGGGTTGCAAAAATAGAGGTGAACAGACTTTCCATTTTCATAGGATTATCTTAATAGGAGGGCATGCTATATTTCCAGTTATATAAACCTGAGGCAGAAAAGAGAGAATGTACATATACAAAATCTTGATGCTGACCCAGATCATTGAATCCTGCTGGGACTTGCCTCAACAAAAATTACCCTTTCCGTGGTAGAGTCACAGAAGTGTTGTATTGGGTACCTTGCTGGGTATGGGAAAGGGAGACCATTCCAGACTGACATCCAGTAATGGTTTGTCTGCCACTGGAGGGCACGCTGGCACTGGGGGACACCTCTGTTAAACCACTAACTAAATATCTTAGTTCTTATTCCTATGTCATTTTCTGTTCTGGGCAGTAAGGGCAGTGACTGTTTTTCTGGAGCTGCACTCTGAAACACAACTTGTCAACTTATGAAAAATCCATTTCCACCCCAATTAAGTTATGTTAGGGTACTTTTGACTCACTCCTTCATTCTCAAAAGCCCCACTGTTCTTGCAAGATAAGAAGAAAGAGGAAAGGGCCACTATAACCACTGTGATTTCAGTGTGAAAAAATCAGTGAGTCATCAACAACAAATATGATTTGATTGTTTAAAACATTTTTCTTCCTCTAACTACTGAGTTGTTGATGATCCATAACAGCACTTGGCATAAAAGTAGACAGGTCCTCTACTTCTGTAGGTAATGGAATCTATTTTATAAAAATCTCTTGGAAGATAGAGAAATGTGATATTATTCAGGATTCAGAGAAAATTATCTCTTTACACCTCATAAAATTATCTAGTAGCTGCTTAGACCTTCTATAGAAATACAGTTGCCTCATTTGTCCCCACATATAGACTTTACTCAAGATCTTGCCAAACTTTCAATAATGAGCTTTTGCTTGCATTTATGTGAACATTGTGATTATGAATGGTCAACCATGACAAAAACCTCAAAAAAAGAATCTTACCAGGTGTTTCATCCCTGAATCTCAGCCTTTTATTCTGTTCAAAATGAAGTTTTCTCCAACAAGGAGGAAGAAAAGTCATGGCTCTTTTTCAGAAAACCTTGGGGATAAATACAGTCTGCATTGATCAACAGATGTCCACAAACCAAACTTTTGTTTCTAAAATCCTTGCATGATTCCTCCTGAACCTAAGTGGCAGAAATCATGTCTTATATAATGAGTAGACTGAACTTTCTAAAATTACTCCTGCAAACATTCCAAGACAGAGTAAAATCATAGCATTAAGTGTATCTGGTGATCTAGTTTTTGCAACCTCTGCTATTGCTTTGGATGCTCTAAAGGAAAACCTTTACCAAGCTTCATAACCAATCCAGATTTTGAAACAAAGATAGCAATGATCAAAGATTTGGGTGATAAAAGAAACCCTTAAAATCAGAAGTTTCCTATTGATATGAGAAAGTTTTCTCAGATCCCTGCAGAGTTTCAGCCCCATCAGCTTCCAACTTTTGACATCAGTGATGACGTGAGTAAAGAAATTGTACTGAAGCAAAAAGTGAATCTGCCTGCTGAAGAAAATGTGGCTACCACCACTGTCTGCATCACAGAGATATGAGCATGGGAGAAAAGTTAGATGCTCAGAGTTTTTTAAAAAAGTAAGCTTTTTAAGAAAGATACAAAATCACAAGAGTGCACTTTAAACAAAATTCACACCAGAGGAAGCAAGAAAAAAAAAAAACCATTTAGACATTAACATTTTTTTTAACTATGAAGACAATCAGCATTTACCTATTCCTATATGAATTAGCCATAGATATAGATATAGAACTGTTCTGGAACATGGTGAAGCAGGTATAGAGTTACTATGTGGTCAGGAAGGGGAATGTTCCTATATAGGGGCATCAAGCTCCTAATCCTAACAGTGGACAATTAGTCAGCATTTGTCAAATAGTTGAACACAACTAAGTAGCCTAAAGACTGGGGTATATTTGAAATGTCCTATTAAAACTTTCTGTCTGGTATCTTGAGGAAATACACTCAGAATTATCATTTGGAACAGACAAAACTTAAGTCACTAGACAACTTTTTTCTTATCTGCAAACCCTAATACAGTCACACTGGAGAAATGAAAAATACATATGATACAGAAATGTCAAAACTAGAAATTATGAAGAAAAAACCCTGACATGATTTATTTTAAAAGTTTGAAAACACCATTTGCATCCAAAATGTATAAAGAACTCATCCAACTTGAGATCAAAAAGAAACAATCAATTAAAAACATGAGCAGAGTATTTAAATAGATGCTGCTCCAAAGAAGTCATACAGATGGCCATTAGGCATATGAGAAAATGTCCATTTCACTTATTAGGGAAATGTACGTCAAAATCACAATGAAATGACCATTTCACACTTGTGAGAATGGCTTATATTTATAAAACAAGAAATAAAAAGAGTTGGTGAGGGCAGACAGAAAAGAATTCTTGTGGACTGTTAGGAATATAAATTGGTGTGACAATTATGGAAAATAGTATAGAGATTTCTCAAAAAATTAAGAATGCAAATATTATATCTAACTTCAGCTATTTAACTTCAGGATATCTATTCAAAGATTATGAAAACAATAATTTCAAGAGCTATATTCATTCTTATATTTATTTCAGCATTATTTTCAATAGCTAAAGTATGGAAACAAACTAAGTACCCACCTTGAATGTCCCAGGCGTCTCAAAAAGGCCTGATTGTGGTTTGCCTGAAGTATGAGTGCCTGTAATTATTATAATCTTGGTGGATATTTGGTTCTGAAATGAGTTTTAAACTATCAGCTTTTAATTTTTTTTAAAAGATTTATTTATTTTTATACAAGAACCAGGGTAAAGGCCAGATGTGCGGGAGGGTGAGAGGATTCACCAGAGAGAGAGCAGGGAACAGAACAGGCAGACCGACCGAAATACACTGCTGAGGGGAGCAGTGGGTGAGACAGGAGAGGTCTGTCCTTGCCATGTGAGTTGCTCCATGGCCGAAGGGGAGGTGGGGATTGAACCGGCACTGCAGAGGCTGCAGACAGCTTCACAGCGTTGTGCTCTACCGCCTACGCCACAAGGGAGGCCCAGCTTTTAAATTTCTAATTAAACCAGTCAACAATCCCCAACTTAAGTGAAACATTACAAATAAAATGGTTTTCTTATATAGAGGTGTGTATAAACTCACACTTTTGGAGAATTTTAAGCCATTTCTTGATCAATTTCTCATCCCTTTCCTCAAAATGTCCCAAGATAAAAGCAACTACAGTTTTGACCACTCTCCATGATCCCCAAAACAGTGAATAAAAAGTGTCTGTGCCAAATGTTTTAAACAACTTTGTCGGGGTGGGGGTGGGGGGGGATCACCTTTGTTTACATAGGCAAAGTCTAGGAAAGCACATATTTAGCAAAGCAGTGAGAGATCCTATAAGACTATCTTGGAGACATAAGTTCAGACAAGTCCCACTCAGCTGTTTTGACAGGTGGCTCCTGGGGAAGTAAACTCCCACCCAGCTCTGCTTTAAGGATCATGCAGAATCTTCCCATAGCATCCATCCATATGGTTATCATACTGGGGTGTGAAATTGTAGCAAACTGTTATATGAATTTTCCTCTTATAAACAGTCCAAAGTTGCTACCACAAGTTGACAGCTTCCCTAATAAAACACAACATCTGCTTTTAGGACCTGCCACTGGTTACCAGACCCTGCAGAGCAAGGATTTTAAGTGTGCATTCCTCTCACTAGGTGCCAAACAGGAAAGCTATTCTTAGTCTTAGATTATATAGATGATATAGTCATCCACCAAATGACCAAAATAACCTACCCCAGCAGGCCTTTCACTTCCAACTCATAAACTATCTGGCAGATCTTGGAAAAGTATTGTGAGTAGCAAACTGTAGAAGCTGATGGTCTGTTCAAATTCCCTTGGTCAGACATAAAATCTTAGCATAGAGAAGGAAATAACATGAAATAAAATAAATTCCTATGAAGCACAAAGCCAGCCATATTAATTCTAAAGCCTACCTCAACCAGGATTTCAAATCCTTGTTTGGTCTACAGCTTCCCAAATACAAAGCTAACACTACCTTCACTGATGGCAGCAAGGCCCCAGATAATAACATTTTTCATAGCATTAGGACCAACCTCTGCAAACTGCTTCAGCCTACTATTCTCTTTGCAGTGAACTCTAGACTTTCTTCTTCTTACCTCTTGAACCACTTTCATTTCTTACTCATGTCAACTTTATCACATACTTCATCTACCATTTCTTTTTTATTTTCTGAGAACTCTGTCTTGATTTATAGAAGTTATGAATTCTATTTTGTTAATGTTTTCCCCATTAACTCTGCTAACTTATATATTTCTTGTTTTCATGAAATTGGTTCCTGTGTTTCACACTATTAGTTTTCTTGGAATTTTTAAAGATTTAGAAGCCTTTGTTCCTATTTTGAGTTAGGGATTCAGACCTGCATCATTGTTGGTCTTGAGTATATTTTCATTACCCAAAGGGAATTCTTTCTTTTCTGTTGCATTATTTTTTATTGAGATAATATTGGTTTACAATGGCTTATATGATTTAGGTTTATAGCTTTACAGGTGATTGTTAGCACACCATTCCCACTACCAAAACACCCATAATCCTCCACCAGTGGGCAGTGGACCCCTGCTCCCTTTGCTCCCCATCTTCCACCCTCCCCCCTGGTGGTCTCAGTTCATTTTGGATTAATTTTGTCCGTCCAAGGAGAGCTTTCATTCCTCTGCTCTGACTAGAAGGCCAGACATGCACTGGCAGTGTTTGTTGAGAGAAGGATCCAGGGAGCAGCACAGTAGGGTAGGCAGGGTGTCAGGTGAATAGAGTACTCCATTCTTTCTCTGGTACCCAAAGACTTCTCTGGATGTCTCTATGCTAGAACTTTCTCTGGAAAAACTCATGACTTGGTTTCAATCTAGGCATAAATGCTACCATTTACTGCTCTTTTACCATCATTTTTAATTTCTGGCTGCCACTGAAAAGTGTACCTTATCTCTACCTCTGCTCAGCCCCAACCTCCACAGGACTCTCCTGGTGGGCAGTGTAAGTGGGGAGGAGAGGGTTCCAACTAGTCCAGATATTTTGAAGGAAGGTTTTAGTTAATTAACCCAGTGGTTGCCTTGCTCACACATGTTACTCTGAGTTTAAATTTTTTCTGGATCTCTTTGAGAAGGAAAGTATCCCAAGAGATATTTTTCTCTTACCTGTATTTTGGATTGCTTTTTTTAAAAAAAGCTCTGTTTCTTTCATAATTTTAATGCTTCAAGAATCCTGCTCCTCTGATAGCTGAATTTCATATTTTCCATTACTGTTAGAATTTATTTCTTTTAAACTACATTTTTTAGCTCTGTCAATAAGACTTGGGGCAGAAAAGTGAAATATGCATTTGTTGTATCTTTCAACTTAAAGCAAAAGTTTCAAGAGGTTATTTAACCTCATTGCCTTGTTAACAAAAAGAAAAACATGGTGAAGGTATATGGGTTTAAGTTATCATTTGTTCTCTGTCTCTTCTTTCCTTCTCTCTCTGTGTCTCCTTAGATGTAGTTATATATTTTTTCCAAAGCTTAAAAATGACCTTTTTAAAGTATTATTATCTTTAATTTTATAGAAGAAATTCAACCAAGGCATAAATTCTGTTTCATACAAGTAGGAAACTTTGTACTACACCTGACCTAATACATCCAATTTATCTATTTTTATGTTTTTAAGTCATTTGACCCCAACTAGACTTTGAATTGTCATTTAAGGATAATAATTTGCTCTTCTCTCATTGGTGCTTAACAGTAGATATAATGGACATTCAATGTATCTTTACTGAATTCAGAGGAAGTGTAACAATCAGAAACTATACTCACATGCAATTCTTTCCTCCAGTCTGAGAATGTGACACCAGGAGCAGCAGTTTTGGAGAAAAAAGGGGCATTCACTTTAAAATGGGCCCAATCTAAATCCTACAAGGGATTTAAAAAAAAAATCTCTTTTTATATGGAACACTCCTGGACTTGGGCTGAGTAGGGTTGCTTGACTTTATAGAATTTATAGATAAAGTATAACACAGAATAAGGGCCCTGAACATGGTCTTTTTTTCTGCTCCAAACCCATCACACATCATTATTCTAGCACTGTGAATTAGTACACTGATTAGGGTGCCAGAGAGAAGCAACAGGACCCCTATGGAGATCAGGATATCTAGCAGGAGGTAGTGGAAGCTCAGTAGGTACTTGTGTCAACAAATCAGCAGTACCTGGGCAGCAACTGTAGTTATGGCAAGAAAAATGAGATGAACTTTTTTTTTTATAATAAATTTTATTTTTATATTCCCCATACAATTGCAACCCCCCCATTCTGACCCCAATCCCTCCCCTCCCACCCCCCACCCCCCAAAAAGTGTCTCTGGTTCATAGTTTTTTGTTGATTTTGATTTTCACTTTCTTATAGTTATTCATTTTCCTGGTCCCTTATTTAAGTTTTCTAGATTCCTGCTATGAGTGAGACCATCCGGTATTTTTCTTTTTCTTTTTGGCTTATTTCACTGAGCATGATCCCTTCCAGTGCCATCCATGTTGCTGCAAATTGCATGTGTTTATCTTTTTTGAATGCTGAGCAATATTCCATGGTATATATGTACCACATCTTCTTGATCCAGTCATCTAAAAAATGAGATGAACTTTTAAGGCAGGCTCCAGAAATCTGACTTCAAAGAGAAATGAAGTGATACTCCAAGAGATAATGCAATGAGCAAAAATGATTTGAGAATGAATATTAATGCCATCTCATTTTTACTCATAGCTGTTGGGGTCTATGAAGATTCTGATTTAATTTTCCTTCTTATTTTCTTCATTCCTAGTATCATGTATATTTAGGCATAGCAATATAGCTTAATTAAAATAGACTCTGAAGCCTAAATGCCCTTCTTGGACTCAAAATTTTGTCATTTTCTAGTTGAGTTGTTGCCCTGCATTTACTTCTTAACTTTTCTGTGCCATTATATACATTTGCAAAATAGCAACTCTTTCAAAATATTGTTGTATGAAATGAAATAATGGATCCAAACACAGCTTACGTAAATGGGGACAAAAGAGGCTATTGTATGGTGAAGGACAGAATGGGACTTTCAGCAGTGAATTTAATGCAATGTAAATACATATTGATTTTCAAAGAGGCACACCTGAAAATTATGTTATAATATAGTAGAAAGAAATATAAAAATCATCTGATATATGAATAGATGCAGAGAAAGCATTGGACAAAATTCAAAATCCATTTATGATGAAACTTTCAAAAACATACCTCACCATAAGTCCACAAACATACAGCCAACATCATTCTAAACGGTGAAAAATGGAAAACCTTTTCTCTAAGATCATTTACGAGACAAAGATGTCTACTTCCAGCATTACTCCAGTTCAACATAGTATTGGAAGTCCTAGTTAGAGCAATTAGGCAAGAGAAAGATAATAGCATAAATCTAAACTGGAAAAGAAGTAAAACTTTTTGTAGCTAATATGACGATATACATAGAAAACCCTAAAGACTCCTCTAAAAAAATTAGAAACAATCAATCAATACAGTGAAGTGGCAGGTTTCAAAATCAAAAACAATTCCATTATAACTTCATGAAAATTAATTAAATACCTAGAGATTAATATAACAAAGGAGGTCAAAGACCTGCATGATGAAAGCCATAAGACATTCTAAAAGAAACAAAAGACACAAAGAAATAGAATGGTTATTAATTATTTTTTGTTATATTAAAAATTTAAATATTAAATATTTTCCTAATATTAAAAATTATTAATTTGATTACTTGTTTGAATCTGAGACAGCTATAGCCTGGATTGGGTCAGAGCACCTGGACTTCCCTATAGAAGAAGCTACTTCTTGAAGCTTAGGCTGAGATATTTGAAACGGCTGCCACTCTCCCCTCCCCAGGCTGAGATATCCAAACACCTACCAACCTCTACCCTAGGCTGAGTTATTGGAAACAACTGATACACCCCACAAAGATACACTGGAATAAACCAGTGCTTGAGCTCCTTCCAACAGCTGAGCGACCACCCTAGGGTAAGACTCGGCTAGAGAGGGAAAGAGAACAACTCCTGACTTGAAGGAGGGGATCACTCTGGACCCCACTACACAGCTCTGGCAACCTTATCTCAATAGGAAGTTCAAATTTCTGAGTCCACTAGATGTGACCCTTTGTCCCAGTCTTTCTTCATACCTACTATCCTGGCCAGTAGCAGTCCCTAATTACTCCAATAGGTATAAAGGCTTTTGAAAATCTATCTCTATTAAAACCCATAAAATATTTAACATGAGAACATAGAAAAACACATCATAAATGCTAGGGTGGGGGAAAAAAAACCACCAAAACCTGCTAGGAGTCCTGACCCAGCAGCGTTGGGGAGCTAGATAGAAGGAGAATTCAGGGTAACAGACACCTAATTCACTCACAGGAGAAGAGGAAAATAACAATGTGATCCACCAGAAATAGCCAGAGAACAGGCTATTTGTGTGATCATTGTAAGGCTAGTTTCTGGCTGGTGCTGATGGCATATTGTTTCTTTTCTCTTCCTTTTTCTTGTGCAGTGATTACATGTCTGTTGCCTTGATATTTGTTGTTCTGTTGCTTTACAATAACCCTTTTGGGATTTCTTTCATGTGTGGCTTTGTGTTGATAAATTCCTTAGTTTTTGCTTTTCAGTGAAGCTCCTTAAAAATACTTAACTGTCTTTAAATGTGATGAGCTCTGCAAAGTGTTCACAGGAATTTTAGGATCTGAAAATCTGATACTTTCAAGACAAATAACTTTCATTTTAATAAAAATTTAATGTGGCTTGCAAAAATATAATGTAGCAGAGTAAATTAAATTCTAGGTAAGTAAAAATCATGGGAAGGTTGATTAATAAGGTTAAGGAAAGAAGAAAGTTAAGAGTGAGTCTAGAGAGGAAACTATGTGGAAATATTTTTAAATGAAGTAATATATATATATTAATTACTATATATTATAATTACTATTATATTACTATTATAATTACTATCTATTATAACTATCTATCTATCTCCAAGCAAATGTGACAGTTGCTATACTGTCAGTGTGTCAGTGTCAGGACACCTTCTATTCAGATAATCATTCTTTGACTTAAACCTCACTACGTATCTTTCCTTGACTACCAAATTAAGCCACACATTAGTTATAGACAAAAGAAGGGTGAATAGATATTTAGGTAGATAGAAGCCACCATTTCTTGAATACTTTCTATGCATTAGACATTGTACTTTTCTTTTTTTTTTTTGCAGAATTACAAGAACTATAGAACAAGATGGTTAAGCATTTTTAAGTGCTATTTATTATTGTAGCAAGGTAAAATGGGGCAGATTAGAACCTAATCTAGTCTTGCCTGTCTGAATCATGTGCTTCTTAGAAATCATTACATCATGCTCTGTCTTATAATATTAGCAATTATACAGGAAATGTTTACTGAATGCCAACCTGTTTATTCTTGGATTATATGTTATGTGTTTCAAATACATGATCTCATCAGTGCTAGGTATTACTTTGCCAATGAAGCTCAGAAAGCCAAATACTAGTTTTATGACTGCCAAATCCTTGGGGGTCCTTTACTGATCTTTCAGATACAGTCACTTTAAAACATGATGCCTTTACTCTTAAAATTTTTAATAATCAATACACAGAAAGCAACAGGCACACCTTTTTTTAAAAAAAAAATAAAAAACAACTTTTACATGAGGCAACTGGATCACAAAGAATTTCATGACCTGTTAGGTCTTCTTAAGCCAGTTAGTGTTAAAGTCAAAATTATAGGTTCCAGGTCTCAATCATACTGTTTCTCTGGAATGCCCCTCATCTGAAGAGGCTATAATCACCCTTTGTTATGTTGCTGCTCATGAAGTTTCTGAGGGTTTTATGTTGCTTTTCTGTTCTTGGTGGTCTCCAAGGAGACCAAGAGGATGCTGCTTGGTAGAAATAGTGCCTCTCCTGTAATATATGAGACCATGATGGGGCTGTCAGCAGTGTGGATTTTTCTGTGTGTGGGTTATGTGTGTGTTGTTTTTAATACAAGATACTTTGGGGGATAATATGGTAGTTTAATTTTGGTTTAAAAAATAAGTCAATTTTTCAGTGTGTAATCTAAATGACTTTCCAAAAATATGAAAAATCTGATAAAAATCCATGAAAAAACTCATAAGCAGAGTTTGTTCTGTACATACATATGAGGCCCTCAGGGAAAAGCCAAAGTGCTTTGCAAAGCAGGAGCTACAGAAAATTCAGCCTTCTCCTGCACACAAAATGTATATTCTTTGAGAACATAAAGAGCTGATTCCTGGGTGGCTTTAGCAGAGAACACTCATTTTTATTACCATAACACTGGGTAATACGGACTATGAGTTGTTACAGAGAGCAAAGAAGGGACCTACCCCTGCACTAAGCTGAATGGCCAGCATGGACAAGAAGGACAAAAGAACTAAGGAAAGTAATATGATCTTTGTTCCTATGAGGTTTAGTTAGTCAAAATAGCACATTTAACTGATATTTTGAATTAGTTACCTTTTTCTTTTGCTATAACTTCTATGCAACAAAATATCCATGAACAATTCATTATGAAAACGGGTAAATAAAAGGAAAGCTTTTACTTTCAATCTGTGTACAAACCTTAATAAAGAATATGCACATTCACACATTTATATTGCAATAAGAGAATATTCTTTAATATTCTTTATGAAATAATTCTAAGTGTGAAATGCAGAACATGAAAAAATATCAACATTTCACTGCTCCTAACCAAAAATCATTTTAAATACGTAGTTAAAAACCAATGCAAAAAGCATCAGACTACTGAAATCATTTGATGAAAAACTAATAAAAAATAATCCATAATGGGCAGCTTATTTTGAAAATGCTTGAATTTACCCATCAATTTTAATACAACAAAAAAGAGAGACAATCAGATGCTATATCCTAATGTGATGCACAGGAGCATAAAATACCAGTTCTGATGGTTTGTTTTTTTAAGATTTTTTTTTTTTATTTATGTATACAAGAACAGGGGTATAGGTTAGACGGTACAGGGGGTGAGAGGATTTACCACAGACAGAGTGGGAAGCAGAATAGATAGATCTCTGAAATACACTGCTGATGGGAGCAGCTAGCAAGACAGGAGAGGTCTGCTGCGCCATGTGGATGGAAGAACTCGCTACAGTGGCTGGTGATAGCTTTATAGTACTGGGACTTTAACCCCTCTGCCACTAGGTAGGCCCCTCTAATATAGTCTTGACAAGCATTGTACTGAGCCTATCAACCTTCTAACTATAACTGTACAGGAAACACAAGAACATGTGTACAACATCCTGGTGTCATATTAAATCCAGTCTATGGAAGAATCCAGGGGAAAATTATCCACTTAAAAAAAGATAAATTGCAAGTAAAAATACAAAGAACAGGGCAACTATTGATTAAAAGAGACTTAAGGTATAACCATCGGGTTTCCCCTCTGGTGCAGCGGATTGAGCGCAGCACTGTGGGCCTGGCTGCAGCCTCTGCACTGTGTTTTCGATTCCTGGCCGCCAGGGAGATGCCCACATGGCGCCGCAGACCTCTCCTGCCTTGCCCGTTGCTCTCCTCAGCAGTGTTTCCGGTCCATATTCTCTCACCTTCCCCTACCTCTGACCTGTACCCCAGTTCTTGAAAAAATAAATAACTCTTTAATAAAAAAAAAAAGGTATGTATCTATTAATGCAAGATGTGGACCTGTGCTGCCACCACAAATAGCATGTAAAATAGGTTTTAAAAAATGGAGTTCTTGGGTCTTCCTGGTGGCGCACCAGTTGAGCACTGGGTTGCGAAGCTGCCCGCAGCCTCTGCAGCGCCAGTTCGATCCCCGGCCACTGGGCGAGGGGCCCACATGGCGCACAGATGCGCAGACCTCAGCAGTGTACTTTGTCAGTCTGCCTGCCCTGCTCTCCCCTCTGGCTCTGGTGAATTCTCTCACCCTCCCGAGCTTCTGACTGTACCCAGTGTTGTAATAAATAGATAAATAAATAAACAAACAAATAAATAAATAAAATGGAGTTCTTGGTGGTGATGTACCTGAAATACATTCTTGATTTTTCCCGAGATACTGGCGGTTCTATTGACTCTTCCAGAGAATACCTCTTCTATGTTGATATTTCAAGATCATAAGTGGAGCTTCAACTTAGGAATATTTAAGGGACTAATTCTTTTTGATGGATCATTACCTGTAGTTAATTCATTCCACAAATACATGTATGCCTGTCATTGCCAGGTAGTATACACAGCACAATGATACAGTGGTGAAGAAAACAGAATTTACTGTTCTTTAGTTCATAGTGCTGTGTGGAGAAGACAAATTTTTATCAAGTAAATGAACACACACACACACACACACATACACACAATTAAACCTGTAATTACTGCTTTCCTAAATTTTTTTGTTCTGCCCTACTTCCTTATCTGAACCTGATTTTGTCCAAATGCTTGTTTTAGTTCTGAAATTCTTTTAAAAATTTTTATATGGATTGGGCCTCCACTGGTGGCCCAATGGTTGAGCACTGGGCTGTGAAGCTGCCTGCAGCCTCTGTAGTGCGGGTTTGATCTCCGGCCACCGGCGAGGGTCCCACATGGCGCGGCAGACCTCTCCTGCTGCAACCACTGCTCCCCTCAGCAGTGTATTTCGTCAGTCTGCCTGTTCTGTTCCCCACTCCGGCTCTCGTGAATTTGCTCACCCTCCCACGCTTCTGACTATACCCAGTGCTTGTATAAATACATAAATCTTAAAAAAAAAATTATATGATTAAAAATGTATTTTGGCAGTTTTAAAAAAATCATCTCATGCCTTCTATGAGAAGAATGATTACTTAGATGTTTATGTTAACTCTAAGCAACTGGCTTCTCCTTGAGATGGTAAACAGTTGGAATTCAAGAGAAAAGAGACGAGTAAAAAGGCATTCCCCTGAATGTGTGCTGCTCTCTTACTAGGATATCTTTTTCTCCTTCAACCCCACTTGCTCATTAGCTTACAATATCTCTTCATCTATGTGGATACTTAATAGCCAAGCTCTCTTGGTTATTCTTGTTAGAGTCAGAATGTATTTTCCTACACTCTATAACTTGCCTCTTACAATCCTTGAAGTGATATCACTGAATGCTAGTCCCCGTGTTCTCTACCTCAAAGTGCTTAAACATGCTGTCCCCTCTGTCTTAACTTATACTCACCCCACAACACTGCTGGGGACCCCTCTCAATCCCAACTCTCAGTTGAACCTGGTTCATTTGTCAGGTCTCAGACAGCTGCCATGAGTTGTTACATTCTAAAAAATATTCAACATATACTAAAATGGGTAAGTACTAAATATAAGATTTGATAAGAAAATAATTAATACAATTAATGGCAAAAGCCATTAACACAATTTGGAAAAAAAGAGAAAATTAACCAACTGATATAGGAAATAAATTTAACTTCAATATTAAGCAAAGGAATGCAAATTGACAACATGTGTTACCATATTTTACCTTTAAACTGTCAAGTGTTAAAAAAAAACCTGATGATACTCAGTGATTGAGGTGCTGCAGGGCACAAACATAGATGATTACTACGGCAAACATTAGAACTAGTTTCCAGTGGGTATTATGACAGAATGTTTCCCACTGCTAATGTTTTAGTCTATGGAAAATTTTAGGTATTTGTGAAGATATATTAAAAGAAGCATAAGGATGGGAAACATGAAAGACTGACAGACTAAAAGCAAGATAGAGAATGACATTCAGAGAAGATTCAGAGATATAAACTAAGCTGTTAAATGTAAAGGGACTTTTGGTGTTATTTTAGTTTGAGTTTTTAATCATTTTTATATTTTTATATATATAACTTAATATGCAGTGTTTGTAATAACAATAACAGATTGGTTATTTTCCTTTTGTCCTGACTTATTTTAGATGGCTACATAGAGTGCCTGAATTCATCTGCATTGAAAACCCTTGAGAATTTTTATAGGTTGAACCAATACAGGATAATGAAATGTATCCTCCTAGGCAGGAAGGCAGAAGCAAACATAAAAGATGATTTTTCTGCATTTTTTCACTTTATAGAAAAAAAATACATGGTGAGCTTCTAGAAAATGTATTATTGATGTGTTATAATAAGGTGAGTTTTTTGTCTTTTCAAATAGCGATTTATTTTACATTAACTGTGGTCTCAAACATTGTCACTAACGGTTGTTTTTCAGCACAAGTGAATTGTATTTGAATCCATACTCTGCCTCTTCCATCTATTTCAATAGCTCTCATATTTTGTCAATAAGGCTTTATTCATGTCATTATTCCATTTCTAGTTCAGCCTGATTTCGAGATTTTTTTCTCTCTCCAATCACACCCTTTGTTCCTAATATTTATTTTTCTTTGATTTTCAAATTATTTCAACTGATGTCAAGCTTACCTTCATATTTCATTTCTTTTTACAAAAAAAACAATAAAAACTTTAACTGTGGTACAGTTGAGAAAATAGATATTTGCAAATAATTAAAATATTTAAAGGGAAATCTCTAATTAATGTCTTAAAAATTAAAATCCACAGTCCTGTTCTCTTACTGCATATGCAAATCCTAATCACTTGCAAGACTGTTGTTGTAGGACCAGGACAAAAAATTCAAGATGCAAATAAAGGGATTTTATTTAGAATGCCAATAAAAGAGGAGGAACTTTAATTAGTGCTTGATTTAAAATTTAAAACCTAAGTGACATGAATAGTATTGTTCTTCCCAAGCTACATTTAATAATGATTTTTTTGTTGTCTACGAATCACCCAGTATAAACACATATGGTGCAAATGTCATTTTCTTCCTTTCTATGATGAATAACTCTTGTATGACAGGTATTGTGCTAGACTCAGTCTAGTTTTTGGAGCTCACGGTCTAAGAGGAAAATAAATGAAATCACACTGATGATATTGGTGCCCTAGAGACAAGGAGCAGGGAGGGTCACAGCAGCTTATTTTATTTATTTATTTTTTTTCACTCATAAGCTTTTTTTTTTAATTTAATTTATTTTTCCTAAGCTTTTGAAGTGAGGTGATCAGTTACATAAAGCAATTGTCTCTGAAAATGCATTCTTTTTTTTTAATATTAAATTTTATTTTTATATTCCCCCATACAATTGCAAACGCCCCATTCTGACCCCAATCCTTCCCCTCCCGCCCCCCACCCCCCACAAAGTGTCTCTGGTTCATAGTTTTTTGTTGATTTTGATTTTCACTTTCTTATATTCATTTTCCTGGTCCCTTATTTAAGTTTTCTAGATTCCTGCTATGAACACAGCAGCTTATTTTAGACGGGGCAATCAAGTGGCATATATTCCAGACCTTTCAACTGTGGTCTGCTGAAAGTCTGTGGGATTCTTGTCCTGTCTGTGGTTATATGGAAATGTTTTCCCTGCTAAGTGCTTGATGTGAAAAACTTGCTTGACTTGATGGGGCATGAATTTTAAAATTTAATTAGAATGTCTTCTGTTTCTGCTGTTGACACCATGGTACATCAGATGTTCAGATTTTAAATATGAAGTTTCATCTTGAATATGGAAGCCCACACTGAAGATAGATGATTCATTTCGAATGCCTGTTCCAAGGTATTTTAGTATTGACAGCAAATGAGGACGAGGGACAAGCAGCAGGGTAAAACCCAGGGATGTTTGGTGGTGGTTAGGCAATGTGGGAGTGTGCAGGGGTCTTAGCAGCAATGCTCAGTGTTTCCTGGACAGCTCTGTCATGTTGCATCATTGCTCACAAATAAATTCACTTTGCAACTCCCCACCCCACAAACACACTGCCAGAAACAGCCCTAGTGAGAAGCATTTTAGGGTGTCAGTTGCCTCTCTCTGGACTTCCCTTTGCCTCCTTTTTTTACTCTTCAAAATCCTTAGTGCTCTTCACAACCCTGCTCAAATTGTCCCACCCTCTTCCTGAAGGCTTTTTCTCAATTCACTTCCCAGTCGTCCTCAATGTTTCACATTTCTGTCATTTGTCTCACATCCTATGTTGTCTTTAACTATCTGTGCATCCCCCCACAGACCCAGCAGAGTGTGGGCATAAACTGTTTCAAGTAAATATTGATTGAATTGAATTTAAAGATGTTGTTTCTGTCCCTTTACTTGCAACAAATCCAAATAATTGGCCTAACAGTGTTCCCCCTAGAGGTTTCTCCTGGAAGACAGTACAATCATGTTTTCTAACACATGTAATTCAAAGTCATCCCAGCATGGTTTTCTTAGAAGTTACCTTGGTGCTGTATTAAGAAATCGTCTGCCCGATGAGATTTGCATTTGAATTATTCAGGAGAATGAAATGATGCTGAACAAAAAAAAATGCCATTGATTTTGTTTTCTGAACCTTAGCTCATCAGCTGTGCCGTGTGTCTGGCGTGGCCAATGTCACCATAAGCAGACACCTGAGTTTTCGGAAGCCAGTCATGGACGTGGATGGGCATATGCCAGGGGACTCAGAGTTTACTCTGGGAGATGCACCATTGAAATGTCATAGGAATTTCCAGTTTCTTGGCAAAGGCACAGCTCCAACCTACCTGGGGGGCTGTCTAATTGTGTGCAGGCTCACGACTAGCACACTAGCTCTTCAGGACTCTAGAAATGTAGCACCTGAGTCTTCCTTAAGTTCTTAATTGGCACAGATTCCATACTCCAGAGAAGACACAAGGAGACTGAAGGTCGTGTTGTAAATAAAGTGTCCCAGCTATTGAAATGATGCCCATTTATTCCATGAGCAGTTACACCCAAATGGAAACAATAAAATTATGAAGCAGTTTATGTCTTTTTCCTTATTCCTTATTGCCAACATTATTCTTCACAGTCACATATTACCTTCTTTTAAAAGGCCCCAAAGCACTTCCCAGATGTTTGGACATAAACACTCCCTAAACAAAGGTCAGATATTGCTGACTGGTCTGTCCAGTCCATGTATCAACAGGCTTCTCCAAGTTCAGTGTCATTTGACTATGACAATATGAGAAAAATTTTAAAGAGAGGAAATAGGTTGGAGAGCAGACAGACAGTAATAAAAGTCATATAGAGCCAGAAATACAGGCAGAGAAAGAGAGAGAGACAGACATAATCACAGGCATAAATAGACAGACTGAGGTACAAATGGATACACAGAGCCTGGCAGACAAACAACCAAGACAAATCCAAGATAGCCTCCTACCAAGCCAACCATGGGTTATCGGGGCTGACTGGCATCCAAGAGCTTTTCTTCATCCTATGTGTTTCCCCATCTTTTCCCCCCCAACATGTCCCCCTTCCCCAAATATATCAGCCCTCTAAAGCCTCAGTGTCCCCAAGTGGGACACAGTGCAGGATGGCAGTGAAAAGGAGATTTTTCATAGAGTAACAGAGTAAGAAATAGACTCAAGAAAAGAACATGGGAAAATGATCACTGAGAGAAGAAAATAGGGCATAGGGAGAGGAAGACCAGGAAATGAAAACCTGATGGGAGTTAGCTTAAGGAGGGCCTGAGCGGGTTGGTTCACATTCCCTGGGCTAGACTTCCCAGGAGGAGGGATGGGGTGTTACCCTGCTCCCCTCTGTAACTCAGGTTGCAGTCATCTCTGAGTTCCCCAACTTTCAGGGATGACCTTTTTTATATTTAAGGGGCTTCCTTTTCATAGTTAAGTGATAATGGCCTATATTTAGGACATATTATATATGCATAAGGCAATGAACTTCAAGTGTGGGATCCCCAGGTCCCTTTATTCTCAGGGATATTGTCTTGGTGTCAAGAGTTCCTACTTGTTAGCTAGGTGTAGGGTCATGCAGGGGGCCTCTCAGCAAGGACAAAAGTCGTGGTATGAGGAACATACTGGGAAACCAGTATCTGCAGAAAATAGCAGGCAGATATTAGAATAGAGATAATATACTTAGGCCAGCAGGAATAATGGAGCTACCCAGTCATAGCCCCTGGTTGCTCCACCTTAGCTTATATCCCTAATCCTATCACCCATGAAAGCACACTCCCTATGTACTTGGCCACCTTTGTACCCAATTCAATGAATATGAGACTGGATCAGTGCTTCACATTATTTCCAGTGTAGTCCCTCTAGGCTTCTCATTGCTCCACATGACTTTGAGTAATCTTTCCTCATCCTGCACTGCTTCTAAAACTGCCACCTCAAGAGGTGACATCCAAGCACTATATGACCTGGAATTTATAAGTCAATGGTTCTACCATCAATCAATAGCAAAATTAAAAACATACCAAGAGAAAGAGCAATAAAGCAAATATGGTCAGATGTTAGTAGTTCTTGACTCTAGGTAATGGGCATATAAGAAGTGAGTCCTATTCTGTCAACATTTCAAGATGTTTAAACTTTTCATTTATAATAGATTGGAATATTTTTTAAGTAACAAAAAGCAAGAAAAGAATGTGTCAAGTCCCTTTTCCCAGTAGGTGGGAAATCATCTCCCCCTCATGTCTCTTGTCTCTTGTTCTGATTTCCTGTGCTGCCAGATGCTCTTGTCACTTTCTCCTGGCATTTGCTATTGCTCCACCACACATGGACCCACACATGGAACACAATCCCCTCTTCCTTAATTCTCAAAAACTCCACTTATAAGGTGGCTGTGTGCAATCATGTTGACGAAAGAGTCTGGGGCAATGGTTGGAGGTGGAGGTGTTTACAGAGCATCAAAAGACATAAATGAAAATAAAATATCTTCAAATTAAAATTTACAAACACTGCCTTTTTAGTTGTAAAATGAATAATATTCTTTAACATCATATTCTAGTACAGATATTTTTTGACTTAGGATGGGGTGATGTTCTAATAAACCTATCACAAAATCGAGACTATTGTAAGTTGAAATGCATTTAATACCTCTAACCCACTGAACATCATAGCTCAGCCAAGTCCACTTTAAACATGCTCAGAACACTTTGATTAGCTGATAGTTGGGCAACTCATATACCACAAAACCATTCTGTAATAAAATATTGCATATCTCGTGAAGTTTATTGAATACTGATCTGAAAGTGAGAAGCAGAATGGCTGGTTGGGTTCTCGCCATTAGAGGACACAACTGAAAATATACTCAGTCTGAAGAAGCACTGAAGTGAAATAAACAGCTAAATGATGGGGGCGTTGCAACAACAGGATCATCAATTTCTCTCCTGGAGGTTCAAGAATAACTGGTAGAATACACTATAGCGTGACTGACTGGGAGCTATGATTCCTGCCACTGCCCAGCCTTACAACCCAGTATGGTAGCACATACCGTTAGCCTGGGAAAAGATCAAAACTTTTAAAATACAGTTTCTGTTGCATGCATGTTGCTTTCAAACTATGGTAAAACCAAAAAATCTTAAGTCAAGTCTTTGTCAGTCAAAGACTGCCTGTAGTAATATTTCACTAAAGTGAGGGTAACCATTGATGTTTGTAGAAGTCACTTGGCTATTCCAACCACAGGACAGTGGCTGACCATTTTTTGCTGGTCATCACTTCTCCTCAAGACCTAGCCTACAATTTTTGTTCAGTCATTTCTCTTTATTCCTCCACCCCTGCTGCTCTCCTTCCACACAAACTCTGAATTCAACTCAATGTTATATGCAGAACTATTTGGCTCTCTATATTCTGTCCAATTTCCAACCCCTGTGCCTGCCCATGTGACAGCAGGGGAAGTGCACTCTATGAAGCCATAGACCCATTAATTCATTTGGCTAAGTGAAAAATCATTTGCCCCCTGAGAGCAATTACACTAGCAGAGGGCAGAAGAACCCATTCAGTGTTTGTTTAAAATAGCAATTTTATCAATTTTTGCTACCCTGAACTGTGGCTTCACTAAAGAACCTTATTTAAAATGTGATAAACACTCAGTAGCAATTTGTATGGGTATTTTGTCTGTGAAGTCTGCAGTGGAATGAGTTACTTAAAATGAGTTATACATGTTATAGTGCAATGTTACATCAATATAAAAAAAAAAGCTATAAGAATACTATCATCATTGTATTTTCCTGGTTCCCTAGCCCAGGAAAGGACAACAGAGGCAATGGAGGCAAGGTGAAGAAATCTACCCCACCCCACTTTATAGGCCTCGTGAGCTGCCCACTATCTTTCGTATTTTTGACTATTGACAGCTCTATTCAGTCCCTTTAGCTACTTTTGACAGAAATAAATCTCAACCTTCTTTGGGGCTTTACTTTGTTATTCAGGACCTATTTTGCATTTATGCTATTTCTGGAAAATCTATGAGTTGTCCTCACATGAACAGGCCTCAATGGCTTCTGTCCTTCGTATCATTTTTGGCAGCTCAACTTTCACAGACAACATGAAAACCCCAAGGAATAACATCTTCCCTGTTATTTCTTCCTCCACGTTCCCAACCACCACCAGGTGTTTCTCATCAGAAACACCTGATGCGGGTGTCACTTGAGGGAAGCAGTACAAACTCTGCCTTGCTTCTGGAATTTTGGACCCTCAGAAATAAGCTTGGAAACATTATTGATCTAAGACCAACCAAAGACTTTCTCATTCTGTACTAGACCACCTTGAATCTTTTGCTTGCAATAGAATGGAAACTTTAGAACAATAAAAAATAGAAACTTGTTCAAGAGTCTCACTCTTCCACTTCTGCCATTTGAAATATCAGGTAAAATTTAAATCGTACCTGGATAAAGGAGGGCTTCTTCAACCAAAAAGCAGCAGCGCAGTCTTGCAGGGATCCCCAAATTAGTGGACAAAGACTCTCAAAGCAGTCCACACTCTGAACAGTCTGCATGATCCTTTTGGGGAAAGCAGCCATCTCCACCTTCTTAGTTCATTCAGTCCAAAAAGTATGATAATAACTTTATCTTATCAGACTAAGGATGTTATAGAATAAATGTCATCCTAATTCTAGTAGAATATAAAAGCAAGAAAGCATGATTTCTGGAAAAATGAACTTTCAGCCTAGGATTTGCAAAAGTTACATATCCTCCTTCACTGTAACTTAGTATGTCTCAGCAGATGGATATTTAGACCCTCTTGTACTTTTTGTGAAAAATTCTGTAATAAATAATCATAACCTGATCTGTTAATCCACTCAGCTTCCCACAAAAAATGGAGTCGGGGTCTCCTGTGATGACCACATGAATGCAAAAAGCACTCTGGAAACATCTGTCTTCTTTAAGAGATTTCTCCATCTCCTTACAGGTCCATCCCTGTATCCTGCCCCAGTCACTGGTCCAGTATTGGCAACTTCATCATCCTGGGCAGCCAGAGTCCTTCCCATGTGTTTTGCAACCATGACAGGCCAGGCCAAGTAGGTTCACCTCAGTTTTAGTGATTTGAAAGAAAATTTTTGAGCCTTTGGCATGTTTCAATGGTAAGCAGGGGAAGCAAGCCAGCAGGCATATAGCAACTTGAGCCCTCTGAATCACTATACACTCTTCTCTGGGCTTTCTCTTCTGGTCTCACCATCTCATAGCCGTCCCTCTTTCTATAACCCTTGCCATCTCTAAGTAACACTTCCCTTATAGCCCTGACTATTCGGCTCGGGTATACACACTTGCACATTCACGCACACCCATGTTCAGGTGTCCATAGTCAGGCGCTTGTACCCCACACCTCTATGTTAACAAGATCAAGGCCACAGGTGATAGCCAGAGGCAAATGGCATAAACACCTGATCAGCCTCATTTACCATATACCATGCAATTGTCTAACCTAAGCTCGAGAGAGAAGGCCCTTTCCTCTCTGGAGGTAACATAGAGAAAAAATGAGTTCAGAGCCACCAGCTGTCAGAGTCCACTGAAGTTCCCAAGTTCACCTGCAGGTGGAGAGGAGGAGCACAACACAAGCAAAACAGAAGTAAGGTGGTGGTGGTGGGGGGGTGTTGGGGATGAGGCAGAAGTTCTTTTTTTTTTTTTTTAATTTTTTTTTTAATTTTTTATTTTATTTATTTATTTATACATGCACTGGGTACAGTCAGAAGCACGGGTGGGTGAGAGAATTCACCAGAGCCAGAGCGGGGAGCAGAGCAGGCAGAAGGACCGAAGTACACTGCTGAGGGGAGCAGCGGGTGGCAGGAGAGGTCTGCGCGCCATGTGGGACCCTCCTCCGGTGGCCTGGGAGCAGCCGGGGATCGAACCGGCGCTGCAGAGGCTGCGGGCAGCTTCGCAACCCAGCACTCAACCGCTGCGCCACCAGGGGAGGCCCGAGGCAGAAGTTCTTGTGTCAGAAATCCTGAAAAGACTCTGGGTAGAGCCTTCCCAAGGCCCTGGTATTGACTTTCTGAACTACCTTGATGCTTCCAATAAATCTTTTTAAGCTTATATGATCCAAACTGGTTTTTGAATACCTGGAACTCAAAGAATTTTAAGATGACCCATAATTTATTTGTCTTGATAATTGATCTCATTATTATGTACCAGAAATTGTGAGGCTTTGAGGAAATGCAGACAAGGAAGATGGCCTCTGCTCTTATGGCATTCACAGTCTCTGCTGGATGCCACTCCTATTTCTGAATTCCTGGATTTACCACTTTGTGTGTCAATGACCTGTTCTCAGGATACTCTAGCCTTCTCTCCCATCAAGGGCATTACATTTTTGTAATAATAACATAAAGCCCCTCTGAAAGCTTGTCATGGGAATAAGTGAAATACAATAGTTATAATAGTTTAATACTGCTGTATGGTTTTCAAAGCATTTTCAGATAAATTATCTCAAATGCCAAGAATATCCAATCCACAGGATCTTTAAAGTAGGAAAATGATGTTTATCAGGCATCAAAGTCAAATAAAAACATCCTGTAAGACTGTCAACTTCCTTCCCCTTTCTTATCTAATCTGAATTTGGCTTTCTAAGTAATCTTACTGGGAAGAATGAGCTAATAACTGGGGGAAGAGGAGGTTAAATAAAAGTATCTGGTTAACTTGGCTGTGTTTCCTAAAAGTAAAAACAATTGGTTTTTGCTGACAATAAATCTCAAAGCCTCATTTACCTAATGGCCTGACAATCAAAGCTTGGGATCTGCAAAGAGGAGGCCCCAGCACCTCATACACTCCTGTACACAACAAGTGCTAATGCATGTCAGTTATGTGCCAAGTATTATGGCCACTGTGGTTAGACAACAGGGGTTAAACCAACTCTCAGGAGTTACAGTCTAAGAGAATGATTCTTAAATGTACCCTGGGATCACCAGGAGAGCTTTATATACTGGTACCTGGATCTCATCCTCAGAGGTTGCAATTTTCATTAGTTTTGTGAATGATCAGAATATCTGGACTTTTCAAATGTCCCCAGGTGATTCTAACTGTGTAACTCAGGCTGAGAACCAATGGTGTGTGGGAGAGAAAGAAGAAGATGAATTGAATTATTAGATAGGGTTTAAATATATGATACAATAGGATAATGCAAAGTCTTCCTGGCCCAGGCTTAGGAGACACTGAGGCGGTGCACCTCTGTTGAGACATGACAGATCATGAGGACTGGCCAGGTAATGATATCATGAAAATTGGAGAAGAGTGCTCTGGGCAAAAAGTAGAGTAAACCAGTTATAAGTCATAAGAAAGTATCATGAAATGCTTTTCAATTAAAAAATACAAAAAAACAAAAATAACAATTATCATACCATAATTGAAGCAAATATCTATGAGTATGCTTAAAATGTATAAAAACACTTGTGCTGCACTTATTTATGTTAAGGTCTACAAATAGTAGTTCACAATAAATATTTGATGAATAAATTGTAATAGGGTAATCACTGGGAAAGGGTAGGGTTCTACTTCCCAGCCCCATCCTAAGGAAGGGTAGAGCTGGGCAGGGAAGTGAAGTAAGAAAAGACTGGGAGAAAAAATTGAGGAAGAAAAAGAAACAGAGAGAAGAGGAAGAGGAAGAGAGAGAGGAAGAGGCGGAGGAGGAGGTGGAGGAAGAGGAAGAAGAAGAAGAAGAAGAAGAAGAAGAAGAAGAAGGAGATGGAGAAATAAGACCAGGGGAGGCACGTGGAACAGAGAGACGTGTGAAGAAGCCACATTTCTTGGTCTTGGACTTGTACCAGAGACTTGGGGGACCTGTACCAGGGATATCCTGTACCAGGGTACCAGGGATATCACTCAAGTATCACTTGAGAGACAAAGATGTCGGTGAGAGCCCCACGGAGTAACTGAAAATGGCAGCCTTTATCTTGATTTGGGTTTTGATTTTACTCTTTTCCTTCCAGACTTGTCTGGCCTCTTCTGCCCCTTTCCTGTGTTTCCTCACTGGAAGGTGCCTTAGACTTGTGGCAAGCTTTCAGGCCTTAGTGGCCCTGCCTTGTGTCAATCCTGTGTGCCTGGGCATTTACCTGCAAGGGGGTAGGTAACTTTGGGTGTTTCACAGGGAAACTATTTTAACTATTGCTTTCCTTTCTCTTCTCTTTTCCAATCAATTTAAGTTGTTTTCCAATGAAGGTCTTACACACTAAGAGAATGTTTGTGTTTATGAAACAGATGGCAGAACCCATTAAGAGCAGGGGGTGTTGGGGGTCCTGGGGTGCCCTTCACTCTGTCTGCTAACAAAAGGACAAACAACAACAACAACAACAACAACATGCCCTGAAAAGAGAGAAAGTTTCGTGTGTGGGAGAACAGAAAATGGCCTGAAAGCAAAGGAGACCAAGGAAGGGATAAAAATTGAGCTTGGAGAGGAAAGCAAAGATCAAAACACAAAAATTAAAGATTGGAGTTATGATTCTGAAGACACTGGGGACTCTTTATGAGGTGTACAGCAGGAGAATGAAAGGCCAGTTGCATCAGAGACAGGCCTCATCAGCCCTCACGTGCCAGAAAGACATCCACGCCACCCTGGAACCGCACCAGCCCAGTAGCAGCATAGTTCTTGAGGATTGGTGCTTGTGTTCATGATTTATCCTTTTGCTTTTTAAAATCTTGCCTATATTTCCTCTTTGTGTTTGATATATTTATAGGCTTCTTTTTCTCCTCAGGAGATGAAAACATCTGCATCATCTCATTAACCTTCACTTGGCACCCCTGGAGGAGATGGCAAGGTAAATTATATTATATTAGGGAACATTTTAAACACTTAAAATTTGAAAGACGTGCCAAAAACTCAGTACAATAAACTAGGATATCACCAAGTTCTGCTGCTGCCTTTTGCTCTGGTTCTTGGCTCTGATTTAGCTGCAAGATGACATTGTGGAGAGAAACAGGTCAGCATGGAGCTTTCTGCAGAGCAGGGCAACGCTGAGTTTCAGCTAACCTCCATTAAGAAAAAAAAAAACCAGAGAGGACCAAAATTGCTTTTTGCTGAGGGAAACTCTTCCAATTTCAGATCCAGGGGAAATAGTTAATTCATGAACTGAACTGTGAGAGAAATGAATGCACTGGTTCCCAGAGGGAAAAGGATCTGGCCAACTCTCCCACTGCTAATAAAAGCTTTAGACTAGTTTACATTTGCTCTCATGGGGGAGCAACTAGATATTGTTTATCTAAAAGCTACAACACTTTGAAATGAATTCAACCTGGTAGATTTTTCCTAACTCGGTAACCACACTTTGAGGTTGGCCCATTTATTTGGTTATGTTTCCCAAAAAACTTCCAGTTTTGTAGGCCCAGATCTGATTTCTGCTGCTCTTGCTGGAAGTTCCCTTTTACCCTCTCACCTGACTACCTGGGAAAAGAAGTCCATGTTTACCTTTCTATTCCTGCTCATTGTCTGATTTCAGACAAAAAGTTTGGAGGATGGATTAGAATGGTGGTTCTCAAACTGTAAGTTACCCCCAAATCACCAGGGGATCTTGTGGAGTTATAGACCCCACATTCTGCATTTCTGCCAAGCTCCCAAGTGACCCTGATGCTACAGGTCCATGAAACATGCCTTTTCTCTATCCTGAAGCTCTGAGATCTGATCTCAAAACCATTTTCCCCATCAACCTGCTTCAGTTCACACTGTTGCAGAGACAATCAGCTGGGTCTTAGAGCCTGTGGCCCTTCAGAGGCTCCTTTAACAAAAAATTCCCTGGAGGATTAATATTTGATGTTCTCTAGCTAACAGTACCAGGGATTAGATTTCATTCTGTTGAAATCCAAACCAAATGGAATGAATCAGGGCCATGTATACTAAAGAGACGAAGGCCTAAGGGAAGAAAGAAAGGGACTCATTGATGTCATAGTCCTTCCCAGTGAAAGGGAAACTAACAAAGTTCAGACTTTCAGAAGGATTCAAAAGGAACTTTAAGAGTTCAATGAGCTCCAATTTGGGGGTGAAGTAAATACAGTTTATACACTATTTGTCCTCTCATATCTTTTTTTTCCCCCCAAAGATTATTTATTTATTTATTTATACAAGCACTGGGTACAGTCAGAAGCGCGGGAGGGTGAGAGAATTCACCAGAGTCAGAGCGGAGAGCAGAGCAGGCATATTGACGAAGTACACTGCTGAGGGGAGCAGCGGGTGGCAGGAGAGGTCTGCACGCCATGTGGGCCCTCACCCGGTGGCCAGGGATGGAACCGGCGCTGCAGAGGCTGCAGGCAGCTTCGCAACCCAGCGCTCAACCACTGTGCCACCGGGGAGGCCCCTGTCCTCTCATATCTTGTATTTCACGCCAGTACTCAGTCTGGAATGATGTCTCCTCCACTCCTTCCTTCCATGTTTGGTCCTGATTAATTTACGTACCAAGTTTTCCCCTTGGGAAATGTCATATTCAAGAAGAAAAACAGCCTCAACTGACATCATGCATGCTTCTTGGCAAACCTTACTTAATTAGAGAACAACCCTAAAAATCTACTTCCTCACGTGCCCTTTACTAGCTGATTTTGGGTAAATTAATAACTTTCTTGCCCTTGGTTTCCTACCCTGTAAAGTAGGAGCAAGAATAGCTATCTCCAGGGGTTGTTATAAACATTAAATGGACTATTGTACATGGTCCCTCAGTAACTGAAAATTGCAATCTCTTTCAGCCTCCAAACCTTTATCAGTGCCTCTTTACCCCATTATGTCAAATGGACAAGTCCCTTATGACTAAGCCTAAAAATTGATTCTATTTTCTTCTTTTTTTTTAAGCTTGAAATGTTCATCCCACCCTCTTTACCTGTTGCCCAAGCTGATACTGACAATTTTCCCCCAAATAATAGCAGTTCAAAAACTACTGGAGAAGCTGAATTGAATGTGAAATTTTAGGGCTGTTCTTTTCTAGCATAGCTGTAAACAGGGATAATTCAAATTTCTAAGGAGGTCAGCATGTCAGGGCCACTCAATTCCAGGATGGGAACTGCTCAAAAGAAACTAAAGTGTTAGGACAATGCTCTAGTAGGAGCACAAGAGGTCTGGAAAGGTGAAACTTTTCAGCCCCAAGCTTCGCTGTCCCTGCAATTCAAATGGTCTTGAGTTAAAAACCAGAAACAAAATGATCAACATGTTTTTTTTCCATACAAATGATGTTCAATTTAGGCCATGATGATTTTCCTAAAATCCTATTTAATATAAATTTTGTGTTGTATGGGCTAGCAGATGGGGCCTGAAAGCTTCAGAACAGAATGGTTGTACAGCATGTTGTAATCATTTTCATCAGGGGTCATGCTCCATGTGTCTGTGATGAGTAGGTAGTCATTAAAAAGAAAATCAGCCCAATACCTAGGTGTTTTGAAGGTTAAAATAATCATAATTTGGAAATCTAGGGTTTGTTCATCAGATTTTTTTTCTTTTGAAATGAAAAATGAGGTGTTGAGATAACTCACTGGTATCTAGGATAGAGACACCTTTATCCTCCCTTATATAGAGCACTACTTTTATCTTATCCTCTCTGGGACTTGGGTTCTTCATCCATAAAGTGAAGCCAATTTGTGGTCAAAGATGGCAAAAAAATTTCATTTCACATGCTTACTCTAAGCCATGGCAGTGGCTGGTATGAGAACTACCCCCAGAAGTTTTAGGCTTTGGGTGGACTGACATCACAAGAGATATTATCTGACACAAGTCTAGGGTATATTCAGTTCTAATTGCGCTAAACATTTCTGAACAATGTGACTATATGGTCTCTGAAGCCCCTTGCATTCTTTTATTTATTATTTTTTACATCATTTTTCATTTTTGTACAATGTATGCATTTCCGTCTTGGTTGTAGGCCCCATACAATTCCCACCCCCTTGTTTTGATCCTACTCCCTCCCCAGCCCCCCCATAGAGTATCTCTGGTTTATAGTCGCTTGTTGCTTTTTGATTTTTACTTTATTATGATTAGTCTTTTTCCTGGTCCCTTATTTAGGTTGTCTAAATTCCTGCTATGAGTAAGACCATCTGGTATTTTTCTTTTTCTTTCTGGATTATTGCACCCCTATGTTTATAGCAGCACTATTTACAACAGCTAAGCTATGGAAATAACCCAAATGCCCAAAAATAGATGACTGGATCAAGAAGATGTGGTACCTATACATAATGGAATATTACTCAGCAATCAAAAAAGATAAACTCATGTAATTTGCAGCAACACGATGGAGCTGGAAGAGATCATGCTCAGTGAAATAAGGCCCTTGCATTCTTAATAGTCATTGAGTCTAATTGACCCATCACAGGATGAAGGACACAGGGAGAGGAAGAGCCATAGAATCAGAGAAATTAGGTTGGGAGACCCAAGAGAAAGGAGAAGGAGAGTCACCTCAAAATCACACTCAGGAGTTTGGCTTTAGCTGAAAAACATCCTGAAGTTCAACTCACCTACCACTAACTGCTAGCCACAATTCAAGTCCAGGCAATCTGTTATCAGAGACCAAAAAAATTTTTTTTTATAATCAATGAGATGAATATTTAATCTTGGGATGCAAAGGACTTTTTAAGCATAAAAGAGAAGGTTTAACAACATACAATTATACAATTTAAGTGTCAAAACTTGCAGGCAAAATTAAAAGGAAAACAGAAAACTTAAACAGTAAAAGTATAGGCCTTCATAGTTCTCTGATTCTTTTGGCATCTGTATTGGGTTAAACGGCAATCCCCCCAAATATTTGTCTATTTCCTAAAGTCCAAAACCAATGAATCTTACCTCATTTAAAAAAAAAGGTGTCTTCCTAAAGTAATTAAGTTATGGATCTCAAGGTGAAATCACCTTATATTACCCAGATGGACACTACATACAGAGGCAAGCATCCTTATATGAGACAGGAGAGGGTGTGACCTCAGAGGCAGAGATTGGAGTACCACAGTCAAGGAGGCCAAAGAGTGTTGACAGCCACCGGCAGCAGGATGAAGCAAGGAAGGCTCATCCCGTTGTTAGGGGGAAAGAATGTCCTGAGATAATCTCATACAGGCTTTGTGGACTCCACCCCCACTCCAGACTAAAGCCATCAGGACATTGGGAAAGACAAATCCCATCACCACCAAGGGGAGGGTGGCTGGGACCTGAGGGTGGAGTTGGGCAGCCAGGTTGGATATAAAAACCAAACACGTGGGCCTTGCTCGCTCTCTGGCTCGCGATCGCTCGCCTCCTGGCTTCACTGCTCCTGGCTGGCGGCCAACTCTGAGAGCGCCATTTTGGGATTCCTGATCGGCGAATCGGGTAGGACTCATTTAAAACTTTGTCTCCCACTTTTCTCCCAGAGCTGTACATTTCCTCATTTCCCCTTCCCTTGTCAATAAACCTTTTATTAACCTTTCACGTGTGCCTGCAGTAGAGCATTGATAAGTCCTTTTTAAGCGCGCGGGTGAGGACCCACAGTCAGGCACCCCGCTTTGTATCGGGGTTGCTCTACAACACCCTGACCCGCAGAATTGTGAAAGAATAAATTTCAGTTGCTATAAACTACCAAGTTTGAGATCATTTTTATAGCAACAATAAGCAATTAACACAGCAACCTACAGGATTAGTGGTGGCCATAGAGTGACTCTGGCTGGCCAAAGGAAGTGGCAGGGCTGTGTGTCTGTGCAGAGGACACTAGCCCAGATCCCACCATTCTGCTGCCACCCTAACATTCAGGCTTTCTGTACATAGTCCAGAAGCAAGAAGCTCTGCCTGCATTCATCTGGGCCCCACCTCTTATCTATACCACCTTGACCTTCAGATGACCTCAACCAAGTAACCCTTGAAGCCCCCTTTCACTTCTGACTTCTGCCAAGTTCTGTGATCTAACTCAGCTATCAGCCTAATCCTTAATCACAGTTCTATTTGCACAGAATGCTCCTGGGCATATTGACAATAGACTCCCTCCCCATTATTTACCAAACAATAATTTACTGCTGCAGGTACCAAAACTCTGCCAAAAGAGGAAGTCAAAAATGGGTGAGATCACTGTGATAGTACCTGACAAGGAACTTTCCTCTCCAATTGGCGATAAGTAATGGAAAAAGGGGTCATCTTTAAGGCATCAGAATTTCAATCTGCAGGAACAATTCACAGTGGGAACAATGGACCAAACTGTGAATTTCTTTTTTTTTTTAAATATATTTTTTTTAAGATTTTTTATTTTTATTTATTTATTCATTCATTCATGTATTTATTTATACAAGCACTGGGTACAGTCAGAAGCGCGGGAGGGTGAGAGAATTCACCAGAGCCAGAGCAGGGAGCAGAGCAGGCAGAAGGACCGAAGTACACTGCTGAGGGGGGCAGCGGGCGGCAGGAGAGGTCTGTGCGCCATGTGGGACCCTCCTCCAGTGGCCGGGGAGCAGCCGGGGATCGAGCCTGCGCTGCAGAGGCTGCGGGCAGCTTCGCAACCCAACGCTCAACCGCTGCAGCACCGGGGAGGCCCCAAACTGTGAATTTCTTGATATTAATACCCCTGTTCCAAAAATTGATCAGTGTAATCCAACACATCAATAAAAAGAAAAATAAAAACCATATACTCATATCAATAGATGCTGAGAAAACATTTGACAAAGTCCAATATCCATTTATGATGAAGGCCCTTGAAATTCTTGGGATAGAAGGAACATATCTTAACATGTTAAAAGCCATATACAACAAACCCCCGTCAATATTATTCTCAATGGCAAAAAGCTGAAGGCCTTTCCTTCAAGATCAGGAACAAGACAAGGATGTCCTCTCTTACCACTGCTTTTCAATATAATAATGGATGTCCTAGCCAGAGCAATAAGACAAGAGGAAGACATACGAAGAATCCAGATAGGGAAAGAAGTAAAACTATCACTATTTGCAGATGATATGATAATATACATAGAGACCCCTAAAAACTCCACAGAAAAACTACTCAAAATAATCAACCAGTTCAGTAAAGTAGCAGGATACAAAATCAGCATGCAAAAATCAGTAGCCTTCCTATACACAAACAATCAATCTGAAGAAGAAATCAAGAAAACTATCCCTTTTATAATTGAAACAAAAAGATCAAATACTTGGGAATAAACCAAACAAAAGAGGTAAAAGACCTATACAAAGAAAATTATAAAACACTGTTAAAAGAAATAGAAGAAGACACAAAGGAATGGAAAAACATCCCCTGCTCATGGAATGGGAGAATTAACATCATTAAAATGTCCATCCTACCAAAAGCAATATAGAGATTCAAAGCTATTCCAAATAAAAATCTCAATGACATTCTTCAAAGAAATAGAACAAATACTGATGAAATTCATATGGAACCACAAAAAACCATGAATAGCCAAAGCCCGACTGATGAAAACAAAGAAGAAAGGAGGTATCACACCTCCAAACTTTAAGCTATACTACAAAGCCATAATAATTAAAACAGTTTGGTATTGGAACAAAAACAGATACACAGACCAATAGAACCAAATAGAGAGCCCAGAAATAAAACCACACATATATGGACAACTGATCTTTGACAAAGGAGCAAAGACTATGCAATGGAACATGGAGAGTTTGTTCAATAAATGGTGCTGGGAAAACTGGACCACCACAGGCAAAAAAAAATGAAACTAGACCACTACCTTTCACCATGCATAAAAATCAACTCAAAATGGATGAAAGAACTGGACATAAGACCTGAAACCATAGAATATTTAAAAGAAAATATAGGTAAAAGAAAATATTTAAAAGGCATACATCACAATAACATCTTTAAAGACTCATCACCCAAAGCAAAGAAAGTCAAGGAAAAGATAAACACCTGGGATTACATCAAACTGAAAAGCTTTTGCACAGCAAAAGGACATTAACCAAAACAGAGAGATGCCTAACTGATTGGGAAAAAATCTTTGCACTCCAGTGCAAAGGGACTGATCACAAAAATATACAAAGAACACACACGACTCAACAAAAAACAAAATAAACAATCCAGTCAAGAAATGGGCAGAAGAATTTAAAAGACATTTCTCCAAAGAGGAAATGCAAATGGCCAACAGTCATATGAAAAAATGTTCAGCAGCCCTTCTAATCAGGGAAATGCAAATCAAAACCACATTGAGATGCCACCTTACTCCAGTAAGCATGGCACATATCAAAAACAAAACAAAACAAAAAAGAACAAGCAACAACAAATGTTGGCGAGGATGTGGTGAAAAAGGAACACTCCTGCATTGCTGGTGGGAGTGCAAACTGGTCCAACCACTATGGAAAGCTGTCTGGAGGTTTCTCAGTCTACTAAAAATGGAGCTACCATATGACCCAGAAATTCCACAACTGGAGATCTACCCAAAGAACACAAACACATTGATTCAAAAGAACACCCATACCGCTATGTTTATTGCAGCAGTATTTACAATAGATAAAACCTGGAAACAACCCAAATGCCCCAAAATAGATGACTGGATCAAGAAGATGTGGTGTATATACACAATGGAATATTATTCAGCAATCAAAAAAGATAAACTCATGCCATTCACAGCAACCTGGATGGAACTAGAAGGAATTAAGCCCAATGAAATAAGCCAGAAGGAAAAAGAAAAATATTGGATGGTTTCACTTATAACAGGAATATAGGAAAACCAAATAAGACATCAGTGTAAAAAAATAATAACAGTACAAAGCACAGCAAAGCAAAAATGGACAATTATAAATCAGAGACATCCTGCAGGGGAGGAGGAGGGAGAGGGATCAGAGGGAGGGAGGGAGGAGCACAGGGGACTGAGGTGATGGTGCACGGGTGCATTGGTGAAGGAAAAAATCTATGGGGACTACACCTGAGGGGATGGGGGGAAGCAAATATTTTTTAAAAATGAACAATGATGTAAAAAAATAAAACAAAATTAATAAAATAAAAAATTTAAAAAATATCCCTGTTCTACCTTCTGCTAATGAAGTGTATTCACTGAACATACTGAGGAGATATGAATTTCACCATAAATCTGGCAAGCCCTTCTGAGACACTGAACATTGCACATTTTACCCTCAATTCTAATTTCATTCCACTGCCACTTATTTACATTAAGGACTCCCTAGGAAGAACAGAACAAGCTATCCTGTGAGTTCTGCCTCGGTGTGGATGTCTCTTCCTTCCCCATCCCATAACAGTTTGGAAGGATAAGACAGATCTGACTCAAATCTCTCATTTTATAAAAGATGTGAAGAAATCCCAGGTCACAGATTCCATTTACTATATATGACTCTATAATACTTGATAATATTATAGTTTATTATTCACCATCTGCATGATGTAAAGCACTTGCTCAAAATCTGGAAGACACCAGCTTCTCATCTATGAGAATGGAATGATATTAGCTTCCTTGCGTGATTACAATGAGAATGAAAATAACCCAGAGCCTAGCATATCAAAAGTTTTCAGAAAATACTAATTCCTGGGCCTCCCCGGTGGCGCAGCGGTTGAGCACTGGGTTGCGAAGCTGCCCGCGGCCTCTGCGGCGCCGGTTCGATCCCCGGCTGCTCCCCGGCCACTGGAGGAGGGTCCCACATGGCGTGCAGACCTCTCCTGCCGCCCGCTGCTCCCCTCAGCAGTGTACTTCGGTCCTTCTGCCTGCTCTGCTCCCCGCTCTGGCTCTGGTGAATTCTCTCACCCTCCCGCGCTTCTGACTGTACCCAGTGCATGTATAAACAAACAAACAAACAAACAAACAAACAAACAAATAAATAATACATGCCTCTTTAAAAATAAATAAATAAATAAATAATTTTTAAAAAAAAGAAAATACTAATTCCTGGGATTCCCATTGCTTTTATTGTGATAATTGTTATTACCACCCTCTCCCAAAGATACATAATCCTCTCCCTCTCCCTCCACCATTTATCTCTGCTTGCCACCACCTTTTGCTCACATAGTAACTGAGGAAGGAATAAAAACCTTCGAAGAAATGTAAGCAAAAACTCGGTGCCTGTTGGATTAAAAGAGCCTGAGTCATTGTAGGACTAAAAAATGTATCTGTCTACCCCTTTGGCTAACTCTGTTTCATATCCTGTACATAGAGTCCCGGTTAGACACCTTGGCTTCAGAAATCACAGCCTAATTAGCACTTGGTTTTATCTCCAAAACCACCAAACTGCATGTGAAATATGCATCACCCCAAGAAACCATCTTGCTTTGTGAATGACCAGACTTGTGACTCCAAAATGTCCTGAGGCAGACAACCCATGCTGCCCTCATGCATCCCTCTAACTGGGATGGCACTGTGCTCTCCTTTGGTCAAGCACAGAGCTCTGAAAGGGCTGACATTTAGTCACTGAAAGCCCCAGCCTCGTCCTCTATGGGATGCTGGCTCCACGTGGCACTTTAAACTGTGGTGCCTCCCACTGTACCCTCTTCACCACTTCAGCTCTGACTCCTCTCCTCAGGCAGCTGCCTCTGCCCTCTCCTCTCTAGCCATCCTCTTCTGTACCGGTACACACTTGGCTGTTGGTGGGGAAAAAGCAGGGTTTCAATACTACCTCTGACCTTAAATAAACTTCAATCCTCTTGATTATTTCCATCAATTTATCCCTGACCTATCATATATTATAAATGGAAAGCAGATCCTATGAAATGTGCCTGGACATCTGGAACATGCTCCAAATTCCCCTTGGAAGTCCAATGGCCCTAAAGACTTCACCTTCCACCATAAAGTCAGCCAGACTCTCTCAAACTTGCATCCGATGAACTAATCATCCCACTGCCACATAAATGACTAATGATGAGCAAAGTTTTCCCCCTCCACCACCCCACCCTTTATCCCCAAGAGTAAACTAAAAGAGCTGGTCATTCTCTCCCACCAAAGGACAAAGGACATTCCTCAGGGTCTTCTGCTAGCCTAACATTGGGAAGCTTTGTACCATCTAAGAAAGGAGTTCTTTTGACAAAGGTCATTCTGTGTATCAGTTTGTTAGTATCACCAATAGAAATTTATTGTCTCACAGTTCAGAAGCAAGAAGTCTGAAATCAAGGTGTTAGTAGAGTTGGTTCCTCATGAAGACTATGTGGGAGAACATATTCCAGGCCTCTATGCAAGCTTTAGGTAACCTCAGGCATTCCTTGACCTGTAGGTGACACTCTCACTGTGTCTTCACATTAACAAGAAATGGAAACAAGATCAAGTCCCTTGAATCAGGAAAACTAAAATGGAGTCAGTATGCTACTGAGAATCAGGCCCCCTCAGTACATCCAGGTAAATTCAGGCACATCCTCCTCTGGGAAGGAACCAACAGCTTCCTGGATCAGCATCCATACACAAAGGCAAACCAACCACTCAGACCCTTCATCTGAGACTTCCCAGAGAGTTGAATTTTAAACATCACTACATCCTACCTGCACCATCATAATACATGTCCACTTTTCACTTAACTTAGCTACTATTATATGAGCAAGTTTTTGCCTGATTTGCAAAGCAGACAAGAATGAGAACTAACTTGGTTTAGGCCTCTATTAGCCTTTGTTTTCTGAACCTGGGAATGCAATTCAAGGACTTCTAGATTCTGTGTCTCCCAGACTGTTGTCCTAACAAAACCCCAAATAGATGCTTGTATTTTTGCCTCAAGCAGGATTCATTTATTCTGGATTTAAAAGGTCATCTTCTCTCAGTACATTTCTGACTGTGACTCCAAACTTCCCCATTTTATAAGGACACCAGTCATCTTGGGCTGTAGCATGCACCCTAATCACCTCCTCTTCACTTGATCTTCACGAAGACCCTATTTCCAGATACAAGCACATTGAAAGATCTGGGGTCTAGCACTCCAACATCTTTTGAGGGAACACAATTTAACACATGACATATAGATACAACATATTCTTTTTTTTAAGGATGCATTCCTTAAGCCCTCATATAATTTAAAGCATTCATAATATGAAATTAATTTTTCTAAGGAAAAGCAGTAATTGAGGGCAAGGTGGGGGTACTATTATCTCAAATGTATCTGTCCACAGACATGTAACATGATTACACTTGAATATTTCTTTTTTTTTTTTTCTTTTCTCAGCATTTTCTTTACTATTTCTCTTTAGGGACTCACTAAAAATTTATTGCTCGGCCTATTTTCAAAGTTGTTTAGCTCATGTAATGGCATTTTATGTAAGTTTCACTGCAAAGTTTCCGATTTCCAGACCTAATTTTCAACACTCGCATAAGCAGTGTGACTTAATGACATCTTGGACTATATTATATGATACAAAAAGTTTTAAATTTTTAAGTAGCAATGAATATTAAAATAATAGCACAAAAGTGACCAAAAGCCCTTGCAGCGATCTTGTATATGGAAACAGAGGGGATCCACAGCTCACTGAGAAGTGAAGCAACCTGCCTTTGAATCCTGGCTGCATGACCTTGGACAAGTAAGTTAACGAGAATGTCTCAAGCAGGTAAAAACAACATTGTCTTCTCTCAACAGTATGAACACAGTATACAATTAATACATGCCCCTACTGTGAAATAGGGGTGGTGGGTTATTTAGGGAACTTTTGTGTTGTTTTTTTTGTTGTTGTTGTTGTTGTTTTTTCAAATTTGGGCAATCAATTTGTTAGTATTTTCAGGTCCCACTATTTCAAATTCACACTAATTCAAATTCAAATTTGCCTTAAGTGCCACTGGATTCTTCCATCAGTAGGAAGAATCATAAAGCAAAACTACTAGATGGTAGCTAGCTGTCTTACTATAGAGGTCAGCCTTGTATAGATTAGGTATAAATGGATTTTAGATATGTCTCTTTTCCTTGTTCTTTAAATCACACATTCCCTGATTCTCTCTGCCTACTTCTAAAGGCTATCAACAAAATAAATATTGCCTTGATTATATATTCTTCTGTCATTCCCCAGTCCCTAGCCACCAAAGTAGGCCTGTCATCATGACCCCTCCTTTGTACCCACTAAATCCATGGTTCTCCTGGCTCCCCAGGTGGGACTGAGAACACTTGTTCTAAGGAGAGACTCCTGGGTTGCTCCCACCAGGTTTGCCAATGGGCTCATTTTGAATGGCCTCACCCTCCTGCCCTTCACCAGCTTTAGTCTGAATCTTCACCCAAACCAGAAGAATAGGCTCTTATGGTAAGTTAAATTGACCTTGATTTTGACTGCCTGGCAGATCTGGATAGGCCCATCCTTGGGTTTCTGGATAGAAGGGCTCTGTGGACACTGTCCATGTTTTCTGAACCAAAACATGATTTGTCCCACAAGAGACTTTTGAGAACTTAAAATAAAATAATATGAAAAATACAAAAATCAAGTCCTATTTAGTGAAGCCTCTAATCAACTGCCTTAATCAACAAGGAACAAAATTACATTTGATTTATCTAGAGTGAGCAATCTGAACCTTCTCACTCTCCTTCCCCTACCATTTTCTATTGCTAATTCTATGGGCCAACCCCATATCTTCTTTCTAAAATTCTGTCTACTCTAAATAAAGGAAGAAATAAATTTTCAGTCTCATAGAAAAATAAACAAAAGAAAGAATAAATCTTTTCCCAATCTTTAGGAATGTCAATGTAAAAGTACATTCCATTTATAGAGAAAAGGATTTTTATTTTCACCCCAACTTCTGGGATTGGAATTCCCACAAAAAGTTTGGAATTTTACCTTTTGGTTTCATCTTCAACATCGGGTGGCTTTGTTCATGTTTGATTGCTTCTCATCTAGTGAGAATGGGAGTGGAGGGAGAATGGCATTATATACTCCACTCTTGCCTGTGTCACCAGAAATGGCAGCAGTTGTTATCAAAAGATAGTGGGAAATGAGCAGGGAATCCAACATCTGTGAACTAAGTCTCCCTCAGAGCAGATATGAATGCTAGAGATAGTAAGTTGAAGTCAGGTATGTAGGGTCTTTCCTTTGCAAGGTGCAGTGAGGGTGAATAATTTTTTGAGGAAATAAAAAGGGCTCATAGATATGAATATCATTCTATTTCTTTTTTTTCCCTGAAAACAGGGCTCAGAAGAAGGTGATGAAAAGGTCGGAATACACAGTTATTTTAGATTCATTGGTGATTTTTTTGGAATCAATTAAAAGGTTGTTAGAATTGACAACAATCTAAGAGCATGCAAACTTGTTTGCAGGAGAAACCAATTATCATAAACAAAATCCTCTTGTCTTAGATAAGTTTATTTAGCTGCTGGCTTTCAGAAAGAGAAAGAAGCAGATGTTCCTCAACTCTGACTTCAGTGGTCTCCCAACCAACCACTCAGGCAGCAGAAATTTGATATAATCTCAATAAAAATAGGTGTCTTTGATTCAAAGTGCTACCTCCCTTCTGGCATTTGGGTCTCCCCCCAGCATTGCTGGCCCAGTCAATGCTTCAGAGAAACCAGGTGTCTTCTAAGTTGTTTTGTTTTTTAAAAACAGAGAAATGATATCTTGCTGGTTTGAAAACAACCAAGAGCTGCAGCACTAACTCTCAAGGTGAACTTGGCCAAGTGAAGTGCACTTGCACACTCTGTGACCTGCCAGCTTGAGTGACAGGCTATTTACAGTCATTAGGAGACTCTGAGAATTGAAAACCTCTGTGGATTTTCTGATTTTTTTTTTTTTTTTGAAGGCTTAAAAATAAAGTGGTTTTTTTTAGAGGGCAGTATTTAGGTATTATCTAACTATCATGTTTCCTAATTTGTATATTCAAATTTTGATGTAGTTTTTCAATACAGCACAGGTATTGATGGTTGATAATAGTAGTGAGGAACCATAAAGATTCAGAATGTGTAGTCAGTTGGAGAGATAGTAGCACTGACTCTGGATCCAGTATGTGCCTAGATTTGTGAACTTGGTTAAATGAATTAACCTCCCTGAGCCTATATCTCCATCTGTCAAAAGGGCATGAGAAATATACTTCTTCATGTGATTGTTGTGAGGACTAGAACTGAGCTATATAGGTCAGAAATGATGGCACTTATAAATTTTTCTAAAGCACAAATTTGAATTTGTATGCTTTGAGACGTGCATGCATGTAAGTTATGAGACTGACATTCAATATTCTGTGACCTGACTATAGAGACAGATTACTCTATACCAGGGGGGGAGAATGAATAAATTAATAAGGAGGCCTCGCGGCCCAGCTATCAACCGCTGCACCACCAGGGAGTCCCTGGCATTTGTATTTTTTAAGGATCCAGATGATTCCAATGTGCAGGCCAGCAGCACCCTTTGCCTTTGGACTTGAACCTCCTCAGAGGATGCTGAAATTTGTGGAAGCCTGGATCTAATGGGACACTTGGCAGGTTGAGGGCATGGTGTGCAAAACCCACACAAGCTTCCCTCTCACGGTCACTGCATGCAGGAAAGGGCATGCATGTCTCTACCTTGGATGTGTAGCTCTTGTGTCACATAAACTACAAAGTCCTGCAGCTGCCCATGGGTCCACAGCATTACCATGACCTTTCCACCCACTAGTTGAGTAGCAGTGTTCAAAGTATGCAAACTAAGGAGTGGTTGGGAGTTTTGGCAGGACCTGGGAAGTGTAGATTCAGTCGGAAGTCTTTAAATTGGTGCTTTCAGCAGTTTGTAGCTTATATTCCTCTTTGCGATGTCCATATAGTTGCACAGTGACTGCTCTGACATGCAGGCTTATTGGGCAAATAAGTGCTTCTTCATTGTTTCATAATGGCTGATATAAAAAATTTCAATTGAATGTTAAATCCAGTTACACTATCAAGGTATTTTCATCATGAGTCAATGAAAGAAAAGGAGGAGCTGTTTGATTCTTTGTGTCATTTTGGAATTATTAAATAGTTTTAAATTTTTGTCACTGATCTTCAGAGCAATGGTTTCTGTCAAAGAGATCATCTTTTGAAATCTTGACCAGAAATTGACACAACCATTTCTTGCATAAACTCTGAATTTTTAGAAACATTTGTTCAAAGAGTAAGTCTCAAGTTTTCTCTTTTTTGAAAATGGAAAAAAAGTCTGTGTAGAAATTGTACACATTTTCTTTTTTTTAATGTATTTTTTTAAAGAATTATTTATTTATTTATTTATTATTTATTTATACAAGCACTGGGTACAGACAGAAGTGCGGGAGGGTGAGAGAAATCACCAGAGCCAGAGCAGGGAGCAGAGCAGGCAGAAGGACTGAAGTACACTGCTGAGGGGAGCAGCGGGCAGCAGGAAAGGTCTGCTCGCCATGTGGGACCCTCCTCTGGTGGCCGGGGAGCAGCAGGGGATCGAACCGAGGCTGCAGAGGCTGCGGGCAGCTTCGCAACCCAGCGCTCAACCGCTGCGCCACCAGGGAGGCCCTGTACACATTTTTTTAATATAATTAGATATAAAAAATAATTCCTTTTACCAATATTTGCAAAGGTGCCCTAAATTTCCTCCAGCTTCCCTCCATGTGCTGAACAAATATCATCTTTTTCTATATATGCCATGATAGATCTGGAACCATGGCCTTAAAAGAGACTTTTGCTTGAAACATATGCCCATTTACAGCTGCATTATACATAGTAGTGAAACAAACAGGAAATCACCTAAAAAGTCCATTGACAATAGAATGGATAAATAGTGTTGTGCTCTCAATGAGATAGGATACAGCAGAGGAAATCAATGAACTGTAACATCATGTCAACATCAGAAACTATAAAAAGGTTTATATTAAGGGAGAACATAATCACAGAAAAAAAAAAGGCAAAAATAAGCACTAGATCGAAGCTGGAGAGAATTAGTTGTAATTTTAAGGGAAAATGGAGTCAGTCACTCATTCAAGTCTTGCTGTATTTTCTTTTTTCCTGCCTGGAATACTGTTTGCCCAGAGGGTAGGTTTTGACTTCTCCTTTACTACAATTAGGTCTCAATTCAAACACTATGTTTTCTGTGAAATCTTCCTAGGCCAGCTGAGATCATATAGGAGAACATGCATGATACATACATGCACATATACACATACCCCCAGATCCAAATAAACATTCATGTGCAGACACCACACAGAGATACATGCCATACACATAACCTTTACTCACTTTATTGCATTTTTCTTCATAGAATCCAACACCTCACATGTAGATTTATTTTTGTTGTTGTGTGGCCCTCCTACCCAAGAAGACAGGAAATTGTTTTGTTCACTACTGATCTCTCCAGCATTTGAAACAGTGGCTGGCACATACTAGAAGTTCAGTAGAAATCTCCTGGACCCAATGGGCATTTATTTAGCACTTGCTTTATCCCAATCCACTGAATTCTAGTGTAGGTACCACATTTGAAGTCACCAACTTGAGTTAGTAAAGCTTTATTTTGCTATAATTACATTTTATTTTGTTCTCTAACTCCAACTTTTACTCAGCGCTTGAGAATATCTGCAAATATCCACTTCAAAAAAAGAAACAAAGCTTTTCTGATTTTTTTTTTTATCAGGTTCTCTGTTGGGTCAATATAACATTTTATCCCATTCACCACTTCGCCCATTTCTCCCCTCTCCTTGGAGAAGGGTTGAGTTTCCCTGGGGAATGGGTTATGTACAGTGTTGTAGATGGGGTCCTATCTCTTCCTCCTTATAACCCTATTGCATATTGATGTCTGTGATAATGTTACTTGTCTGTCGAATCTTTTTTCACAGTTTTTCTGTCCCCATAGCAGTAACTGCTGCAACACTCGAGTTCCCCCTCCACCCTCTGCTCACTGAAGTCACCCACATCACCAATTATTTTTCTTCTTTCTGCAAAGCAAATTCACCACCTGTGGTGGGGCTTTAGGGAATTTTCAGATGATTTCCTGTACCTAGAATTGCCAGGGATTCAGGAAAGGGAATGATGCAAAGATTATCTCCGGACACAATACCTCACACAAATTTCATTTGTATTGTACCTCCTCTATGCTGATCTATGAATCTGTCACTGGCCTGATAACCATAAGTTCCTCATGCTTGTCCTGTTTATCCTTGCTCTGCTCCTGTTTATCCTTTCTTGCAGGCAAAACTACAGAAACCCAGGACAGAGTTAGAAGACAAGTGTTAAGCCACAGCCTCATATGGTAAAAATGACACCCAGCAGCACCAGAGCTAGGTCAAGACAAAACTTGGAAGAAAAAAGGGCATGAATACAATTCCTGGAAACCTCTGCCTATTTCTCTGATATCCTGCTGAGGTTCAATCTTTAGCTTTTCCTCCTTAATATTCTCCCATACAATTCCCTAATTCTCCCCAACTTGGGGAGATTGCTTTTGAGACAGTAGTCTACCATTTCCTCAGGATGCTGGCTTCTGATTAAACCTGGTTTCCTTCCACCAATTCTTGTCTCCTGAGTTTTGGCTCATGAGTGGTGAGTAACCAGAAACCAAATTCTTGTAAAACATCTGCTGCCTACTCAAGCTTCATATTGTTCACAGAAGGAAGCTGATCTGAATGTCTCCAAATCATCAGGCATTTTCCTTTTCCACCTCAGGCTCAGCCTGCATGTTTCTTTCAGGATACTTGGACCAAGTACCTACTAAGATCTAAACTTCACGTCTGCCCTGAGCATCCTTCTCTACCATGAAATCATGCTTGGTTATATACCCCCCAAATAGAAAAATAAGTTCTCTGTCATCTTTAATCTTTCCTCATTTTCTAAAATATTTTTCCCTCTCAAAAATCTTGGCTCTGCCTCATTTACCCGAGGTTTTCAAAAGAGCTGTCTCCATTCAGGAACTCAAATGACTGAATCCCCCATCAACCAGAGCAAAAGATGACTCTGGGAAGAGAGCTGAGGACATCAAGCAAAATGTGGATAAGAGAAACGTCTGCTGTTTTCTTAGAATTTTATCTTACCACACCAGTACCCATGGCACTACAAGAACTTAGGAAATGGCTTTATGAGTTTAGACAATGCTTTATTTATCTAATCCTCTGGGAAATCTGTAGAATTTTTCTTCCCTTTCTGACAGATGTTCACTATCTGCAACTTCCAATTTTGTTTTTAAGTTAATAATTCTTGGTGGAAATATTTTTACCATATAGTTTACACCTTCTAAATTTATTCAATATAAAAATCAAGAAAAAAATGACACCATTTTCAAAAGAAGCCAACCTTATCAAGAACATCAATTTTTATCCCATGCTATTCAATAGCTCTGGGGATTGCCATGAGTTAGAGAAATGGGCAGGAGACTTGACTTTAACTAAATCCTCCATCACCTGCTCTTCCTTTCTCCATCTTCTCTCTTTCATCGTTTTCTTTCTCATCTGCAAACCTGTTTGTCATTAGTGCCTATCACCTTACCTATTTTAACATACTGTCTCTCAAAAGAGACTTTAAACAAATGGGACTACTAATGAATGGGAGAAAGTATTTGCATGCAATATATATATATATATCCAACAAGGGGCTGATAGCCAAGGTCTACAAAAAACTCATACAACTCAACACAAAAGAAAACAAATACCCCCTATCAAAGGACACAAGAGCTAAATAGACACTTCTCTGAAGAAGATATACTGATGACCAACAGGCACATGAAAAAATGTCCAATATCACTTATCTCAGGAAATTCAAATCAAAACCACATGAGATAACACCTTACACATGTGAGAATGGCCCATCTCAAAATGACCAGAAGCAACATGTAGGTGAGGATGTGGGTAAAAGAGTCCTCTTGTATACCTTTAGTGGGAATGGAAACAGACACAGCCTCAATGAAATTCAATTTGGAGGTTTTTTCAAAAGATTGAAAATGGATCTACTATATGATGCAGCAATTCCCAAAGTAACTCCCCGAAGAATACAAAAACACTAAATTGAAGTGAAATATGCATGCCTGTGTTCACTGCAGCACTGTTCTCAATAGCCACATTATGGAAACAACCTCAGTGTCCAAGGACAGAGGAGTGGATTAAGAAGATGTACACGCACACACACACACACACACAGAGAGAGGAAACTATTCAGTGATTAAAAAACAATGAACTCTTGCCATTAATGATAACATGGATAGAACTGGAGGGTGTTATGCTAAGCAAAACAAGTCAGAAAGGGAAAGACATATTATATGATATGGTTTATATGCAAAGAAATAAAGCAGGGGCTCCCCTGGTGGCGCAGGCGGTTGAGCGCAGTGCTGTGAAGCTGTCCACACCTGCTGCGCAGGCTCGATCCCGGCCTGCCGGCGAGGGTCCCCCGTGGCATGGCAGACCTCTCCTGCCTCGCCTGCTGCTCCTCTCAGTAGTGTATTTCGTCAGTCTGCCTGTTCTGTTCCCTGCTCTGTCTCTGGTGAATCCACTCACCCTCCCGCACATTAGCCTGTACCCCGGTTCTTGTATACATAAATAAATAAATTCTTAAAAATAAAATAAAGTAAAATAAAAAATAATAAAAGAAATAAAGCAAAGTGTCAATCATAACCAGTGTAATTACAAACCTTAGAAATCTGTATATTTAAGGTTACCATAGGGAGAGTGAGAGGGGGGAGAGCAAAGGGTGGAGGAAGCCTGATGGACTGTGGTGGAAGTATGAGTGCCTTGGTGGTTGGTAGGTGTGGTGTGGTGAGAAGCATCTGAGGAGATATGATTCTACACCTCTGAATCACACACAGTGCTGTAAAACAATATTTCTTCAGTTAAAAAAAATACCCTTTCTTCTCTAGATGTGGATTCCAGAGCAGTGGAATAGGCATCACCTGCATATTTTCTTTTAAGATTGATTGATTGATTGATTAATTAATTTATACAAGCACTGGGTGCAGTCAGAAGTACGGGAGGGTGAGAGAATTCACCAGAGCCAGAGCGGGGAACAGAACAGGCAGACTGATGAAGAAATACACAGCCTAAGGGAGCAGCACGTGCGGCAGGAGAGGTCTGCGTGCCATGTGGGACACTCACTGGTGGCCAGGGATCGAACCAGCGGCGCTGCAGAGGCTGCGGGCAGCTTCGCCGCCGCTGCGCCACCAGGGGAGGCCCTCACCTGCATATTTTCAAGATTCCCAGGTGATTTATGGATGCATTGTAGTTGAAGCATTTTTTTAGATTCTGCATTTCCCAAGCCAAGCTAAGCCCTGGCCTCATTTCCCAGACATGTATACTCAGTCCAGGCTGAGGCCTGACTGACATCTTCTCCACCCCACACTCCACTCACATAATTGTGATTTGCTCGCTTCCGAACCAGCCTTGGGTTGACAATTCCCAGTGTAAGATGAGGGAAGAAAATTGCCCCTCTCCACCCCAGAGACTATACTGACACATTGGGCAGTAACATAGGGAGGAGGCTAATAAAAACAACAATGTGGTAAAAAAAAAAAAAAAGCCAGAAACACTTTTATGTATTTAAACCCCGTCAGTCCTATTGCAATGGAAAATCATTGAATCATAGATACAAACACACATGCACACACACACACACGTGCACGCACAGATGCTTTGTCAGTACAACCCCTTGACGGTACTTCTGTGACTTATTTTGATCTACAAAATATCCCTTGATATCTATAAAGTAGTGATTTCACCTGAGCTGTTATTTTCCCTGGGTTAGTAAGATAAGTGAGGATGGAGAAGGAAGGACAGTTACAGTGAGCTCAGCTGGGATCCACTGACTCTGTCTGGAACCTATAATTATAGGTCAGGAGCATGTGCACTGAAACTAGACTCTCTGGGTTGAAGTTCTGATTCTGCCTGTGCCAGTGATGCAGGGGATGGATGGAACATGTTTGCCCCCCCCCCCAAAAAAAAGAAAGGCAAATGAAGACCCTTATCAACTATGATCTCTTGTAATGGGAATGGTTCAATATTTTCTTTGGAAATTACATTGGTTAACAAAATGTGAAGTCTTTTCATCCTATAAGGCAAGGGAAGATGGAGACAAGATTGAGTAAGCCATGGAGTTCCCAGAGGATCGCTGATAGTTCATTGAGAACACCAGAGATCTGAAAAAGGGCAGAAAGCAATATGAAGCACGGGCTCTTGAGATGTAATAGAGTGATGGGTTTTATCCAGGGTGTCCTGTTTTCAAAATTCCTAATTTTTTAAATGTGGCCTTTTTACCCAGATCTTCCAGGACGCTCCTCTATCCTAAGCAACACTTCCTTTTGGCCCTCCCAAAGACCACTGGGGAAACCTCTCCTTGGCAAATTCTTTTGAAGAGGTGACAGACTATCCATTGGTTTGCTGCAGCAGAATTCCCTGAGTCACTAACTCAAATTCCCAGTCCTGGCTTTCATAGACTCTAGGCTCTGTATTCATTTACTGTCAGGTCATTTTAGGACTGAATTGTATACCCCTCCAGAAAAACTTCAAATATTCTGACTGTAATTCCTTTTATGATTGTATTTAGAAAGAGGGCCTTTATGGGACTGAGGGTAGGACATTAACGTTTAATGGTGTCATTCATCCTATAGAACTGGTATAAGTGGGAGAGGAAGAGACGGACATCAGCAAGATCCCTCTTTCTTCGTACATGCAAAGTGGAAAAGCCATGTAAGGACACAGCAAGAAAGTGATCATTTGGAAGTGAATAAAAGAGGGATCACCACAAACCAACCCCAAAAGCATTTTGATCTTGAATTTATATCTCTGCAACAGTGATAAAAAGTTATTTCTGAATTTAAGTCACATTTCTGAAATACTTTTGCCCCACTGATTATTCCTCACTCACTGACTTCCATATTTCATAAAGAAGCTTCTCTTCCTGCTGACTTTGAGTATTCTATAGATTAAAGATCATCAACAAGAAAGGCATCACCTAATCTCACCCACAGAAAGACTCTCCAAGGAATCCAGTATTGCAGGCAGAGAATTTCATTCTCTTGGCCTCTCTCTTCCTATGCAAAGAATAGTTGATTGAAAAATGATTTACCTCACCTAACAGAATCTCCATAACAATTGTTCATAAGTTTCTGGTGGCTGCTGCTGGCCTTGCAGAGTGCCATAGCCACCTGACACAACACCCAAACATATTAGCATACTTGTTTGTCTTGCACAAATCATGTTATTTTCACAAGCAACTGGAGATGCCAAAAGCTTCAGTGAAAAGCACAGTCCAGCAGGTGCCAGAATGGAACTGACAATATGAGATCCTGGAAAGTGGACTGGCAGGCTTACACACCGACCCAGGTCCCAGCAGGCATAGAAAAGGAGACAGACACAAACTGAGCTGCATGTTAATGTCTCCAAAGTGCAGACAACAGAACATGACAGACAGAAGAGGAGAATTGGAATGAGAGCATTTTAAAGTGAAACATTTCTCACCACTTCAGCCACAGAGGAGATAATCAGATTATTCAAAACCAACCTATTAAAGAGGGAAAACACATAAAGTATGCTTTTAACTGCAAAGAGCAATCCAGAACTTTTACACAATGGCAATGTTTACATTAAAAAAGAAGGAAGATAAATGGTTAACTGTATCCTTTCAATTAAAAGACAGTTATAGCATACTTTCAAAATAATGGGTAGAATCTTGCCCATGGATATTTGAGTCCCCAGGAATCCCTAAGGGAATATGAAAGATCACCCTGTCTCTGTGGCCGTCTCATGGATCCATTTTCTACACTGTCACCATGCCATCACGTTTTAAAATGCAGAACTCCATATTCTTCCCTTACTTAAAACCTGACAGTATCTACTTTTTTGCCTTAAAGCACAGTGTGATCCATGAGTCCCTTCATGATGGCCTCCTGCTTATTGCTCTGCTGTCATTTCTTGCCAACACACATCACTCCATGCTCTTGCTATTCCAAATTACTCACTCTTGAACTTTCTCATCTCTGTGAATTTGCAGTTTTACTTGTCTACTGAATGAATCATGATCTTGTCTTTCAAATGTGGGATAAATTTGCCCCTCTTTTCAGGTTTCCCTGGTATGTCTAGGCAGCATTACTCACTCCCTCCTCTACACCCCAGAATACTCCCAGAATACATGCTTCCTTCTGATAGGCTAGTATTCATTGTTGTAACTATTTGTTATAATGTCTTCATGCTTGTTGAGCTGGTAGACGCAAGATGCAAGTACCTTTCCTATCGCTCTTTAATCTCTTTGATACCCTTTATGCTAAACATATCATCTGTTCACCTGGATAGATCTTTTTCATTTAAAATATATAGAAACAAACAAACAAACAAATAAAAAACATGACCTGATTCATTAAATATTCTGAAGCAAATGTAAAAGGCAATGTTTCCTGAAAACTTAGAGGATCATATATTTTAAAATGGATTTCAATGAAAGAAGAAGGGAGGAAGGGGGAGAAAGGAAGAATACTTTAGAAGATACTGCCTTGGTAACTTCACAACAATATGGACAGCATGACCTTGAGGAAGCAGTTTCAGGGAACCACAAGTACAGAAGACATTAAGAGGAAAGAGGAGTTGTAATGGGAGTTTGTTTGGAATTGAAAGGAAAAAAAAAAACCAGAAAAATAAGGAATTACAAAATGCAAATGTAAAATCAAGACTAAATTAGGGTGAGATAAAATTCTATCATAGCTCATCTACTTTCCCCTACCTGACCCACCAGGTCCTGGCTTCTTCCTCCAGCCCAGTCTATGCTATGGAATTCCCAATAGATGTACTGGCTTACCTACCCCTTGTTCCAGGTAATGTATCAATCTACACTTCCTGAATAAATCTCAGCTGAGGTGGTGGGTCACAAGAAGGATATGTAATTAGTCTACATGGGTAGGTAATCTGTTGGGTCTTGATATCAAAAAACTGAAGAAAATAAGTCATCAAAATGAGAGAAGTAATAGAAATATAAATCAGAAATATAATATCTGATAAAAATTATAATAAATAATAAAAAAGAAAAATGATAAAATAGTAATAATAAGAATAGATGCAAGCATCCATCACCTTTATAATATATGTCTTTTGCTTTTAAATAGATAAGTTATACTTGTATGACAAGCATCATAAAATATCCATAAAAAAGTATTTAAAAGAAGCAAACACGATTCCCAAATTACCACTAACATTGTCATTTATATTTCCCCCCAAATTTCCTGTACTAACAGGTAAAAACAATATACTTATCACATACTCATACACAAACACTACATCCTTTCTTTAAGTCCTTGCTGAAGATATTCTACTAAATGAATCTAGATTTCTGATATAAACCCAGAAATCTTCATCTTCAATGATAAAATGTTTCACTTTCTCAGATTACAGACCACTGCTGCCAACAGAGATATTCTACTCATCACTCCGTGACTCCTTCCAGCTTGTGATGCTAGGAACTCAGATACAACATTGTCAACATACCCCCAGGGTCACTACAGAAAGAGAAGAAAGGATGGTGCTGACATGAGCTTCTGTGGGGCCAGTCCTAGAGAGTTGTGCATCACTTCTGCTCACATTCCATTGACTCAATTTCAGTCATTGGGTCCCACCTAATTGAAAAGAGCTGAGGATATAAAATTTATCTCTGTGCTCAAAATAACAGGAAATGCACAAAGATGGATAAACAACTGTAGTCTCTGGGATGTATGATAATTTTTAAATATGCCCACAATTCATTGATGCTCATTCCTTCAAAAGGAAGTCTAATTGCCTGTCCTTGACCATAAGCTAAAGTTCTAATATGACTCAGTACTGAAAAATAAATAGGATGGTGCACAACTTCTATAACTAGGCCATAGAAAGTGTTGCAGCTTCTTCTAGACAGGCTCCTTCTTCTCCTTTGAATCACTTACATTGAGGGACCATCTGCTAAGTTATAAAGACACACAAATAGCCCTTAGGAGAGGTTAGGATGATATGGAATTTGAGAACCCCTGTCACTAGCCAGCAGCAAACTGTGACAGACTACCTCCTCACAACCAATTGAAAGACCATCTTGGAATGCATCCTCTAGCACTGGTGCAGCCTTCAGATGAGTATAGCCCCAGGCAGCATCACCATGGCAACTCCATGAGAGAACTAAGACAGAAATACCCAGCCAAGTTGCTCTTGACTCTGACCCATGAAAACTGAGATAATGTTTACTGTCTTAGATCACTAAATTTGGGGACAATTTGTTATGTACCAATAGGTAATTAATACAGCATATGTAAAGACATACAGCATTTATCTAGCTAAATTCTCACTTTATCACTGAGAGGAACTTTGGGCTAAGACTCAGTAAGGAGCCTTTAATGGAGGCTGTGAGGCTTAGAGGCCAAGCTGGCAGAATGAATTTCTCTCTATGTGTCTTAGGTCCAGACTCATAATCTAACCCTCTGATTATTGTCATTTAAGTGACCAGGTAAGGCCATGCCAAAGGGGAAAAATACCAAGAAAAAGAATCTGAATCTGACAAACAGATTCAGGTCTCTGAAGATAGAAGGGAGAAGTGAAAGCAGCTTATAAGAGAGGGCAGCTCCTTACCCCATTGGAGAAGGAGTCCTACAAAGGAAATTTGCAGAGCGTGAAGAGGAAAAAGGAAAATTTTCCATTCTGACCTGGAATCAAAACCTCTTTCCTTGTTTCTCAGAGTTCTCCACCTCCAAGTCATCAAATATCCTTGTACTCAGAGGCATACACATTAGAATCCCTCTGATCTGGGATGGGTGGGTTAATACAGAGGTGTCTTATGCCACGTGATGTTATTTTCTGACATCCTACAATTCTCTCTCTCTCTCCTCTCTCCCCCCCCCCCCACTTATATAATAAAAGCTTGAGTTTGGTTTAATTCTACAATAGAATAACAATTTCTACCAATAACTAATCTTCTCAAGTTCATTTTCACTTAATAGCAGCATATTCTACTCTGGTATATAGAGTTACTCAAATGAATAATCAACAAAATGTTTCCAAATTGAGACCCTGTTAAACTGGCTTTAATGAAAATAACTTTTAGTATATTAATTGCTTATGTACAGCAAGAAACATGAGTTGCATGAATTCATTAATGCCTGAAGTTCTTAAATGATTTAGGTTTTTAAAATAAATTAAAACTGTCTTCTTTTATTGAATTCTCACTAATAATTTCCTCTTTACAGATAGCTTATATTATGCTTTGGTTGAATTATTAACAAACCTTGAATTATATAGCACTGGTTCACTATCAAAAACTATTTGGTTATTGTCCAACAGTCAATTTCATCCCTAGTTTAAAAGATTAACTTGCATGGTGGGTCCTTTCTTACATAAATGGATTTATAGAAGAAGAGAAGGAGGGAGGGAAGGAGAGAGGGAAGAAGGGAGAGAAAGATGGACAGATAGATAAATAAATGGATGGATGGATGGAGCAAGGGGAGAGCCTGGCCCCACAGAAGCTCATATTGACTCCTTCCTTTCCTCACTTTCCATAGTGACCCTGGGGATATATTGACAATGTTGTCTCTGAGTTCCTAGCATCACAAGCTGGAAGGAGTCTCAGAGTGATGAGCAGAATATATCTGTTGGGAGCACTGGTCTGTAATCTGAGAAAACAAAGACCTCTGTGTGGAAGGCAAGGTTGAAACACACCAGAATGATAAAGTCATCACTGCCTGGCAGTCATAGGGTCTAAAACTTGGTTCTATGTCCTGCTCTAATGCAACTTTTTCACCCAAGAAGTAACTGGAACTGTTTCCAGGTTCATTTCCTTCTCTGTGGTAGGGAATACTACCTCCTGTCATGCCCATGGTATGAAATATTTGAATGTGGATGACATGCTCTAAAAGAACAGTCAAGGCAATAAAAGATCAAGAAGATATAGAGAAAATGCCTCATGTATCTGCCATTTCCAATACTGATCCATGATTTCCAAAATTGCTTGTGCTGCCTGAGGAGAGTAAAGTTACATTCTCTTAAGGATTCTGGGATATGGGGTTTCTTTGAAGCACCCATCTCAGGGACTAGGGTTGAGGACCCAAGGATGAGCAAGAGAGTATCTGTATCTTCACACTTTTATGTTCTAAACACTATGTCTTGGCCAACCTCAAGTTTTCACTTCCAGAATGGATTTGTGTTACTGCTAAAATCAACAATAAATTATAAAACTGGCTTGAATACCTCTGAGTACACCACAGTCACGGCCCAAACTGTGACTAGATACCCTACTGTGCTTTTCCCAAAACTAAGATCACAGAAAAATGAATTGTTGGCTCTCTTTCTCTTCTACCTTCTCAATTCCAGGGTGTTTTAATGACCTTTTCCCTCTATCTAGGACTAAGAACTTTAATCTTGGTGTCTCAAGGCCATCCCCAAAGGCACAAATTGCCATCATTTTACAAAGGTCACCCTGAGGTGCTTAAGTTAGCACATAGCATTGCTCCCTTTGGATACCTACATTCCACCTGCCCAAACTCAGGAGTGTGCAAAAAATCATGTTCTCTGCCCTCCTTTTCCCACTGTATCCTTCTCTAACCTGCAACAGGATTTTGGACAAAGCGTCATTGAATGAATCACAAATGGTGTGAGAGTTTCCACTTCACAAATAGTTTTCAGTGTGGGTGGTACCTTACCTTAGTGGATTTGTCAACTGCTTTTTCTGTCTCAGAAATCATGGCAACCTTTGCAGAATAGCATAAAGCTCAAGAGAAATTAGCCAAGAAACCATTAATGCCACATTGTTTGTGTGTCCTGAGCTGACAGTCAAGTATGCAATGCTGATAGAATGATTCACAGGTATTTCCAGATGCTCTAAAGATACCCAGAAGCCAGAAATACTTTTATTGTCATTACAAGTATTTGTATCTTCAGAATAAATTTGATATTGAACAACAAAAAAGTGCTTAGATATTATCTCCAAATTCTATTAATCTACTCCAAAGTGTAGGGGATTTGGGAAAGAATTCCAGAGAAAGATAGATTTTTACTACCTTTAAGCAATTTAATAAATGCACAGTTCTCTTAAATAGCCTTTCCAGAGTGTGCCTGTCTGGCCTGGTGTTTTCAATCCAGCCAGGAAGACATCATATACATCCATCCTCACTCATCAACTTCAGAGCTTCACTCCTGTGCCTTCCCCGAAGGCCACTAGAGAATCCATTTATTGCAAGCCACCTCAACACTAGGAAGTTTGGAGTGGATTTCGGGATCCTGGCTTCAGTCCAGTGTGGCTATCCCTTTTATGAATTTTTATTGTCATTATCACTGCTACCACCATTTACAATGGATTAAGAAAAACCAGATCTGTTACTGCCTCACCAAATAGTGAAATCAAATCATTTTGAGAGTTCTATAAGAATGAGTATTCATATTTGCGAGTCAGGATGATAATAGGGTTCTTATTCTTTTATCATAAGTAAGACCAAACTCTCAATTGCTGGGCTCCAGCCCAGATTCCTGGTCAAAGACCAGGGCTTTGTGGCCTTGCACCCCTTCTACCTCCATTCTTCTCTGTAAACTGTTAGACACAGACTCTGTTAATGTTGTGTTAAGTACCATGATATACTTTCCAGTTCTGCTGAGAAGGAAGGGTCCTTTCTCTCCCTGCTCAGTGGGCTACTGGCCAGTGTCCCTCAGCAATCAACCCATTTGAGGAGTTTCCTTGATTGAAGGGTGCTCCCTCACCAGGGCAGCCTTAATCCAAAGACTGGTCCACATGGGGATACAAAGATCCTTGTATCTTTCTAACAAGAAGGATATTCTTGCTTCAATGCTCTCTGAAGTGTAGTCTGAGTTCTTCCTTAAAACTGCATTGCAGACAAAAGAACTTCTCCCTCTATGTACACTTGCTTTTTTCCTTATTCCCCTCCCCCATAGTCATTGATCCTAAGAATACCTCCTGCATACTCATCTCCATCCCAGAGTCTGCTTCCTGGAACCCAGCCTGTGACAAGCCCCACCTGTATTCTCTCATCCCACTTATAGCTGTGGTAGTAGCTCTGGCACACTGTCAGCTTTCAATCAAAAGTGCCCTCTTTTCTCAGGCACCTCTGTCTGGGATGTTCTCAATAGTGCAGGATGCACTTAGGTATAACCAAGGAGTAAGGGAATTCACATCCTGGGGGGGGACCCTCAGTAAGTGTTTAGCTTCCTCCTGCTGCAATGGTTCTGAGGCTTATTGAACCATTTGTCAGAGTCCCTAGATGGACTGAATCTCAGCTGTGCCTTGCAACCCCACTCATTCATATACCCTTTGCTGATTATCTCCTTCTCTGTCTCACTTCTCCACTCACTGCTTTTGCTTCCTGGAATCACCTCCTAGTAAACCACCAACATTCAAATTTTTGCCTCAAAGTCTGTATCGGGGTGATCTAAATGAAAGGAAGATGTTCTTACTTTTCTTTCTCTTTCTTAACTGTGCTGAAAAATCATCTTCTTAGGGGAAGAGCTGAGGGTGTGCTTCCTGGAAGGCATGAGTCACAATGAGTGTCAGAGGATAACAGCCTGAGAGCTGAGGACACTGACTGATCAGCTTCACATTGCCTAGCTAAGATCAACATACTTTATCATGAAATGTATTCAGAGAAGATAGACTTACAGGTTACTGTTGCTCCAATTTCCTGTACAGGAACACTCCAGGGGGCTCCAGGGATTGAATGAAAACAAGGATTATGGCTTACTGAGCCCTCACCTTGTGTCCGAAGCAGGGAGAAACACTGGGCAGATTTCCACTCATCCTTTCCTCAAGGGAAATAAAATCCTCTCCATTTTCACAGACTTGGAAATTTATTCAAAATAATATGTGATTCCATAGTCTCACCACCAACCAGCTAAGAGCCAGGATTCAAATCCATACCCCTTAGCCCTAATCCCCTAAGTAGGAAGCAAGCTTACCTTGATATGTGTACATGCCCAGGCAAGTATATTCTGGGTGACCTGGGCTCTATGATGTGAAAAGGAGAAATGAAACCATCTTTGTGTAGAGCAGGGATAGGTATAAGAACAGGAAAGAAAAGGGTTAGGGCCTCCCCTGGTGGTGCAGGCAGTTGAGCTCAGCACTGTGAAGCTGTCCACAGCCTCTGCAGCGCCAGTTTGATCCCGGCTGGCTGGTGAGAATCCCACATGGCGTGGCAGACCTCTCCTGTCTCGCCTGCTGCTCCCCTCAGCAGTGTATTTTGTCAGTCTGCCTGTTCTGTTCCCCGCTCTGTCTCTGGTGAATCCTCTCACCCTCCTGTGTATTGGCCTACACCCCAGTTCTTATATGAATAAATAAATAAATCTTTTTTTTTTTTTAAAAAAAGAGTTAATAGGGTTCTGAAAGCTCTAAGAGCAAAAATATTTTCAGGGGATTGAGAGTGAGAAAAGAGATTAAAACACATACACACACACACACACACACAATCTTCAAGGCCAGCAGGCAGCCTTTGAGAAATGTGCTTGGTGTCAATCTAACCAGGATGAATATGAGCTGTCCTGGGTAAGGATCTGGTTTCAATACTGTGTCCCCAGATGTCACCTGTCAACCAATTTTTATGGAGTACTCTTGAGCTGGATAGGGAAGTGAACAGAAAGGCAATCTACTATTGAGGGGACTGATGATAAACAAATAAAATGATACATTATAGGTACCTCAGAGTGATGAGGTATAAAATCATTTGAATGTGGGTCCATTGATAATTAATAAAAGCTGGTACAATCTTAAGTAGGCAATGGAAAAGGCTTCATTCAGAGATCTGAGCAAACAAATGAGAGGAAATACATTTCTGGAAGGGAGAAGCATGTGCAAAGGCTCTGTGCAATGTTCACGAGTAGTAGCAGGTTAGGGTTGGGGAGTGTAGTATGCAAGAAAAGAGCTGTGAGAGATAAGTTATTCACCCCTTAAATGAAAACATCTTCTCGAGACCAAAACCATCCAAGCCTGGAAAAATGTAAAGCTCTCCCCCACATACAACAAATTCCTCTCAAGGTAACACCACATCCTGCTATACCAGCTCCTTTGTCCTTCTTTGCTATGTTTTCACCTGGCAATGACCAAGAATTAATCTATCACAGTTTTCTGCAAGAGACTAACCACAAAAAGAAGTTTGTGGTTATTATATACGTCAAGTTGCAGGTACATGAGGGAAAGGTGACTTCACCCAGCCCAACCATTCTGCTCTCTCCCTTGCACCATCACCCCCTCATTCTCTTTCCCCCAACCAAGACAATCCTCCCTCTATTATGCATGCCTGTGCTCTTCCTTTCTCCAGCCCTGAAAATGATTTTTACACTTAGTGGAAGTCTTAACAGCATTTCTCCACAAAGGTAGATCTTCCTAAGAGAAATTCTAAAACGACTAAGAGAATGAAATGCTTTCCAGCTTGTTACTCCTGCCTGGACAGGTGTGTGCTACCAGTGCAGGAACCAAGGACTTCACCTCAGTATGGGAGGAACAACAGCTTCCAGGCATCTGGACCCACTTTCATACAGAGGGGCATGGTGTGTGTGCTTCTTTCATCTAAAGAAAAAATTAGGTCAGCTATAAATGGAGGGGACAGGAGCAACGGCGAAGCCCGCAGAGCTCTGCTGGGTTTCCTAGGGAATGATCTACACTACAGAGGTAGGGAGGTGTCCTTAGAAAACAGAAATTGAGAGGTGTATTCAAGAGAGGGGTTCAACTTGTGTAGCAATAAATACTCACATCACTTTAACAGTGGGCCTGGGGAAGGTGTATATTTCCTAGGGTGTTTTATTTTTGTTCCCCTCCCCCCTTGGGGATTTTTGGATGGAAGCAACATATTTTATTTTGTTTTATCTTTCCTCTGTGACCTAGATTAGGTTGTAAAATAGGAAACTGTTTTCAGAGAATAGATAGACCCTAAATAAGCATAAATAATCTGCAGTAGTTGATAACATTGTAACAAAATTCTTTTTCTTTCCCTCTCTAACCCTACACCTTCCACCTTGGAGATGCAATTGTAATTAAAACAGCTGCCATTTTATTACAATCCTCATATAGGCAAGCCATCATCTCTAGTCCTATACAGGTGAGGAGGTTGCTCAAAACCATGTAACTGAAAAAGGGAAGAGCTGAGCCCCTCTGAATTGATATCCAATTGCCTCTGAAAGAAAAAAAGCTTTGGCTTTTCCCTAATTCTCAGAGAGGAATAAATTTCTCTGTGTCCTGGGAAGGCCCCTTGACTGAGCTTGACCATTGCAAAGTCAAGGCAGCTCTGGCACCAGCATGCACTGAGAGCCTATGTTGAAAGCACAGTTCCTGAAGAGGGCATGAAGTGCAGGGCAGGTGGGAGGACAGGGATATCCAAAAAAAAAAAAAAAAAGACAAACCCCACAAACCCTGTGGCTAAACTCTAAGGAACTTTTTTTTAAACTTTTATTTTCTTACATCATTGCCATTTTTGTACAATATTTGATTTCTCCCCTCAGGTATAACCCCCATAAATATCCCAACACCACATCACCCATAAATCATCGCCATAGCCCCTTACACTCTTCCCTCCCCTGTTCAGGCCCTTCTCCCTCCCACTACCCCTCCCCAGCTGTATGTCTCAGACCTACAATTTGCCAGCTACTCTCGTCTTTTTTTCCCCCTTGAATCTTTCTTTGGTTTCCCTATATTCCTCCTATAAGTGAAACTATCCTATATTTTTTTCTTTTTGCTTCTGACTTATTTCACTGAGCATTGTCCCTTCCATCTCTACCCATGTTGCTGCAAATGGCACGAAACACTAAAGAAATTTAAAAAATGATGACTTGGTGATTTATTAAGCTGTCAGAAGACTCCAGGCACAGGTGCAACATAATTCCCAGATTCTACATCTCCTTACCAACCTCTCCATCCATCTCGGTGGCTGGTGGAATATTATCTTGTCCCATTTCTCCCTTGTCTTGCTGTTATGAGACTCCAGTAAGATAATGTATGTAAAATTGCTATGTGAACTCTAAGCTTCTAGCAAAGCACTATCATCAGCACATATTGTATCAAGGCCCAGATAAATCTGTCCACACTCCTGCTTCCATGTCCTCACTGGGTGTGACTCCCAGTTATAACCATTATCATCACCAGCAGCAGCAGCATGAAATATTTGTTGAAATTTTATGTTATATCAAATCTCTATGCTTATTATATAATTCTATATAATCTTTTAACAACCCTGTGGGATAGTTATTATTATCTCCATTTTACAGAAGAGGATGTTAGGAATTTAGTACATAAATAAGACATCTAAATTGAATTAGGCATATTGCTTACTAGAATCCAGTATTTGGAATGCTATGTCAAATAACTTTCTTGGTAAAATTATGTCCCTCAAGGAGTTAGAAGAAAGAGAGTATGGAGAAGTGCTCTTTGGAAAGCTAAATGTTTACCAGAGGTCCCTTAACCAAGTCCCTAAACTCTTAAATCACAGAAACAGGCCCTCCCTGGTGGCCTCGGAGTTAAGTCTCAGCACTACCAGTTGCAAGGCCCAACCCCAAAGAAAGGGCCTGAGTTTGATCCCCAGTCAGGGAGTTAACCCATGTGGCACAGCAGACCTCTTCCATCTCCCCTTCTGTTCCCCTTAACAGTGTATATTTCAGTAGATCGGCCTCATCTGCTCCACATTCTGTCTCTGGTAAATCCTGTCACCACTCCCCCACCTCTGGCCTACACTCAAGTTCTTCTCTACAAAAATAAATAAATACATAAAATACTAAAAAAAGTCACAGAAATATCCTAAGACCTTGTCCCCTCATCATCATGGACACAGAAGGGTCCTAAACAGATTGCTCTGAAAAGACCATTTACACCCTATTCAGCTTCTGGGAGGAAGAAAACTAGGCTGTGGTTTATGAATATAACAGACCCAGGCTGGGGACCACCAAGGTAAAAAACATTGCGTGTCCTGCCCTGGTACGTCATACTCTGTGAGGCCCCACCTTCAGGCCTGAGATACTTCAGTTCTTTCTGTTACCCTACTCCCCTAGGTACTTTCTACACAGCTCCCCAAATCCCATATTGTAACTTTCTCTTAAGAAAAGGCATTAACAATAATAGTAGTATTCACAATTGAATCCCTAACAGTTTAAAGCTTTGTTTTATTACCCCATGGCTAGAGAATATGGCACTACTTCTATCTCTAAATTTTTAAATGTTTTATCTGCATCCAAGTTCTTGATAATTTTTGGTAAGTAATCCATAGAACTGTGACAAGAATATAATTTTTATCTGTAAAGGTTTTATAGAGAATGATTAAACTCAGTAACTTTGTTAATCAAATACAAGTTTTAATTAGTCTTTTTCAGTTATAATAAAGTGAAAATCAAAATCAACAAGCAACTATAAACCCAGGGACACACTGTGGGGTGGGGAGAAAAGGAGAGAAGGGATTAGGGTCAATATAAGGAGGATGGGAATTGTATGGGGAATATAACCAAGATGAAAATGCAAACGTTATGCAAAAATGAAAAATGATGTAAAAAATATATAAAAACAAAACAAATACAAGTTTTATCATCCTGATCTGTAAATCCTGAAATACTATGATTTTCCAATATAATGGTAGTTTTAGGTAAAAAATAAAATATTAATAGTAGTAATGTCCAATGGAGGCGGACACTATTGTAAATGACTGGTTTAGGATTTGTATATATTTAGTTAGTTGTTAAGTCCTAACAGGTGCTTATGAAGTGCTACTATTACCCCATTTTACAAATAAGAACACAAAATTCACGAGAGAGGAGGAACTCACTTCAGTTCACCCAGACATTGAAAGGCAGAGTTGGCATGGGAATGTGGGCTATCTAAAGCTATGACTGTAGAGATTGTTTCAGCTATGTTAAAAGATCATTTTATTCTGGAAAATCCCAAGCATCTAAGATGATGGCTAAAAATTTGGTAGTAGGCAAATACGTCTCTAGTAAATCTAGTTGCTGTTCAGACTAGAACCAAATTGCCAAGGGAAAAATGTGACAGGTCCCCCCTCACAGTGAGCATGGTTTTTTGTTTTTTTTTTAAGATTTATTTATTCATTTACACAAAATCTGGGGCACAGGTCAGATGCGCGGAAGGGTGAGAGGATTCACCAGAGACAGAGAGGGGAACAAAACAGGCAGACTGACAAAATACTCTGCTGAGGGGAGCAGCTGGTGAGACAGGAGAGATCTGCTGTGTCATGTGGGATCCTCTCCAGCCGGCAGGCCGGGATCAAATCAGCGCTGCAGAGGCTGCGGGCAGCTTCACAGCATGGCACTCAATTGCCTGCGCCACCAGGGGAGGCACAATGTGAGCATGGTTTTAAATAGAAAAGTGAAAGCAAGAAGTAGTGATGGAAGCAAAAGCCATAACCCCAACCTAGAAGTCCAGATCCCCTTTGAACTGTGTAAGGAGACATGTATGAAGTGATTTCTTGGTGGAACTGAGCAAGGGTTTTAGAGAATCATGACTCTGGATGCTCCCAATAGCTCTGAAAGGGAAGTCATTTGCCAGAGGTCTTTTAACCAATGAGAGGGCAAGCTAAAATCTGAACATTTTTTGTGTGGGAGGCCAGAAATGGATCTCAGAAACACTTACTATGCATTTCAGAAATATAAGACAAAAAGTTGGTGGCTTCTGATTAATAAGGGCCATACTGAGCAGTTGAAGATACAGGCTCTGTGCCCAAGATGGGCTGCTCCTTTAGCAGAGCAGAGATAGACGAGGGTCATTTGGCCAGCTCTGTAAGAACCACTGCAAATTTATCTCCATCCCAGAAAGACCACTCCAGGAATCTTATGAAAATCAATAAAAACACTTCTCAGTTTATATAAAGAGGTAGTAGCTTACTATTATGTATGAATTATAATGCCTCTGGCTTTACTAAAGTAGAGTGGAAAGAAAAATTTTATTCTACAAATATAATTTTAAATAAAAATAGTTTCTATAAAATATAAAAATATATTTGTCTTGGATTCCTATGAGCCATGTAATTATTATGCAATAGGAGACTTGATCGTATTCTGAGAGAAATTGCCTTAACTACTTTAACTATAGTCCTTGTCTCTAACGGTTCATTCAGGCACTAAGCACTTACTACATAAACTATAATGCAAGAGTTTATGTCATGGTAAGATAACATAATAGTAAATGGGAATAACATTCTTAAATAAACGCCAAAATATCCAGCAGGAGCAGCAAAGGACAGGTTCGAATGTAGCTGCGATGTGGGAGAATGACTTTGACAGTTCTGGAGAAGCCATGGCAGCCTAAGGGCCCTCCAAGAGTGGGGTTGAGGAAGTTACTCTTCCAAACCATAACTTTTTCCTCTAAATTTCTGTGAAATCCTCTCAGTACTGCCAGCACCATCAAGGAGAAGGGCAGTCCACACACTTGTTGCTTTTAAACAGGTGAACAGGGGGGAGTTATCTGTTCTCCAGCAACTGCTGCAAACTGAAGAACAAACAGGAACATGGACAGTGGAGTGCTGCAATCCAGCAGACAACAAAGACTCAGCATGGTGAGGTGGGAAATCAGAGTTCTTGCAGCAAGGGAACCCAAACACATGATCTAGTTCCATGTTGAAAACATTGTTGCTGAGAGAGGCAGTGGTGGAGGCAGCGTAATCCAGGAGATATTTCTACTGCTCCAGTTTGCTGGCAAGAATGTATGCTGCTCATCAACCCTGGAAGCACACCAAAATATATTTGCTTTCTTTGTTGCTTAGTCATTGGTTAACTCAGCACCTAAGAAAAGCTATTGTAATTTCAGTCTGTCTCAACTAATCCTTTTTGATTCTATAAATCCAGTTTACAAGACCCTCAAGCACTTTTTAAAAATGTTACCCAAATAGGATAGACCCATGTGACAAGGACTATCATGATCCTGGAGCCTCAAGTGGGCTCAAGTCATAGGTAGCAGTCGCTCTTTAGTTCCAGTGTTTCAGAATGTGAGACAGTGGGAGAAATTGGGGTTCAAGGTCAAACACTAAAATTAACTGATAAGTGACCACTGTATGGATGAGAGAACAGTGAGAAAGAGGCATATGATTTTTTTTTAAAGATTTATTTATTTTTATACAAGAGCTGGGGTATAGACTAGAGGCACAGGAGGGTGAGAGCGTTCACCAGAGACAGAGCAGGGAGCAGAACAGACAGATGGACCGAAATACACTGCTAAGGGGAGCAGCGGGTGAGAGAGGAGAGGCCTGCTGCACCATGTGGCAGGTTGGGAATTGAACCCGCACTGCAGAGGCTGCGGACAGCTTCATAGCCCTGCGCTCAACCGCCTGCGCCACGGGGGAGGCCCATGAGACATATTCTTTACCTCTGGAGAATTTGTGAGTGCTATAAAAGATAAGTAACTGTACTAGACACACTTGGTTAATAAAACAATACCAATACAGTGAAACTTTGGAGTCAGAAAAACACTAGATTTAAACCAAGCTCTTTCAGTACTTGCGTGCCTTTGCACAATTTACTTCATTTTTGCCATTTGGAACCAGAGTTGTAACAGCAAAACACTTGTCAGGAGCTGCTATCCATTTATTCCTGTCTATTTGACATTTTATTCATGTGATTTCCTGCTTCCTTTATATGCCTGCCAAATACCATTATGTATACTTGCTATGTATATATTTTAGTATTTCATTATGAGTTTAAAAATTAATATCTCATCACAAAAAGACAAATAATTGATGATTACTCTATGAGGAACCAAGGGTAGAATGGTGGCTGCCAGGGATTCTGGGAAGGGGGCATAAAGTTGTTTAATGGATAGAAAATTACAGTTTTGCAACATGAAAAAATGTCTGGTAACGTGGTGATGATGGCTGCAAAACAATGCAAATGGGTTTATTGCCACTTGAACTGTACACTTAAATATAGTTAAAATGGTAAAAATTTATGTTTTATATATATTCACCATAATATTAAAAATAAAAGGAAAGAAATAAACACCTGACTCATTCTCACTATATTTACCCACAAAATTCACCAGAATAAGGTATCTGTCAAGTCTAAACCCACTTTAATCCTGCCTTCTAAGAAGAACATACGGGAAAAACACCTTTTTTTTTCTCCTAGACAAAGAATATGTTCAATACCCAGAAGAGGGCAGAAGAGAGTCACGGTGGCATTTTGATTGTGTTCCTTCTTTTTGCTGTTTTAATTAAATGCTGTCCTTAAAAGTGAAAGTTTTTCCAAGACCACTACATTAGAAAACAGTGGATAAATGACTCCTGCTGAGTATAAATTATTACCTTATTTAAATTATCGCAAGAAAGTAATTGGTCATTGCAACTGGGTTTTCAGGTATTAAGAGGGTTTGTCTTTACTAATCGTCTTTATTTTATGTTGATTACATATAATTTACCCAGATTATTTTGCAAACTATGCTACAAATAAATGTATTGACATTCCTATAAAAGGAAACTAGGAACCACGCTAAGTCCCTGTGGACACACTCTTAAAATACTGTTGCAAACTTAATGGGAATCAGGTTTTTAGGTGCATCCTTCCTCCCAGCTGAGCTACTTTGCTATAGCTAAATGCCATAAAAAGAGCTGCCATTCACATTAACTTTGATGAAATAGCTTTCCTTCCTTTCATTTTCTCCTCCCCTTGATTTCCTAGAACATATTTTCCAGTTACCCTTGATGCACTATAATTATTTTGAGGAGACTGCTTTTTGGTTTAAAAGGATATTGCCATTTTATTATTTTAAAACACCAAGGGAATCATTATCAAAAAGAAAAGTAGCATTTTATGACAGGGGTTTTCTCTCTTCTTTCTTGAAGGAAGTCAAACCCTCTGATGGCTCATTTGAGGTTGTGGGCTGCTTTTTCGACTGCTGGGTTCAAACAGCATGGGAGTCCCATGGATGGCAGATGGGTTGAGGGAAAGGTTTTGCTTAATGGCAATGAACATTAGCTGTCTTTTCCTTCTCCCTTGGCTGAGCTCGGCTTCAGGTTGAAAACGGTGGTGGCAGCAGTATGTGCCCAGTCAATTCTGGTTCTCCCATTTATTCAAATAATTTGGATGCAGATTGCCTTTCTTGCTCATGGATTGAGTGTGATTCAAATCCCAAATATCTGTTATTATTTTCACCTGCCTTGGAATGGGAATTGTAAGCTCTCTGATAAATGATTTGAAAGACGGTCTAATTTCTGCAAATACCTCTGTTGGCTGTTAACTTGCAATTTTATAACATTGAAAACATTCTGAGATTCCTCTGTGCATACCCTGGGTAAGTTGACAACCATGTGTCCTCTGCATCCATTCTTCCAAAAGAAAAAAGAAAAGAAAGGGGGTAAAATGAACTATTTTTTTCTTTCTTTGGTAGAGGAAGAATACTGTTCTCAAAGCCCAGCAAATGTGAACAATGGACCTTTCTCTATAGAATAGAAATAATGGGACAGCTGATCACAATGCACACTGGAATGGACTTATCATTTAATTACTGTCTCCAGAATGCTCCCTTTTCCTGCACAGAGACAAGGTAAGGGGGTAGGGGGAGGCAACAGACAATAGAGACTAGTAGATCAAAAAAGAACAACAAACCCACTGAACCACACTGTGTTGTTTCAGAAACTGAAAATGCTCTGAGTGGTTGAGCCATGTGTTATGTATTATGTAACTATTTGTTGCCATATAAAGATAGGGCGATGTCATCTCTAAACTTAGTTGCCCTCTGTGCATAGTGATCTGTTTATAATAAACTTTAGGAAAGCCAACTTTCATGTGGAGTTCACCACATTTCAGACCTCTCTAAGAGTTTTCATAACCCCAAATTTAGAATTTCCATTAGAAGAACCTAAGCAAACTGTAGAAAATAAACATCATTGTGGGAAGGTAGGGATCCAATATGGAAATCAAGGGGACAAATATATTGGCAGGAGTTATTTGCAATGGCAAAATAAAATGTAAACAGCCTTTCTTGATAGAAAATCACATATGGAAAATGAAATCCATCTGTAGAATAGAGATCCCATGGAACACCAGGTATCTGGCCTGAGGAGTGAAGTTCAACGAGATGGTGTAGGGATGCAGTGGTTCTCCCACCTGAAGAATGAGCCTGTGCATTGAACTCCATTATAGGAAACCAGTAGTCAGCACCACAAAGGCACATTCTACTTGTGCTCAGGCTCATGGCCAGGTTTTCTTTCCCTGGGTCCCACCTAAATTCACCACAAAAGAGCTTTCTGACAGGGATGTGGAAAAAAAGATCTGAACCAATATGGGTGTTCCCTATATGCAAGACACTACTTTAATTAAAAAAACAAAAGAGGTACAGAAAATAATTTAACAAGTAGTCTCCAGATCACCAAATGCCAATTTCTTCTACTTGGTTCAGGTCTTTTTGGAATATGTAGAAAAAGTGCAAAGGATCCCAATTACAAAGAAAGCTCCCTTTATTCTTTTTTGAACCCTGTCCCCCCTCCCTCCCAGGGCAGCAAAGCAGCCACCCTGAATCTAGCAAGTTTCATTTCATGCAGATTAAGTTCCACATTATCTCATTTGGCCCTTCCAACAACTCTTTGAAAAAGATATTATCCACATATTACAGATGAGGAAACTGAGAGCCAAGGAGATCAGTATTTGCTCAGGATCACACAGGGAACAGAGGTTCAAAGCCAAATCATTCTTATACAATACCTGTGAGGACCACTTGAGGACCACTTCCTCATGTCCTCATGTCAACTCTTTTTCCCAACAGAATCCAAATGTTGACTGAGTCTTTAAATGGCAGCTCTCTTCTGAGCCATTTTTATTTTTTACATATTTTTGTCCTTTTTGGTTTGTAAACCCAAGCATGATCCTGACTGGGAAAGACTAAAATGGGAGAATTATACTATCTTATCACATGGACATGTAATAAGGATATCTGTCTTTAAATACACAGCTCCCTTCCTGAGGATCAACCATGTATCCCATATACCCCTGGTCCTATGCCATTAGGGAGCTACCTGTGAAGTGGTTTTTAAAACCTCACCATGAAGACTTACAATTTGTTTCATAGCCATAACTCTCAAAAAAAGGCGTTTGGAGAAAGGTAAGGAAAAAAAGAAAAGTATAAATTAGGTTCAATAGTGATTGCTTTTTAAATGGGGAAAAAAACCACTTTGCAAGCAATTTAGTCATATATATTAAGAATCTCAAAACTATTCATAATGTTTGACTCAGAACTGCATTCTGGAAATCTATCCTATGGAAGTATCCCAAATGGTGGAGAAAGGTACATTTGAAACACTTCCTAGTTATGTTATGTGTTTTAGTAAAATCTGGAAGCAAACTAATGGGCCAACAAATATGTTAGATCAGCAATAAAAGGGCTCCTCAATTGGATCTTGTATTATCATTAAATTAGTAATTTCAAAGAAGAGCAAGACTCCAATCCTCACTTTGCTAATTAGCTGTGTTAAATTTGGCAAGCTACTTAACCATTCTGAATTTCAATTTTTCATTTGCAAAATACTGACATCTGCCTTAAAGATTTAAGAAAACTGAATGGGCTAAAATATGAAAAAACTTACCCTACTTACTAGTACCAGGTATTGCTCAATCAATTGTGGCTAATGGAATGAGTATAGAAAAGGTATCAATGTATTGGAGTTACGACAATATATGTCAATAAAAGACTGGATTAAAATGCATGAAAAGATATGAATTTAAGTTATTTTTTTTACTATAATATAATAAGATATGATTGGGGTAACGGTTTAGGAAGGAAACAACTTTCCTCAACCTTTGTATGTTCAGTTATGAGGTCCTACATATTAAACATAAGTTTATAGCTTAAAGGGAAAAGACAAAACTTATTTATATGCATCTGGGGATGTACAAAGAAGTGGCTCTCTAAACAGTTAAAATTGGCAGTTGATATTCTTATCTTCATGTAGAAGAGTAGGAGGACTGGGGAGAAGACTTGTGTGGGAGGAATGGATGGATTTCTAGGGGAATAAATGGGAGATAAGAATATATGACAATGTATGGTTATAAAAGTGGCAGTGGTCTTAGTCTTTCCCTTCATGGCCAGAAAATCCCCTGGTGAGTGTCTTCTTGGCTACCTCTCTGCCAGAAATATCTGTTGTTAGTGGTGAAGGAAGTCTTCTTTATGAATCTATTAATTCTCAAATGTCTTTATTTTAAAAGTAATCTATCAATTCTGGCTACACAAATGTGTTGCCCGTTAGCATTAAAACATTTTTCTCCCTATAAAGCAAACTTACTGTAATAGTGTTAGGCATATTTTATAAAGTTTTTTTTTTAAACTTAAAAGTTTTTCTCAGCTGTGACTGTGTAAACTGAGACAAAAGAAGCCTTTTTATTCCTGGAGAAAAAATCTTTAGCGCAGTCTAGACAGTCTAGCACAGTCTCTAGATTCCGAGACAGCTGCAGTGGTGAAAAGAGCCTGGGACTAATATCAAAGACCTCTGGTCTCCTCACAGGAACAGCTTCACCTACTGTGTTCTGCCACCTAAAACTGAATCCCAGGTCCTCAGTTTCTTCACCTTTAATATGAGGATAATAATATTAATGTCTAATTTGCAGTTTTCTTAAAAAGAGCTGGATAAAATCTATGTTGGTTGAAAAACCATTTGGTTTATAAAGGCTCTTTTGTGTTCGACTAAAACATTTTAAAACACTATGAGCTCAAAACTCAAAACAAACAAACAAAACCCATCGCTATGACATTTATTTACTTTAATTAAGAGAAAAAGACAGGGAATGTCAAGCTAACATTCACCCTTAAATGCTCTAGTGGCTACAGCTTGTATCAATGTTGTTTAAAGACAAACTTATTTCTAAAAACTGCAGTCAAGTAACAGGCCAGAGATGTTACTGAAATAAACAATAGCTACTACTTGAGGATATCCTTGAGCACAGCAGCCTTGAAAAATGCAAATGCTGTTAGAGAACATCTTGTGCTCCATTCTTTAACCCTGTTATCTTCATAGCTTGGACTAGAAATGACAACCTCCTTATCTATCCTGGAGCCTCTGGCATGGAAACAAGCTGACAGTGAGTTCATTTTTTGTCAGGCCATCTTCAGTGAGATATAAAATTTATCTTTTAATTTATCAAGATTTCTTAAGATAGCCACCCCTCCCCTACCCCAAACATACATACTACCTTTTTATAAAGAGTTTCCTCAACATTACAATTTAACCTGGGTAAAAAGGCTCAGCAATCCATCAATGTACTTATTAAAACTAACTTCAAATTATAACAAGGTCCAAATGAATATAAACATTGGAATAAATTATCTTATGCAGTTATTTTCTTATAATATGCTTCTAAAAATTAAACTTTTCATGTGAAAATTGTTAAATAAATAGCTCTGCTCATTTCCAAGGAGAGAGATACCTCCAGGATTTCATTAATTGTTATGAATTTTCAAAAGAATTGGTTAAAAATCGTAATTGGTTAGCAGCTCCTGACTCAGCCTCTTTCCAATAAAATACATGAAGAGTTTTTTGTTTTGTTTTTTTCTGTAATGACTATCATAATAAAGTTTAAAAAGAAATGGAGTTGCTAGAATCTGGGAGAAGTTTCTTCTAACTCCAAAGTCAACTGATAGACAAAAATACCGCATGATGAATTTTTACAGAGTTGAATTAAGAATTATCTTGTTGATAAAAATTAAATGCTTGGTACAATGCTACGAAAATGGAAGAGGATAGCTGTAATAAAAGGGTGGAAGTAATGGTGATAGTGACAGTATTTCCAGTGGAATGAATGAATCAAAAAAGACACAGTTTTATAGAAAGTTCCTGTGCTAAAAAATAAACTTGAGTAAATAGACTATGAGTTTCTAAATTCCCTTCAGAATGCTTGTTCAATTACTGTTAACACCACAAATAAGTGAGAGTTGGACTTCCAACAACCTAAGTCTCCATTGACAAATGAGTGGATAAAGAAGATATGGTACATATACACAATGGCATATCACTGGCTGCAAAAAAAAAAAAAAAAGAAAGAAAGAAAAGAAAAGAAAAAAAATTTGCTATTTGTGATAACAAGGATAATAGAATGACGGGATAATGCTAAGCAAAATAAGTCAAAAAGAGAAATACAAACCCAGATGAATATAGAAATATAGAAAAAGGAGGCAAAGGAGGCAAAATGGAATATAGAAAAAGGAGGCAAAGAAACACAAAACTAAATGAAAACAAACCATTGAATTTTGACTTAGAATTGAGACTCCCATAGGTGGAAGGAAAGGGTTTGGAGCAGAGCAGAGAGGGGCCCACCAAGACTATGGGTGTCTTGGTTGAGGGTATGGTGTGGGAACATACATCTGAAGGATATGAATCTATACCTCTAAATCACATACAGTGTTGTAAACCAGTTTCCTTAATTAAAATAATATACAAAATGAAATAAACATAAAGAAACAAATAGTTAAAAAATTAAGTGACAGAAAAACACATATGATGAAAATGCTAAAAAGGAGCACAGGGGACTGAGGTGATGGTACACAGGTGCATTGGTGAAGGAAACTCTATGGAGACTACACCTGAGGAGGTGGGAGAAGCAAATATTGTTTAAAAATGAACAATGATGTAAAAAAATAAAAAATATAAACAATTAAAAAAATAAAATTAAAAAAATACATAAAATAAAAGTTATCTAAGTTGTTAAAGAGTGGATTGATTAAATAAATTATATTATTTCTAAAACATAGATGTTTAGGAAAATCCAGAATTTGGCAGACACATCTGTGAGACTATGTATGTATATATGTGTGTGTGTGTATATATATATATATATATACGTATGTATGTGTATATATATGCTTGTGAGTATATAAATAGCCTGCATAGTTGTCTCATCTTGAGATGAAATCTTTATTAAATCACATCATTATATCAAGATGAAAATAATGAATAACAATAAGCGTCTGAGGATAAATGCCAGTTTTTTTTCTAAATAAATGACATCAAAATTTAAGTTGAGCAACTATTTATATTTTCCTCTAACAAATATCTTAAATAACAAGAACTGATTAAAGGGTAGAAAGGTAAACTGAAAAATTTATGGAGGTTGATTAGCCAAAATCTAACAAAATATTCAAGGTGAACATTTTTTGATAAAATTGTTCCACTTTTAAATAATCCTAAAAGTATTAATAACCCATGTCCAGGAAGAATGTGTACTCAACAGTGTCTTGAATAGAAAATAGTTGGCAATAACCTCTTTAACCATCAAATGGAATTCAGCACACCTTACATACTAGTCACAGTGGAGCTCTAAACACTTAACAATGGCTAAGTGTTATGAAGATCTATTTTGGTTTTTCACCAACTATCCTGTGTTACCTTAGATGTCTTTATGTTGTGCTGAAGAATACAAAGACAAAAACCCAGAAAGCATTTACCCATTTACTAATATTAACAGAATCATGATCTACAAATGAAAGCATAACTCTAGCCACAATATTTGACAGGGGAACATCAGTGCACATCCAGTAAAAGGCCAGATGAAAAATGGAGAAATACATCACTGGGGGAAGGGAATGTCTGGGGTGAGATTGAACCTGGGGACTTCTGTGGAATTACGTCAACAAACAGTGGAAAGTCACAAAGTAAAGACTTGGAGAAAATGATATTGTTGGGAAGAGCAGAGAATAGTGGACATGGATGGATGGAAGGGTTGTGTCTAAAGGCCTTGTTGGAGTCGATAGAAATGTTTCTGTAAGTGACTCAGGGAAAAGTGTTACTAAAGGTGAAGTTCTCAATTCTTTCCCTCCTATGTTGCAAATTTTTTAAAATTCCTCTCAATCATTACACAGTTTGTGCAGGAAAGAAGAGAGACTGGCCCCATCGTCACCTCTCCCAGGCCCTGACATCACCCACCCAAGAGTGTTGCCAGCATAATTCCAGGAGTTATTTGACTATGATGCCGTTTTGTCAAATATACTTATGAACATTCAAATTAAACAGAATTCTCATGGACGTAAGTTTTGAGAAGTGCTGTGTGACTTATAACGACCAGTCCTTTTGTTAAGGTGGCATATGGCTCACACTAGATGTCAAGGCATGGTATGGGATGAATTTTCTTGGAGTAGTTTATGCATTTCCTATAAGACAAGCAGGAGCAACAAACACATTCCAAAGGGTACTCTATTGGGGGCCTAGCCATCTTATCTTTTCCATTATTAAGAGTTCCACTCTGTTTTCACAAGCAGTTCTTTTAATCTAATGAATGCTGTTTTCTCCTAGGGGTGTGTGTAAATGGATTGCTAACTGTGTTTGAAAAACACCCAATAGTCATGCTCATGAGTGGCAGTTAATCAAGGCAACATGGGTGATGATGATGCCTCACAAAAAGGAGGAACGAATAAAGGGGGTTTCCCTTTTGTAATAGTATCATATTTATTTCTATCATATGTATTTTTATATTATTATACTTATATATTCTATTAAATCTTTTAAATTAAGATACAATTTGGCAATAACACTAAAATAAACTCTTAATTCACAATTTTGGGTGAAACAAGGACAGAATTTAGCTTCTATTTTATTCATGAAATCTTAGCCCAGGAAACAACACACTATCAATTTGTTTGTGGTTTCATATTCAACACAACATTACATTTTCTGCCTAGTCGCATTTGTCAAGTAAGCATTTAAAGTAGTCATTTCCTCAGGTCCCTTATAAAAGCAGCCTGTTGTAACAATCACCCAAGTTGCCACTAAGGAGAAGGAACAATATGCGAGTTATTGTGCTGGCCAAGTGCAGTATTAACCCTCTCTATCACCAATGTCTTGTCAGAAATGCAGACTTAACTGCCATCTTTGGCAATAATTCAGGTTAAGATTCTGTCCTAAGTCTCAAAAAAATGAGCAAAACTATTGAATACAAAATTGTACATGTTTTAAACACACAAACTATACCAAGGTACCCAGTATACCATAAAATATAAATGTGTTCATATACAAAATGATGAAATGCAGCCTAATATTTAAGAAATTTTACCCTAGACAAGATATTCTAGCAACAATACATTTTAAACACGTGAATCAATATATTTTTGCTAAGTGCTTAGGATTTAAATATGCCTCAGGAAATTTACAGGGAAACCATATTTCTTTGAAGAACTGGACAAGAAAGTTTGGCTGCCAAATCTTTTTCTAGAATTGTAGAAGAATTCAAATCGTTTTGCATTTTCAAAATCACATGCAGTAGCCTCTTCACTCTAGGAAGTATCTTTAAAAAACTATCAAATAGATGAATACATTTGATTGAGCAAGGCCAAAGGCAAAACAGAGGATAATTTGAAACCTGGAAAGAGGTAACTGTTTTATTTAGAATTAAAATGTGTTTCATAAAGAAAGGAGAATAAGAAACAGTAAAAGAGGAAAGGAAAAGTCTATTCAAATAGTCCTGGGCATACTGCTAAACAGAGCTTCTCTCAGAATAAGTCACCCATCACCAAGATTGCCAGTTAGGACACATTCCTGGGCCACACTACTACACTCCAGAATACTGCATCTAAATGTTGAGGATAAAGCAAAGATCTGAATCTGTTTTCCTAACATAAACTTGAGTTGATTTTTATGCAAAAATCTGGCTAGTAGTAAGAAACCCCAGTGGGTTGACAAGTTCTTGATGTTCAGAAACTTTTTCAGCTTCTTCTAGCTTGTTTCTTGAAGATCAAGCATTATGGGTTTCACTGTAAAATCCCCAGATTAATTTTTGCTAAGTTACTTTTACTCCAAGAAAATTCAGAGTGCAGTTTCAACCTTGTATGTAATAGAATATGTGAAAAGCAGTTTGAGCTTTGTAGAATGGAGGAAATGTATTTTACAGAATTCAATGAAAATGAATCTCTTCTGGGAAGAATGGGTTAGTTTTACATTAGGTATTCAAAAGTCATCCACATTGATCTGTCTTTTGAAGTTATTACATTGATCTCTGGAGTTTAAAGAAATGTATTGCTTATTCCTTGTGGATACTTTCAAAAACCTTTTTTAAAGCCAAAGTAGGTTTTTTATTTCCTCTGTAGTTTGAGTAATAAAGGATAGCATTTTTGTATAGTACAATTAATTATCATATGTGAAGATAAGTTTGTGGATGTTGGGATGTGTGTGTTTGTATGTATTTATGTATGTATGTATGTTTATGTATGTCCTCTAGAATCAACTAACAGGACTTTCTGGGTTTTATTTTTTTTCTTTTTTTAATTGTTATTTTATATATTTTTTTACATCATTCTTCATTTTTATACAATGTATGCTTTATCATCTCAGGTATAGTTCCTGTGGAGTTCCCACCACCAATTCACCTGTGTATCAAAAGTTTGTTCCTTGATTCCTCAAAATATTAAGAATAGAAAAATCCTATCACCCAGCTATTTCACTTCTGGGTATTTATTTGAAGAATACAAAACATTAATTTTAAAAGACATATACACCCCTATGTTCATTGCAATGTTACTTACAAGATATAAATATAGAAACAAGGTATGGCAACAAATTAAATGTCTCTTGAGGGATGAATGAATAAAGAAGATGTGGTATATATACATAATGGAATAATACAAAACTATAAAAAAGGGTGAGATCTTGCCATTGGCCACAACATGGATGAACATTCAGTCTACACAAAGTAAAATATATCAGAGGAAAAAAGACAAATGCTGATGATTTCAGTCATATGAGGAATTTAAGAAGCAAAGCAAAAGAAAAAACAAAAAACAAAAATAACTCTTAGATACAGAGAAAGATTATTATTTATCAGAGGGGAAAGAGGTAATGGGGTGGGTGAAATAGGTGAAAGGGATTAATTATATGGTAATGGATGGAAATTAGACTTTTAGTGGTAATCATGATGTAGTGTTAGAGATGGTAAATTTAATGCAGCATATCTGAGACTTATATAATGTTATAAGCCAGTGTTACCGCAATAAAAGCTTACTTAGAAAAAAAAAAAGCTTGAGCTTTAAACTCACTGATTTTAAAAGGACAACATACCAAGTGTTTTCCCACTACTCTAACTTCAACTGAATATTCAGAGCAGAATTTAACCTTTTCATTAAGACTTACCACAATCAGTGTGAAAATGTGAGCTTGTGCAGCATTTCTATATACTGGTTTCTTTAGGGCCCATTGAAGGCTATTCGCCCCTATAGCACATGAAGCCAGGCAACTTTGCTCTTTGATTTTTTTTACAGTACATTTTATGGTTTTCTTATCTTTTCCCTTACTTTCAGTTGTTATTTGGTGCTATCAGAACACCAAAGCAGTAGGGAGGACTCTTCTAATCTGCAGAGGACTTGGAGGATTGATAGCCATGTTTAGTTTGTTAAAAATGTGTATAGAATAAAGAAAGTAGGGGAGACCAGAGGAGTAGGGGATATTGAATTAATAAAGTGGCAGATACTATGCAATATCTACTCTGAGCTTTGTAGAATGGAGGAAATTTATTTTACAGAAGGCAATGAAATTAATACTTTAAAATTATTTTCTCACTCTTGATTGTTTTCCCAAAAGGTGAACCAGCAGATAGTTGAATCATGGGTATTGTACCATTATTTCAAACAAATCTTTCAAATTTATTTTCATTTATGCTTATAATCATAACATTTCTAGATCTCAAGTTATAAAAATATTCTTATTTTTAATGTGCTAACAGTATAATGTAATTTTAACAAAAATGTCTAAATATGCTTGAGTTTCCATTTATAAAAAAGCACATCTGCCTTATGATATATGGATTTATACATGTGTGCATATACACATATAAATGCATGTATGCTGGTGTGCATTTAATATGAGGCAGAGCGAAAAAGGAGCTTATTCTTCCACTTTGAGAAAAGATTTCATATGAATCTGCTTTCTCAGGGTTATTTTCATTGCTTAATTATTTTTATTAAGGTCACTAAATGATAGAAATGTTAACAAAAGTAGGAATAAGGGTACTTTACAAAGGAACAGTATACAGGACTGTGTCTGTTTGTGCTCTCCCTGGCAGGGTGAGGGAGTTGGTGAACAAAAGCAACAGTTTCTAAGAACAAACAATGGCATTCTCTGTGACCTGGAGCACAGCTAGAAACACTGGACCCTCAAACACCAACTCCCTCACTCAGACTCATGCTAGCCATTTCCTCCAGCCACATTTAAAATGCTAGCATCTGAAGCACTTTGGAAGTCTTGCTTTTTTTCTATTTGGTTTTATAAAAACATTCCCTCCACTGACCAAAAATAGTATTTTATACTTTTTCCTTAAAGAATATCTCAGGAATTTACAAATCTCTAAACCCAGTAGGGTCTGAGTTTGCTGAATCCTTAATTTGAAACTACTAAACACATGTCTCTGTGCTTCATAAGGGTAAATGGAGTTTTCTGTGCTCAACATGGTCTCCCTACTGGCACATGGTAGGTGCACAACAAGTACTGTCGATCAACTATTGTTCAGGCTACAAACAGAAATGCAGCTATGGATGGATTAAGCTTAACACATACAAGGACCAGTTAGACAAAGCATAGATGTGTTTTTGTTTGTGTCTCTTGCAGGTTTATCTCTCCTTTACCGGCCCCCCCCTCCTTGGAGCTTTGAAAATATGTTTTAAATTTTATGAAATAGGGGCTTCCCCTGGTGGCGCAGCGGTTGAGCGCTGGGCTGCAAAGCTGCCCGCAGCCTCTGCAGCGCCGGCTGGATCCCAGGCAACCGGCGGGGGTCCCACATTGCACAGGCCTCTCCTGCCGCGCCCACTGCTCTCCTCAGCAGTGTATTTCATCGGTCTGCCTGTTCTGTTCCCCACTCTGGCTCTGGTGAATTCTCTCACCCTCCCGTGCTTCTGACTGTACCCAGTGCTTGTATAAATAAAAAAAAAATCTTTTAAAAAAAATTAAATTTCATGAAATAATGACATGTCCCACTATGTCATCTCAAATCTTTTCTGTATCAGAGTCATATTGATTATAGAAAAGTGATACATACTTATGGTGGAAAATAGTAAACACCAAAAGATAGTTTTAAAGATTTCCCACAATCCCACGGCACAGAAATAACAGTTACCAAAATGTTTGTGGTTTCCTTCGTATTTTTCTATATTTAATTTTTTAATTTATATCTATGCTTGTATAATTGTGATGTTGTACCTATAATTTCATATTCTGCTTTTTAAATTAAATGTTATCTCTTAAGTATATGCCATGTCAGTAAAACCTCTTTAAAAAAATATAATTTTAATAGCGATGTTGTGATTGGGTGTCCACCACATCCACTCCTCCAGGAATCTGGCTAGGAGTAGATGCCTCATAGTCAAGTAAAATTCATTTCCTTATTATTGAGCATTTAGATCATTTAGAATAATTTAATCTTTATGACCATATTTACATATAATGTTTTTACATAGCAGATTACTTTTGTAAAACAGTTTTCTAAAAATAGATTTAACTATTTTTAAGACTTTTGATTAAGTATTGCCATATTGCCTTCTGGTTTTATTCTAGTTTATAGATTAAGCTTCTCCCAGAAGTGAGCGCAATAGTAGCTGATAGTAGCTATTGCCTTTTATGTTCCAGACATATTCTAAAATCTTTATATGTGTTAACTCATTTAATTTTGTACATAATAGTATGAAATAGGTATTATTGTATACATCTTACAGATGAGAAATGAGGTTATATAACTTTCCCAAGATCATACAAGTTCATACACATTTTGGAACCATGGAGCAAATGCCAGAGCCCTGGGCCTTACAATATTGCAGGAATATCTTTGCCACCATTGAAAGGTAGGTAGTGTATCCAGTATTTTAATTTTAATTCTTTGCTAATTTCATAAGAAAAATTTGACATATCAATGTTGTTGTTAATTTACACTATTTATTATTAACAACTTAATGTTCTTTCCTGACATAGATGTTTGCCAATTGAATTTCTTTCAGTATGAAGTATCAATTACTATCATTACTACTTAGTGACTCTTCTTTTTTAATATAAACCTTTTTAATATAAACTTGTCAAATACTAAAAATATCCTTTCATGCAAACAATTCAATTAAAAAAATGGGCAGAAGATCTAAATAGATTTTTCCCTAAAGAAGACACACAGATGGCCAACAAGCACATAAAAAGATGTTCATCATCTCATTATTAGTGAAATCATATGAAATCTTATCTCACACCTGTAAGAATGACTATTACCAAAAAGACAAGAAATAGGTATTGGTGAAGATGTGAAGAAACTACAGCCCTCATTTATCGGTGGATATGTAAACTGGGGTAGCCAGTTCAAAAAATTAAAAATAACGTATGATCTAGCTATTCTGCTTCTGAGTATTTATCTGAAGAATACAACTAACTGAAAAAGACATATGTACTCATATATTAATTGTATAACGTTTACAATAGCCAAGATACAGAAACAACCTAAGTGCCTATCACAGGGTGAATGTATAAAGATATGCCATATATACACAAAATAATGCTATTTAGCTATTTAAAAAAAATGAAATATTGCCATTTGCAACAACATGAATGGGAGTGAAGGCATTATGCTAGGTTAAATAAATCAGAAGGAGAAAGACAGCTAATACATGATTTCACTCATATGTGGAATATAAAGCAAAGCAAAGGACACAAACAAATTCTTAGATAAAGAGAAAAAACTGATGGTAACAGAGTTGAAAAAGAGGTTAACTGCATGATAGTTAATAGGAACTACTTGTGGTGGTGATTATGATGTTAAATTATATGCAGCATACCTGAAAGTTATATAATATTATAAACCAATATTTACCTCAATTAAAAAAATTACATATGTAATTGCTTTTTTGTGTCTGTAATTGGTTAAATATTCTTATTTGGCAGTTAACAATATTCACGATGTTTTTGGACATGAGAGTTCTTAATTTGCAGGCAGTTAAGTGTACTGATACTTGTGATTCCTCCATAGAAAGTAGTTATATAGATTAGATTATTACTCATTTACGTTCTTTAAAACTCTCTCCTTTCCCTGTGATCAACCAACCTGCTTCACCAGAAAGTCCTGAGGATAGATTAAGGAGTTTCTTTTATTTGTCTGAATGGGTTGTTAGAATCAAAGTGGGAACACATATTTTTTAATATTTCTGGCACTCTGAAAGCATGCATCATAGAAAACTCTTCCCCAAAAAAGAGGGAACAAAGAAAGCATAGATGCACATGGGTTTTGGTCCTGGGAAATTTGATTTGGTGTCATCAACACACATACCCTCTTCTTGACACTGTAATTAATTTTAGCTGTTTCTCAGAATAAGAATTCAAAGACAAAAATTACTTTTGAAGTCTTACTTTTGAAATTTAAACCCTCAAACAAAGTATTTCCAATCAAATACATCTGCCTTCTGTGTTAAATCACTATAGACTAGTCTGTTTACAAATATTGCAAAATCTGGCAACAAAGCCTCTTGATGCCAAAATTAAGGCTCCTTTCATTTTGCCAATGCTATTTGCTGGTAATTCTTCTCACAAAAGCTTTGCGATAAACCACTTTTTCTCATTCTACTAATTTGCATCAACATAATTGGGAGTGTAATATTCTATTTTAAAAGAAGTATAAACATATTTTGGGAAGATAGTTCAGAGCTTTTCCATCCACTCTAAAATCTAAGCCTAACATTATTTACATGTAATTTTCTGTGATTTATTAATTAATTATCAATTAAAGAAGCTCTGATGTTGAAAAGGGTAGATTTGTTATTGGTTACCCAACTGGTTTTTAACTGTCAGGAAAAGAAAACCTACTATAAATAAGACACAGGAAACCATGGTAACCGATAGATATACTTTTCACAACAAATAAAAGTTTCTCAAAAACAACCAATGTTCTTTAATGTTTGACTAATTGTTGCAAGCAATTTCATTACATTTTGAATAAATGTCCAAGTAACTGTAGGTCTGCAAGGCAGCCTATTTGGCCGCCATTTTGTCACCTAAACAAGGTCAAGGTGGCCCGGCCATTTAGGAACAGGAGCCCAACCCTTAAGCCCTTCAAATCAAACAAGAGCACAAAGCTGGATCACACTGGGAAGGTTATGCATCACAAGGTATGTCCAGAATGCCCAGGGGGCTGAGGACTGATGCATAACATGTGCATCAGGAGGTATGTCCTGAAAGCCCAGGGAGCTGAGGAACGATGCATAACACATACTCCCAACTTCATGCATCACGAGGTATGACCGGGAATGCCTGGGGGGCTGAGGACCAATGTATGACAAGGGACCCCAGAAGCTGATCAGTGGAGCGTCTTGTTGATAAGATTAGAACCATGGCTGGGGATTAGGGTGTATCATCAAGTAGATTAGAAGTGCCTGGAGGGCAGACTCACAATCCCTAATCTTCTACACCCTTCCCCTTTCTTTAATCTCCTTAATCTCCTTACCACCAATTACGTGTGTAAATAAAAGGGCCAAGATCTTGCTCGTCAGCAGCATCCTGCATTGTGCAGCCTGCTCCACGACTCCCATTTGTCAGTGTGGTGTCCGATGCAACAGTAACTATGGTTCTGGAAACCTTAACTTTAGCTATATTGACCTAGGTTACATTAACTTTTATTTTCTTTATGCTGCAACTCTTTTTGATCCAATTTTAAGCTGGTTTATGATGCAAGTAACTTATCAACAAATAGTTAATAATCCAGAAGTTACATGATGATTTTTGGCACGTTATGGGATGTTGAACAATTACTACTTTAAAATAACTGCAATGGAAATCAACAAGGTTTTCCAAATATAGTGAACTGACACTCTTCTAGCTGCTTTTCATACAACAAGGCTAGGAGATATTTCACATATTCTCTAGACCAGTTTTGATAATAAGAAACTAAATTGAGGGCATCACTAGTGGCACAGGGGTTAAGTCTCAGCGCTATTAAGCTATCACCAGCCACTGCAGCATGAGTTTGATCCCTGGCCAAGAAGCTAACCCACATGGTGCAACAGACCTCTCCTGTCTCGCCCGCCTGCTGCTCCCCTCAGCAGTGTATTTCAATAGATCCACCTGTTCTGCTCCCCAGTCTGTCTCTGGTGAATCCTCTAACCCCCTGTACTGCTGGCCTATACCCCAGTTCTTATATGTATAAATAAATAAATAAATCTTTAGAAAAAAAAAGAAACTGAATTGAATAAAAATTATTTCCTGTAATAAAATTTATTGAGTACCATTATATGCCTGAGAGTTTTCAATCAATTGGCATTGACTTCTCAGGTATATTGTTATCCTGATTTTATGCATAAGAAAACTGAGATTTAGCTATTGAGTAACATGCTCAAAGTCAGCCTGAAGAGAAAAAGGCAATACTGAGACTTAACCTAATCTTTCTGAGTTCAGGACCCAAGCTCATGACTTCTTTGTGATAAATACACTTCAACCCATCCTAGGTACCAGACTATTAATAAGTCTGTTTTGTCTATTCTTCCTAAGCTTTATTTAGCCAGCATAGTGTTCAAAGCACCTGGGGAATTGGATCCCACAAAAAGATTTCAGCAGTGACCCAATTAGCCAAGAATACCTATTTTAGATAACTAAGATTATTTGAAGGTCCCTTATTTTTGAATGTTTCTCTTCCTGAATAAGTTACCACTTTTTGCATAGATCTTTTCTGTGTGGGAATAGAGTTCAAGGTGGCCTGGAGTGGCTTTTAATAGGATTTTCTTTTTCATGATCTAGGGAGTGTCAACATCTGACAAATTTATAGCCATTCTTTAAGTAAACAGTGAACTAGAATTCCAATTACTTAGTGTACATCAGAGGCTTTTTGATGCTTATTTCTCCCTTGCAATGAAAATGTTACCAATTTCCTCACTGTGCTAATATACTCTATTATATAAGTTGGTAGCCTTTAGGAAGGCTCATTGGGGACATGGAATTTCTCTGCACTATTTTTTTTTTAAAGATTTTATTTATTTTATACAAGAACTGGGGTACAGGTCAGAAGTGCGGGAGGGTGAGAGAATTCACCAGAGCCAGAGCGGGGAGCAGAACAGGCAGATGGACCAAAGACACTGCTGAGGGGAGCAGTGGGAGAGGCAGGAGAGGTCTGCCATGCCATGTGGGATTCTCCCAGGCCGGCGGGGAATCCAACCGGTGCTGCAGAGGCTGCAGACAGCTTCACAGTGCGGCGCTCAACCGCTGCGCCACGGGGAGGCCCTCTGCACTATTTTTGCACCTCTCATGATTCTATAACTATTTCAAAATTAAAAAGTTTTAAACTATTGTCAAATTTCCACCTTTCCAGGGAAATGAACATTTGATTTTTTTGCAGCTAATAGCTTTTCTCCAGCCCAGGTTCCTCTCAGGGAATTGGCCATCCTTTTGAAGAAGCACTGATGTGTGAGATGGGCAAAATTTATTATCAGACAAAGAACAAAGGACCATGCCCATAAACCTGCGTTGGTTGTCCACCACATCCACTCCTCCAGGAATCTAGCTAGGACCAGGCTGCCTCTGAAAAGCTTTATTAGAAATAAATCAGTTTATTGAGAAAAAAATCCCAACTACCTCTAGTGGCACTAATCTTCCTGTATAAGATTAACTCACCAGGTGACATTATGAGCCTGAGACAAAGTCCTTCAGTAGGAGTGATGGAATTAGCCATGCTCCTTGTCTGGCTGCTGCCTCTGCATATTTACTGATACATATCAATGACAAATCCTGACAAGGACAGATGAATGCTTGGTTCCAGGAAAGAATGTGCAATAGAGAGAAAAAAAAAAAAAAGCTTGTACAAATGAGCAAAACCATTCCAGAGCAGACTCCAAGAACTTGTATGTCCCTTATCATCAGGGGGACTACACATGTGATCATCCAGGAAATGTACTCTTTGCAAATAGCCTTGAGCAACTAGAAATAGTCCCCAAAATATGACACTGATTTGAAGGACAGGTAGAGTTTAAAGGAAAAATTTTAATGACTGGTTCTGAAGGCACCTGCCTGAAATGCAATCTTTGTGGCTTTGTTTGTCTTTGTTTTTCTAAAGATGAGGAAAACAAAGCGTTAATCACTTCACTTAGTTAATGAGGCTAATCCTGGAAGTTTCTGCAACTCATTTTGGCCCATACTGACCAGAAATGCAGTACTAAATAAATGAGGTTTGTCCCCGTTGATATTCAGAAGAAACCTATTCAACATGAGATTAAGAAAAAGTTTGCCACTTTGAAAAGGTAGAGCCATACACTCAGCATGAAATCAGAGATGGAAGAAGATCTGCTAACAGAATTTGGGAAGACAAATGGCGGGGCAGGGAATACAAGGAACTCTCGAATATGAAATGAAACATTTCACAGATGACCCCAAAACTGACCGTTCATCTTCTGCCATCAAATTATGAAAGCCCTGTTGGCATCTCTGGAAATAAATTGCTAACTAAGTTTAAGCTTTTTGGTTCATAGAATTGGTGAATCAAAGGGGCAAAAGATTTATCTCATGCCTCTAAAGATCATTTATAATGTGGCTAAGTGACCCTGGATAAAACCACAATAAAGGTGATTCATGCAGGAAACCCATTTTGTTGAGGCAGAAGTGAAAATTCACATTAAATCACAGTCTATTATTCTATGCTCAGAGAATTAGAGCGAGCCAAGCTCAGTGGATTTCCAGACATTCTGAAAGTTGAATGCAATTGTTTTCATAAAAGAGAGAAATGAGACTTCTTTAAAGTGAGGATGTAGCCTCCCTCTCTGAGAGCAGGGAGGCCCCCCTGACCTAATGACCTGTCCAGTGGCCCTGCCAAGCAGGCATCCAGGACTATATTCCCGGACAGCAGCCAGCTTGAGGATCTATTCAATTACTGCAAGTTCCATGCCAGGAGGTTTTCATCAGCTCCACTATTTATCAAGACAATTGGACCTAGTGCAAAAACCCAACTTTGCAAATTGCCATTACAGGGCTGTCTATGTGACTGAGTCAGCGATGTCTGCCTCCTAGCATTTGCTCTCAACTGTAAAGTTACCATATTTTCTTCTGGCTGGGATCACCTGAAAAACTTGTTGTCTCCTCTCCTTCACCTTCCATTCTTGTCTCTAAAGATCTGTTAAGGAATGAATTAAATACAATAGCAGGATCATTGAGCAATCAAACACTAGACCCATTATTTTGCAGGTGACCTAATTTTTGTGACATTAAATGCTTCTCAGCTTCTCTGCCATCCTTCATTTGGCATTATCTTCCTATATTTCTTCCTTCTCATATGTCAGTTCTCTCTCTGGAGCATTGGTAATGACCAATGTAATACTTTCTAAGCCCAAATGTTCACTTTCCAGTGAGAAATTGACTGATGTTGCAGCAAAAGGAATCCAATTTCTCTGTAAATTAACCAAAAGTGTAGACTCTTGTTAGTACAACTAATTTTTTTTCCTTCTCATTGGTTCTTTTCTTTGTTCATACAGTAATGTTGTAACTTAAAATATAATTATTCAAACATAAAGAATAATCTCATGTAAACTGGTTGACAGTCAGGAAGTCTGAAATAATGACCATGCAAAACTCCATACAGACCAGTGTAGAACTTGCCATAAATCATTTGTTCTCATCTGTCGTCTTTGCTGAAAGCTGACAATGTTCATTGTAAGACTTTGTAAAGGATAGACTAAACAGCATGTCCAGAACTGTGATAAAGGTAAGAATTCCACCCACAATGGATTTGCCAAAAACAAGCACACCAAAATAAAACCCCTTCCCTGGAATTAAGTCTGTTATCTTGTTACACTCTTATCACAAGTGCTTATATCCTTGGAGGTAACTGTAAGCTATCTTGTCTATTGACAAAACACTTGAAAATTGGATTTATATGAGAATCATTAGTTTTCTTAAAAAATAGTTCATGTCTTTTCACATGCCTCAAAGAGATGCACTACAAGCACTAACAATAAAAGACTTATTTTATGGAATTTGGCGGATTAGAGAAAGAGCACTACATTTGTCTGGTCATACAAATCTTTTAAGCATGAACTAAAACATTTTGAATGCATCAATTAACCAGAGTGCCTATTGTATTTCTCCTACTGTTTCTTATCTCAATAGTTAGTATTTTAGTTTGTTCCTCTTTCAGTGACTCAGGGAAAGGATATGCCTCTGGTAACAGGCTGCTGCTTATCAGACTATATGGAGAGAATTAATTTAATGAAGAGTTTCTATTTAGGAAGAAGCAGTAGGAGGACAGAGCAACAATTGGAACTTCTACCACACTGGCTGGTGTTTTACAAGCTAGAGAAGCAGCTGGAAATTTAGATGACAGTTTTGAAAGATGGATGATACGGAAAAGGTCACTAAAATTGAAATGGTGGGTGGGAAAGTAGAGCAGACCAGGATAATGTGGCAAAACTGAATCATCTCATGCGTGTTAAAGCTTTTAAGGAACTTTTCTTTTTGCATCAAAGTTTGCTATTCTCCCTGGTGACTAACTGTCCCATGAATGGTATAGACTACTTGCCTTTTTTCTTGCGCCCAAATCAACTCTTAAAGCATTTTTTAAAGTTCAGATTATAGGATAAAGAATATTTCCATCGACCTGAGTCAGTTTGCAAATATGTGTCTTTTGCTTAAGCACATATTTTTAAGTGAATGTTTGTTCCCAAACTACCTTAAAAATAATGTGTATATTTACAAAACTAACAGCCACTGTAGCTTGGAAAATTCCTTTGGCACAGATTTGAGTATTCAGACACAAATGCTCCTGACTTAAAAGCTAAACCAAATAAAACTTGACAGTAAAACAAAATATTTTATAGGCAAAGTGACATTTTATAATAATGGAATAATAAATGTAAAAGGAAAATGAACTAAGCCTGAAATAGCATCTCAAATCTGTTGAATACCAAAGGAAGGTGAATCCCAATTAGTCTTTTCCTGTTTTTATTATGCTAATAATTATGCCTATGATTGAAGCACTCTTACACTTTGAGAACTTCAGTTTTTCTAGTCATATTGTCATATATCTCCAATCACTTGTCTGTTAAGAGATCCATACTATGTAGTGTGGAAGCCTCAGTGGCATTCTAAAGTAAATAGATACAGAAAGTGATGGAAAAAATCAGAAGACTGCTTTATGAAGCTCTTCAATTTGGAACCAAGTCATCATCCAGATGAACACAATCCAACCCAAAACCCATATACAACTTGACATTAGGTAAGTTTACAAACGAAATGAATAAACCTCAAGTCAGTTTACTTGTAATCTTCATCTTCCACCCCATGCACAACTCAACCAAAAGAGCTGATTTGTGTCAGTTTAGGAAATCAACAAGAGCCTATAAACCAACCTTCTATTCCACTGGACAACAATTATAAAGAGGGTTAAAAATATTGTTCTTTCACTCTAGGAAAAGATGAATAGCCAAGGTTGTTGTAAACACAGGGTGTTAGGATGAAAGAGAACTAGGATTGGAGGGAGAGAAAAGCTAGTTTGTGTCTTCCTTCCCTCAGTGCCAGGAAAAATGAGTCTGCCTATTGGCAAGTCCTGACCAGAGGCTGTTTGGGTTCACAATGGACATTGGGATGGGTAGAGTGTGTATCAGACCTTATTTTCCTCTCTCAGAAACAGATATTTTTACAAAAGGATGGCCAAAGGAAATAAACCAAGGCAAGAAGAAATTCAGTCATCAAATCAGTAGATAAAACAGGGATTTAGCTAATGTACTAATTGTTAATTCATTTTTGACACATTTGTTGATGCTTATATTATCCAGTGTAAAATGTGAGGTGATAAAGGACAATGAGAATGATCTAATCAACTTATCTTTTGGATTTTCTCTTTCAATGGGTCTCGAGTAGGGTCTAGAAAAAAGAAGAAAATTCCTTAATCCCGAGATGATTCTAAGGTTAAGCAAGTTGGGAATCCACTGATCTGAATCAGTGACTCCCAAAGGCTTTGTGATCTCCTAGGTAAGAGAGGGAACATCAGGAAGGAATTAAACTTGATATAGGGAACATTGATCATAACTCCAGTTTCTATTCATGAAGCACAGCAGGCGTCGTAGGGTGTATTGCAATGAAATAGACTCATAACTTTTTATTCAAACAATATGCTGTTGCTTAAAAGCTATGTGATCTTGAGCAAGTCATTAAACTCCCCAAAGGAATAATTACACCCAATTTCAGAGTTGTTTGATGTTCTATGTGAGATCATAACAAGACCTTCATCATTTTAGTTTCTGTCTCTCCTTCCTCAAACGTGGTGTACTACCTTTTTTTTAATGCCCTTTACTTCTAAGGATCTAATAAAAACTTGCTTTCATTTTCTACAACCCAGTCTCAACCCACATTGTCCATGAAAGTTTTTCAACCTCACCTCCACCCCCACCACCAAGGTTCACTGACCTCCCTTCTCTGTACACCTTCAACCCTTATATTCAAGATCATATAATCTGAAACTCAATTGTCCTCAATTACTTCATGAATATTGCTTTAGTTTTCCTGACAGGGTTCTCCATGAGCACCTGGATGAGACACTGTTGTCATTCATGGAGATGCCAAAGAATTACTCACTGGCTAAGGAAAAGTATCTGTTGGGTGGCCAAATGTTATAAAAGATATCTAAAGAGGGTGAGGAAATCCTCACTTTCTGTGGACATAATGTAGTAGAGACCAGCCAACATTGCCACTGCCTCTGGTGGGCATTAGTATTTTGAAATACTCATCAGAATGCCAGTCTCCTTCTTCCCACACTCACTTATTTTGTTGGAAAAATGCAAAACCTGCATTTTTTCCATGAACCAGATCTCACTCTATGCACAGAGTGAATGCAGCGTCTGTGTTTAGCATCCCAATGTGATAATTATGCATTATGCTTACTCCATGGCCAAATCTTACATTTCTGTACCAAAACACAAAGGAATGACTAATGCTCCAGTGTATTATCTTGCTTTCTTTTCCATTGTGATTTTTTTCTTATCCATATTGTCCCCATGCTGAAATATGCCTGTAATAATAACTGAGAAAACTGACATGTGAATATGATTTGAAAGGTAAGTGACAAGCTGAGGTGAATTGCAGGGACATCTGTGCCAGCAAACACATGAACACTGAGAAGTGGTAGCAGTCAGTCAGTGTGTGTGTGTGTGTGTGTGTGTGTGTGTGTGAAAGAGAGAGAGAGACTAACTGTATGCTTGTGGAGAAAGAAAAAAAATTATTAAGGAACAAAAGCTGGGTTATGTAAGCAGGAATGTTTGAAATGGTTAGTGTAGCAAGAATGGAAACAAGGTATGAATATTCATAAGTAAAAGAGAAGCAGAATTCATTTGCAGTGAGGAAGCAGAGATAAAATTCTGAATATTGTTTGATCACAATTTTATCCAGGAAGCTTTCAATGTATAGATAATAATATATATCACAAAATCAACTAACCCCATTTTCTAAATTTTCCTCTTTTCAACACACTAACAGTTTATTCATATTTCTATATATTAGTCAGCCAATTTTTCTCGCATTTCTGAAGGCCTAAATGTGAAAGAGGGCCTCCCAGGTGGTGCAAGGGGTTAAGCTGCACTATGAAGAAATCAAGAAATCCTCAGCCTCTGCAGCATGAGTTTGATCCCCAGCCAGCCAGGGAGCAACCCACATGGTGTAGCAGACCTCTCCTGTCTTGCCCGCTGCTCCCCTCAGCAGTGTATTTCAGTCAGTCTGCCTGTTCTGTTCCCTGCTCTGTCTCTGGTGGATCCTCTCACCCCCCTACCCATCCCTGCATCTCTGGCCTGTACCCCAGTTCTTGTACACATAAATAAGTAATCTTTAAAAAAATGAAGCTGAAAGATGAAAAAATACCATAAAATAAAGACTAAAAATTACTTCAAATAGGTAAAAGACTTACAGTAAGAGTAAATCTATAAAATTCATACAAGAAAACATAAGGGTAAATCTTTGTGATCTAGGATTGGTCAATGAGCACTTAGATATGACATCAAAAGCATAAGCAAGTTAAGAAAACAATAGTTTCCCTTAAAAATGAAAACTATTTTTGAAAAGCATTGTCAAGACAGCCTGCAGAATAGGAGACAATATTTGCATATATATTTGATAAGGCTCTGTATCTAGAATAATATAAAGAATCATTGCAACTCAATAATAAAAACATAGCCTAATTTAACAATGAGCAAATTTCATTATTTTTTCAATATCTGTGGCAGTAACTTAGAGAATTGAACTACTTTTACTTTTTCTGCAAATAGCCACATCCCCCAAAATGAAACTAGACCATTATCTCATACCATATACAAAATTAACTCAAAACAGGTGAAACACTTGGATATAAGACTTGAAACCATAAAATATGCAGAAGAAAACATAAGCAAAGCACTCCACAACATTGATTTCAGTGGCTTGGGGTTTCAACTACAACAGCAAGGGAAACCAAAGCAAAAATAAACAAAAGGACCATATCAAACTAAAATGCTTCTTCACAATGAAAGAAACTATTATTAAAATGAAAAGAAACTATATTGAATAGTTGAAAGTATTTGTACATCAGACATCCGACAAGCAGGTACTATTTAAACTATATAAGGAACTCATCAGCTTAACAATGAAACAAATAACCCAATCAAAAAATGGGCAGAAGAACTAAACAGACACTTCACCAAAAACAAAAACAAAAAACATAGGGATGACCAATACATGAAGAAATGCTCACAATCACTTATCAGGGAAAAGCAAATCAAAAACATAATGAAATACCACATCACTCCTGTCAGAATGACCCATATCAAAAAACCAGAAACAGTAACTGATGGTGAAGTTATGAAGAAAAAGGAACCCTCATATGCTGTTGGTAGGAAGGTAGACTGAGCCAACCTCTATAGAAAACAGAATGGAGATTTTCAAAATATTAAAAAGATATATGATCCAGCAATTCTACTCTTAGATAGCTATCTGAAGAATACAAAAAAAGAATATACTGATTAGAAGGATATATGCATTCCTATATTCATTGTGACACTATTTACTATAGCTAAAGTATGGAAACAACCTAAGTGCCCAATAACAGATGAGTGGATTAAGATGTGGTATGGATACACAATGGACTATTACTAAGCTATAAATTTGCAACAAGATGAACAGAACTGGAGGGGATTATGGTAAATGAAATCAGTCAGAAGGAGAAAGAAAAATACTGGACGATCTCACTCATATGTGAAATATAAAGAAACAAAGGAACAGACAAAACTAAAAACAAACCTAGAAATATAACTGTAGAATTGAGGTTACCAGAGGATAACTGAGAGATGAGGAGCAATGAGGGAAAGGGTACTGAATGGATTCTGGTGGAGGATTATTGGTACTTTGGTTGTGGACATAATATAGTAGCATACATCTGAAAAGGAATGAACCTATACCCCAAAATCACATACATTTTTGAAAACTAACATTGACAACAAAAAAAAATACAATTAAAAGAAAGAGCCAAGTATCTGAAGGCAATATACATTTCTCCAAGGAAGATATACAAAAGACCAATAAACACATGAAAAAAATGCTTAAAGTTATTAGTCATCAGGGAAATGAAATTAAAACCACAGTCAAATACTGTTTGATACCTACTGGAATGGTTAATAATCACAAAGTTACCTTTTAGTATATGGCTGGTGGGGAGTGGAGGCCAGGGATGGAAAAGGTATCAGGAAGACCTCAGGAACACTGCAAGAGAACAAGGTGGTGGGGTGCTGCCTGCCCACCTTCAAATGCCACACAGCACCCCTCTACTCATGTCATTAAATTCCACTTTTTGTACTTTGTGTCTCAATTGAAGAAGATGAAGTCTATTGCGGGAAATTGTCTACCATGGGCAGGTGTTCAAGAAATCCCCCTTTGAGTGAAGAACTTTGGTATCTGGCTGAGCCATAACTTCTTTAGTGACACCATAATACTTACCAGGAGTAACTGGACTTGACCACTGCAGGTACTGTCACCCAGGCTTTCAATTAGTGAATTTTATGGTATGTGAATTATATCTCAATAAAACTGCTGCAAAAGAAGAAAGAAGGAAAAGGGGAAAAGAAGCAACTGTCATGAACTTACTATTAGAAAACCCAAGCTATTTTTCAAATGAAACTCTATGAAATTAGAATAAACTTAAGGATATGAAAATGAAGTGAAAATGATCAAATAAAATTCCACCTCAACCACTAATCCAATCTCAAAGTCTCATGAACCAAGATGGGACATTTTAATGACTGGGCCTTATATAAATGAGATTTTATTTTCTCAAGCAGGACTTTGAGGGGAAAAAACCAGAATTTTGATCTTCCATATACTTCCTTGAAAATTGGAAGCCTCAAAGTGAAGTGGGTGTTAAGTGGTAGGCTAGAAGACAGCATTTGTCACAGTGTTCAATCTCTGGAGTTTAAAATTGATAATTTTTTTTTTCTCCATGAAGGTTGAGTAATCTTCTGGAATTTGATTAGGAAATCAGGGAACCTTGCGGTTGAGATCAAAGGACCAAATTTTAAATTTCACATCAGGTATAAAAAGGCAAAGATGGGCCTCCCCAGTGGCGCAGCGGTTGAGTGCTGGGCTGCGAAGCTGCCCGCAGCCTCTGCACCACCAGTTTGATCCCCGGCTGCCAGTGAGGGTCCCACAAGGCATGCAGACCTCTCCTGCCATGCCCGCTGCTCCCCTCAGCAGTGTACTTCGTCAGTCTGCCTGCTCTGCTCCCCGCTCTGCTCTGGTGAATTCTCTCATCCTCCCGTGCTTCTGACTGTACCCAGTGCTTGTATAAATAAAGAAATAAATCTTTAAAAAAAAAAAGGCAAAGATTAAATATACTTCAGGCTGTTCACAGTATCTAGATAATTAACCCAAAATGTGTATCTCAGCCAGCGTTTTCAAACTTTGCTGTTTGGAGGGTGCCTTGTGGAGGGGTCTTGGCTATATGTTCAGGTTCTCTGTTACTCCTTCAACCAAAGAAGCTCCACCTCATCTGTCTTAAATATGAAGTTTCTGCTTAAACAACAGCTCTTATGGCTAAAACAAATATTAAACCTATGGATCAAGACCATTTTAATATACAGAAATATGTCGACTTTTCCTAGCCTCACAGTTTTGGCAAACAAACAAAAAAATGAGTTGCATTAAGGTTCCAATTTCACCAACATAAGACACTGCAATAGCTCACAGAAGATCTGTTTCTTCATAGGTTCCTCCTATCCCAATATTTCTGAGGCTTTTGGAGACATGTTGCATATGTTCAAGAACAAATCATTTTTTTCTTTCAATTAGCACCAACTCTGTGCCTTTTTTCTTTTGGTCAAACACTTCTGTTTTCACCTCTCTGGAAGAGAATACCTTTCCTGTCGCCTTTGACCAGCTGCTGATTAAAAAAAGAAAAGAAAAGAAAAGAAAAGAAACAAAAACCACCTTAACACCTTGTTGGAGGAAATGATTCTCACTAATCATTCCCACACAAACATATATTAAGATTTTCAGACCCCATTGCTGCGTAGGGGGTCAAGACGCAACCTATGAAGCTAACCTCAGCCACTGCAGCACGAGTTTGATCCCCGGCCAGGGAGCTGACCCACATGGCGCAGCAGACCTCTCCTGATTCGCCTGCTGCTCCCCTCAGCAGTGTATTTCGGCAGTCTGCCTGTTCTGTTCCTGCTCTGTCTCTGGTGAATCCTCTCACCACCCGCACCTCTGTCTTGTACCCCTGTTCTTGTGTGCATAAATAAATAAATCCTTTAAAAAAAAAAGATTTTCAGACAGCTTTAAAAAAATCTGTACTGGTATAGGTCAGAGATAAAGTTAGATATTTCATCATGTAGCTTTAGATTGTAGGGTTTCAGAGATTAATGGAATGAATTTTACCTGTTTGTGGAATAAACAGGCTTTTGAAAATCTGTCAAAATGAGCCATTGCTGGTTTCATGTGGCATCTAACTAGTAGTTTCTGACTTCACCTCACCAACTACCCAGTGAAATATCCATCAAGACTCCGAGAACAATGAACCCTTAGACAGACAGCCCATCTGTTACCATAACATGTATGGCAGGTGCACTATCTTATTAAAGGGGTTCTATATTTGTAGACTTTACACCAGATTTGGCCAAATCAAAACTACATCTTTCCTATCCTGGCTCCAGGACCTGAGTTTCCCCAGGGCATAACTTTGGCAAGTATTCCTCTGCCTTACCCATTTTGGGAGAGCCATTGTCTTAGAGTAAACTAACCTTTTCAGATCAACCTAAGTTGAAAAGATTGGAAATTTAGTATTTTATACCTATATTTATATTTTTGGAAACTTTGCTTCCTGAACCCTTTTGACCAATACTGTGATGAAAATTATCTTGCATTTAAGTTAATGATAGGAAGAATTCTATCATTTGGGTACATGTTCAGTACCCAAAAGAGTGCCTGGCATAGAGCAGACAAGTAAACATGCAACTAAAAGTTCGCTTGAATGTATATAGTTAGTTTTTAAAAATCAATAGGACCACAGCCATTAGTTGGCTTCTGATCATACAGTTTAATTTTTGCAGAGAATTTTGAGACAGAATTCTTTGGTAATTGTTAAATAATATCATTAGAATTTTATCATGAAATTCAACAAGAGCTTCAAGAAACAACAGCAGAAACTTTTTGGAAGAAGGAAAAATCATTTTCAGAGCAAAGAAAATCAAATAGTCTTTGTTAATCGTGACCTCCAAGGAACCAGCCCCACATATTCTTCTGGCCTAATATGAGCAAGTGCTAACCAGCTGGCTCATTTACCAAAGCATAACTGGGTTCCTTGTCAATATCATTGATGCTCCAAGAAAGAAGACATAATTAATTCTTAAAGCCATGCATTAATTTAAAGCACTTGAGAAAATTCAATTTGTAAAAAATAAAGAATTAAATGGGAACAAAAGAAATTCGGTGTTTAATGTCAGACAAGAAAGGTTAGAGACTAAAAATTTGTGAACAAAATGAAGTGTGTGGAAACACTGGAGCTGAAACAAATTAGGAAGTGGAAGCCCACATTGAGGCATGGTGAGTATGCACCCTCCACCTGTGAATGGGGCTTTGCACTCAGCAAGTTTGCTACTGCCTACTACTTTCTATCCAGACAAAGTGGAGAATGCTCACCAAACTCCTACATTTTAGGAAGGGGTATTATAAAATGATGAGTAATTGTAAGAATGTGATAGCCATCGAAACGGGAGGTTCCAGTTTCCCTGCTTCAACCAACGAAGGGTGGAACTGAGTAGGAAGGAAGACAAAAAAGACTTAGAGAAGACTTGTGGAGACACGTGGAACAGAGAGATGTCAAGAAGAAGCTGCATTTGCTTCTCAACCTGGACTTGTGGGTCATGGATGGAGATACTTGAAAGAAATATAGATAGGAAACCTGACGGGTGGCTGAAAATGGCAGCCTTCATCTTGACTTGGATTTTGATTTTGCTCTTTTCCTTCCAAATTTGCCTGGCCCTTTCTGCCCTTTTCTGTGGTTCCCTGCCAGAAGGTGCCTTAGACTTGTGGCAATCTTTCAGGCCTCAGTGGCCCTGCTTTGGGCCAACCCTGTTTGGCTGAGCATTTATCCACCAGGAGATTGATAACTTAGGGTATTTCATTGAAAACTATTTTAACTATTTCCCTTCCCTTCCCTTTTCTTATTGTACACTAATTGTATTAAAGTTCCTTTCTTTTGCAGGTCTTACACACTAAGCATATGCTTTACCTTTATGTAGCAGATGGCAGGAGCCATTTAGAGCAAGCAGGTTTGGGGGTCCTGGGATGCTTCTTATATTGCCTGCTAACAGATTGAGTGGAGATTTCAGTGTACATGGAGTTAAAGGTAGCTCTGAAAGTTTCTCTATCTGTCCCTTTTCTCCCTTCATTCAACTTCTGCGATTGCAGGACCTAAATTACTTTCTTCTTTTTTGTCCTCAGTCTGAAAGGGAAGCATGAGGTAGTAGACTAAGATATTTTTAATTTGGTCATTTAAGGGTGCTTTAAAACATAGGTTTTATTATTATTTAAGTATGGCAAATCCAAAAGTTCAGGAAACAACTCCCCACTAAAAAAATAGTTACACCTACATATCCCAAGGGGAAGAGGCACTCAATGCCGGGTAGTGGGGTGACTCTGGGGAATGCCCTAGGCCAGACAAGAGGCAGAGGGAGAGCAGAAAACTGTGAGCAAGAGATTTGATTGTGATTTCTGTGAGAAGGAAGCAGCCAGGAAGAGTACACAGACTTAGGATTGGTAAATTTAAATAATTTTAGTGGGTTTTGCAGGAAGGGCTCTGTTTTTGGGTGTCTGATACCTGGCTCTGGGGTGACTATAGCAAATTGATAGTGGCCCAGCTTGTGAAAGTCAGATAAAGGGGTAGAATGGGACAAGAGCTCTGGATTGCTTGATTTACATTTGAAAGTTGTGTTCAATGGCCAGTTGTTTATTATCAGTATTTCTAGGAATTGACTAATTCTGGGGGTGGGGAGGGTTAGGGGATTCCCTATATGGCCCATGGCATTAGATATCAAAGCATTAAAATACAGAACACAGGGGAGTCCTGGGACAAGGGTTGAGACACAACCTATGAAGCAATTTGCCGCTGCAGTATGAGTTCAATCCCCAGTCGGGGAGATACCCACATGGTGCAGCAGACCTCTCTTGAGCCCGCTGCTCCCTTCAGCAGTGTATTTCAGTCAGTCTGCCTGTTCTGTTCCCCACTCTGTCTCTGGTGAATCCTCTCACCCCTCCCATACCTCTGGCCTGTACCCCAGTTCTTGCATGCATAAATCAATCAATCTTTTTTAAAAATAGAGAAAACAAAAGATGGTCAATGAAAAAGATACTTATAAATTCAATTTATCAGATTAGTAAACCAAGCATTTAATTTGATGACTTCCATTACAATGTGGAGCTTCACTTATTAGATCAAGCGACCCATAAATTCCAAAACATTAAAACAGGGTCCCAAATTGAATGTGAGCAAACTGCTTCTATTGCTTGCTGTGGGATTTGTCCTCTCTTAAAAGTAAGAAAAATATTTTAAGAGAAGGAAGTTTTGTGCCTTATTATTGACCATTAACTTGTCACAATGTGAAGGAAAAGAATTGTTTAGGACTGCTGCTAAGAACAGCGAGATTTCCTCTCATCACAAGATGGAAATCCTACCTAGTGCATTATAGCAGGAGCTCCGATCAATAGAAGTTCAGATCCTTGGAGAAATGGGTCTGCAGGAAAGCACTTGCACGGAAGAGAAAAAAATGACACTGGGTTATTGATCCCAAGTGACTCTTCCTAACTTCCAAAAACAAAATGCAGAAGATGTCAGGGGAAGAAAGGCACTCAACATACACCAAAAAATAGGATTTTCTACCAATTATTATTGGAGTTTGCAAAGAATTCTTTCTAGTGCTAAAGCTAATAGAACTGAATAAAAATATACAATCAATGATTTATTCAATGAAACAGAAACAAAATATGTCCATGGACCAAAAAAATATTAAGAAAGTATAAAGAATGCCAAATATGAAGAAACTGCAGAGGAATAACAAGCCTCTGAAATGGCTTTATTTCAGAAACTAAAGAAAATTGTTTAAAACTGTCAAACTCAACAGAGTAGAGAAAGACACATTCCTTGTGGGAAATAATTAGAAAAATACAAGTAGGAGAGTTTAAGATGGAAATGAGTAAGGAAGGTATTCAAGAAAACTAAATTAAAGTAGCAGAACTCAAAATTACAATTATGAGAAAAATGCAAAATCTGGAATTGAGAAAATCAAATTAGCAATACAAAGGGAAAATGAAGAAACTTCAGAAATACAGAGAAAGAAAATAGAGAAATAAAAAATGATAAGAAGGTGTCAAAGGACAAAAAATAGGGAGTTTACTGAGTAATTAGGTGGGAAAGAAGGAAAAAAACAATAATGAAACAAGAGCAAGAATCAGACATGAATGTATAATAATACTTTCCCCAGACCAAAAATACTGGGGAATTCAATAGGTTTCACCACATTGCTAGAAAACTTAGCTACATCCTGATAAAACACTTCATTTCTGTCAATACCATTTCTTTATAAGTTTGATGAGAAAAACAAATAAGCAAACAAACAAAACCAATCCTAACTGATGTTTAATGGAAACAACCGTATCCAATGACCTGCTTTTGCTCTAAGTCCTATATGTCCTATAGCTTAAAGTTGCAATTTCCAAAATCCTTTCAAAGACACTAATGGAGGACTTACTATACTCAATTCGAAGAACTACAGGAAAGAAATAAGCCTTTAAGTCTAAAAGTATATTATGTTCAAAGAATAAAATAAAACTGGTCTTAGTTTTTCTTCTGTGACACTAAATGCTAAAAATAAAATATTGTTAGTGTTTTAAGGAAGAAAAATACAACATAAGAATTTTATTGTATTCTTCTTTCATTCTTCTTGTCTTCTTTCATTGTGAAGTCAGCATAAAAATATTCCCAGGTTTGCAGTTGTTTTGAAAATATACTGTTAGCTCTTTACCATTTTAAAAATTTGATTCCCTCTAAATAAAAGTGAAATTTAAATAAATAACTCAAAATTGTAGATTTCATAGTGTTATAAAATAAACCAATCATGACAGACAATACTCAGTTAAAGTAACAGTTGAAAATTTAATTGCAAATACTTTTCATTTGACTTTTGTGTAAGAAGACTACTTTTTTCTGTTTTTCTAAAAAAACCTTAAAGATGACCAACATAAAATGCAAAATATACAATTTTTATATCAGTGATGATAAAGGCCAATATCATATGATTTGGTGTTAGTTTTTGAAATTCCTGTTAAAATCTATGTAAAACATAATGGGATGCCTTTATGCCTTTATTTTCTTTCCAATTTTCAATGTTTTCTAAAATGAGCATATATTATTTTTTTTTAAAGAAATGTCTCATAAATAAATAAAAAGAAATCCATTGGCATTGTCCAGCCATTTCCCATGACTGGCATCTAATTGCTTTAGGCAATTCACTATTGGAACCATCCTTATGTGCTGATTCAATTAAATACCCCATGAGAAAATGGACTTAACTCAAACTGTCAGCTGGTGTTTTTGAAAAAATAACAATTTGCATTGTTTTAAACAACTATTTGCACAATTTCTGTGGTTATACATCTTTTCAAATTCTAGAATGGCAATTAGTCATGTGTCTTTGTCTTTGGTTAGACTGTAGTGTCTTTGAGGCCCAAGATTATTATTTTTTCCTGTGTTTATTGCTTTATTTGGAGTCTGGAATTATGTTTGTCATAATGAAATGATATAAATGAGACTTTTCTGCCAAATGCGTGTCATCATCATCATGTTCATTTCCATTATTGGTCAAAGGCATAGAACTCACAGCTTCAAATTTTATCAGTTGTGTCTTCAGCCATTTCAAAATATTCCTCCATGTATTTTTTTTTCAAGTTTACTTACACCTGCAGAAACCAGGTGGTGTTTGTTACTATATCTGCTTTTAATTGCCAGTAGCTTAAATAAGCCAAAGTTGTAAAATTGAATTTTCTGCTTAAATTTAAAACTTCTCCCTTCATCATTTTATTTATATATATAAGGTCTTGACTTTTCTTCCCCCAAGTTCTATGGATCTGCATTAATTCTACATTCTTCAGAAAACTAGTCTGCACTAACAATTTAAACATGGCATGCTTTTTCATACTGCTAGGTCTTTGTACATGCTGCTCACTTGGCACAAGCATCCTTTCCCTATCTTACCCCTCACCCCATTTATACCCACCTGAATTCTGATATCACCCCCTTGATTAAGCTTCTGCTTTACCTATGAGTTTCTATTGCACATGGTGCAGTGATTATTATACAGCTTAACCAACAGGACAAGGCTTGGGACTCCTTCAGATTCAACCCCATTTTTAGAGCACTATGCACACACATGAGATAAATGCAGACCTATATTTATTGAGGACAGGCTTATACCAGACTCCCAGGACATAGTATTGAATAATTAATGAACAATGATATGGAACTCTTCTCATGGATCTTCCAAGCTTATCTAATAAGATAATCATTAGTTTTAACAGCTATATGACCAAAATAAATGGAAAATATATGTAGAGTGTGGGAAGGTCTACTTTAATTAGATGTCATGTTAGGCTTATTACCATGCCCCAAAGTGCCCCAGTTCAGGGGTGACTAAGGTCAAGTCTGAAGTCCAACAAGGAGTTAGTCACTCAAGAGCTAAATAAGCAGACAGTAGAGCACAAGCAAAGAACCCAACGAAGTCACAAGCCTTGTTCTATTCATGAAAAGAAAAAGTCCAATATGTCTGGAGCAAAGGGTAAGAATCAACCACAAGGGATATGAGTGGCATGAGTTGAAATCAGCTGAGCAGAAAAACCCAGATAATGTTGGCCCTGCAGTCATTGGGGAATTTTGATTTAATTCCATTCACTGTGAGTTCCCATTCAAGGGTTTTGAACAGAGAAGTGACATTCCCTCATTTTCATTTTTTTGAAAAATGAATGTGGAAATGGATTGACATTAGACATATTTTGGGTGGACAATGTTGTCATTTACTGAGATGGGGAAGAAGGTGCAGAGTGGGGTTTAGAAAAGATTGGGATTTAGACATAGTATGTTTGAATAGGGAAGAATCAAGTATGCAGGTGGCTATATGAGTTTGCAGATTATGAGAAATGTCTGACTCAGAGATTTAATTTGGGAGATATTCACATATATGTGATATTTAAGGCAATGGGATAAGAACAGATCATTTTGAAGGAATGAAATGGAATGAAATAGGACTTAGGACAAGACCTAAGGTAACCAAACATTTGGAAGTCAGATAGAAGAGGGAAAATAATAAGGGAGCCCATAGGGAGGGGTCTATAAAGTGGGCTAGTGTGATTTGAAGGAAAACAAAAGGAGAGCATTTCAGAAGGAGCAATCATTGTGTGGAATGCTGTTGGGAGAGTGAATAATTGAGAACAGAAGATGTCCTTCTGAATTGTAAATCTGGAGTGGTTGTTGGTCTTGTCAAAAGTAATTAAGTGGGGTGGTGGGACCAAAAATCAGGTTGGAATGTATTATAAAAGAGTAGAGGGAAAAAGAGATGATGGAGTTGTGAATTTTGCTGTGAAGGAGACCAGAGAAATTACTTTCTGCTAATTTTAATAATGCATACACAAATATGACTTAAGGTTTTGAACACACTATACCAATTTTTTCAAAACCACTTAAAATATAGGAAGAATCAACTGACCAAAGAACATTTATACTTACTCTTGTAACACATATACAGAAGAAGGCTTCTGTTAATCAAATCACTTTTTTGTTAATTTCAACACAAGCCTACAAAACTAAGTTAATAGCAGATAGGAATAATTAAAATTTGCCAATTAAGGACTTTATTCAGGGGCCTCCCTGGTGGTGCAAGGGGTTGGGATGCAACCTATGGAGTTTGATCCCCTGGCTGGCCAAGGGAGCAACCCACATGGTGCAGCAGACCTCTCCTGATTTGCCCGCTGCTCCCCTCAGCAGTGTACTTTGTTCAATCTGCCTATTCTGTTCCCCACTCTGTGGTGAATCCACTCACCCCCTACACCTCTGGCCTATACCCCAGCTCTTGTATGCATAAATAAATAAATTTTTAAAAAAGTATTTTATTCAGCACCCACTACAATCCTCTGAGCCATATACTCTGAATATCCCATTTAATAATGAAGAACATAAGTCTTAGAGAATCAAGAGACAACATCAATCACAGAGTTAGTAAATGGTAGAGGCAGATTTGGGATCCAAGTTCTGATGTCAGAATCCACTATCTCAATCCTTAAGAAACAAGAATTTCTCAAGAAAGAAAATATTAATAACATAGAATAAATACTGAAATTTTAGCCATCCTCATTTAAAGAAAAATGGCTTCTGTCAATTTGCTAATAATTTTGGTAACAAGATGAATGTCTTTGTTGAGTAATCTTTAGCAGTAACTTAGGCAATTTTCTTAGTGACTGAGAATAAATGAATGGACACTTTTGCTGTGATTCTCTTTTTTTAATGCAAGTGGGTAGGGAACTTAGAAAATGCCATCGAATTCCAACTAAATCTGGAATATTTAAGACTAAATATTCTAAATAAGATCTCTGACAATATGCCCAAAACATTCAGAAAGGAAGTGTCTGAGTAAAACTAGTAGAACATTCTTTATTTAGTGGGCTTATGAAAATGTACTGATATCAATAACTTATGAGCATATTTTTTTAAAGTGTATTATCCAACCATTTGAATACCCAGGGCCCTGCAACCTGCCAGAGCTTAAGGTATGGTCCAGGTGGAAAAGCCTGAGTCTCATGATTTACAAAGAAATCACCAAATGTGTTGATCTGAACACATAAATTAAAGTTGAAGCTAGAGTTTAAGGCTGTAAAGAATGAATGAACCACAGGGCAGAACCCACCTTTTTTAAAAAAGATTTATTTACACATACAAGAACTGGGGTACAGGCCAGAGCTATGGGGAGTGAGAGGATTCACCAGAGACAGAGTGGGGAACAGAAAAGGCAGATCAACCAAAGTACACTGCTGAGTAGAGCAGTGGGCAAGTCAGGAGAGGTCTGCTGCGCCATATGTTGCTCCCTGGCCAGGGATTGAACTTGTGCTGCAGAGGCTGTGGATAGCTTCATAGGTTGCGTCTTAACCCCTTGTGCCGCCAGGGAGGCCCCCTAGAGCAGAACCCACTTTGAACCAGTAGCTGCTCATTCAGAGAGCGAAGTGACACAACTCAATTCTAAGAAATGTTTAAGGCAGATGGTCATTCAAACTTCCAAATGGAGTTGAGATTTTCAAAGTACACAGCATTATAAAAGAAGCAGTTCTTATTCTTGAGGGACATTTGATCTTTGCAGTGAGATACTTGACTCATTTGCCAAGTGCCATTGGTGTGATAGACACCAAAATATATCATGATGAGGAGACAGAAAGTAGAGTGGTGACATAAGCATAAAAATGTTCATGGAAAAGGTGTAATACGGTGTTATTTTTTCAATTGTTGCAATTTTATTTATTTTATTTTTTAAAATTTTATTTTTATATTCCTCATACAATTACAACACTCTTATTTTAACCCCAAGCCCTCCTTTCCCTGCCTCCCCCATAGAGTGTCTCTGGTTCATAGTTGTTTGTTGATTTTGATATTTTCTTTCTTATAGTTATTCTTTTTCCTGGTCCCTTATTTAAGTTTTCTAGATTCCTGCTATGAGTGAGACCATCCGGTATTTTTCTTTTTCTTTCTGGCTTATTTCACTGAGCATGATCCCTTCCAGCGCCATCCATGTTGCTGCAAATTGCATGTGTTTATCTTTTTTGAATGCTGAGTAATATTCCATGGTGTATATGTACCACATCTTCTTGATCCAGTCATCTATTTTTGGGCATTTGGGTTGTTTCCAAAGCTTAGCTATTGTAAATAGTGCTGCTATAAACATAGGGGTGCAGGTATTCTTTGGAATTGATGTTTCTGTGTCCTCTGGGTAAATACCTAGGAGTGGAATTGCTGGATCATATGGAAGCTCTATGTTTAGTAGGTCCAGAAGTCTCCACACAGCTCTCCATAGTGGTTGGACCAGTTTGCACTCCCACCAACAGTGCAGGAGAGTTCCTTGTTCTCTACAACCTCGCCAACATTTGTTGTTGCTAGTTTTTTTAATATGTGCCATTCTCACTGGTGTAAGATGGTATCTCATGGTAGTTTTGATTTGCATTTCCCTGATGACAAGTGATGTTGAACATTTTTTTCATATGCCTGTTGGCCATTTGCATTTCCTCTTCAGAGAAGTTTCTTTTTAGCTCTCCTGCCCATTTTTTGACTGGATTATTTTCTTTGTTTTTGTTGAGTCTCATCAGCTCTTTGTAGATTTTTGTGACCAGTCCTTTATCATTAATGTTGTGTGCAAAAATGTTCTCCCAGTTGGTGGGGTTTCTCTTTGTTTTGGTTATTGTCTCTTTTGCTGTGCAGAAGCTTTTTTAGTTTGATGTAGTCCCAGCTATTTATCTTTGCCTTCACTATCACTGCTTTGGGTGATGTGTCTGTAAAGATGTCTTTGATGTGCATATCATGTAGTGTTTCGCCTATATTTCCTTCTATGTATTTTATGGTTTCAGGCCTTATGTCTAGTTCTTTAATCCATTTTGAGTTGGTTTTTGTGCACGGTGTTAGGTAGTAGTCAAGCTTCATTCTTTTGCATGTAGCGTAATTGTTGCAATTTTAAAAGGAAATATGTGCTCATTGTTATGCTATGTTTTGTTTTTAAATTTATTTATTTATGCATACAAGAGCTGGGGTATAGGCCAGAGATGCGGGGGGTGAGAGGATTCACCAGAGGCAGAGTGGGGAACAGAACAGGCAGACTGACTGCAATACACTGCAGAGGGGAGCAGCAGGCGAGACAGGAGAGGTCTGCTGCGCCATATGGGTTGCTCCCTGGCCAGCTGGGGCTTGAACTCATGCTGCAGAGTCTTCGGATTGCTTCATAGTGAGGTGCTTAACCCCTTGCACCACCAGAGAGGCACTGTTATGCTATGTTTTTATACCACATTATATAATTTCCAACATCATTTGAGATTCTTCACATGTATATAAGCCATTTTAATGAGTGTTTAATACTCCCTTATATGGATAAAGTAACTTATGTAAGCATTCCAGTTTTTGACTATTTTGATTCCATTAAATTTGATCATGGTAGCTAATAAGACAAGTCAACATAAACACTTTTGTGTAAACTATCTTTGTGTTTACCTCTGATAATATATACCTCCTTAGGCATACATTGCATGGAATGGGAGAAACTTTGCAGACAAAACAAGACTATTTTTAGATTTCATGTCAAATTACTTTCTTGTGTTAGCCAAATGTAATCATGGTTCTGAATGGAAAAATCTGCTTTATTCCTCATCTGCCACTATTGCTGTGTGAATTTGGCAACTCACTTAACCTCTTTGACTTTCTGTTTCAATTTTAAAATAGGGATAATAAAATACTTTTTCTTTAGTTGTGGAATTGAATACAACTAATATCATCACCTTCTTTATTTAATTCTTGCTGCTCCAGATAATGATTTCAGATAAGGAATATCAGTATGCAGAGTAGATTATTTTTTAATCTCATTAAAAAATAACATACTCACAAACCACTGTCTATAGTGCTGAGATGTTTTTCCTTTATAATTAGTCTCTTTGGAATAAACCACAAATCATTTTTCCCAAACATTATGTAGTAATCCTATTTTCATAAATGCATATGCCCATTAAAAAGTACATCACCTCAATTATGAGTGCTTGAAGATAATATAATTATGTTATTCATGTAACCTACCTAGAGCTCAATATTCAAATCCATAGTGTATTTTCCAGAAAGGAAGGCTTACATTCTTTGGGTTCATCTAAAATATTATGATTATGAAAATAAATTCTATTTAATATTTTTTTCTATAAGGCAAATATATAGGGGATCCTGCTTGCCCTTTGCTTTTCCCCATTTATGTCCCAATCCTGGACTGATTAGAGGAACAAATTCACATTCTTGGAAATAAATATGTACTTAGTCGCACTATAAATACTATTGTATTAATGTCAGATCAAAGTTGTTCTTCCAAATTTCATCTAAAACATTTAGCAAAACATTTTAAAATATACAATTTGAGAATTATATCAAGTCCAAAGCCTTAAAGTTGGGAATCAACAGTGAAATTACTACATGTCTTTAACTTCTTTCATGTCTAATATTCCCTCTTTTCCTTGGAAATGAAAGAAGAGATAAGGTCATATTTGAGGGCAAACATTATGGGACATTGACCAAAAAATTGCAAAGATTAGGACATCAATCTTAAAATTGATGTCACAGGGAAAGTTGTTTTTTAAAAAGACTAGTTCCATTTCAACAATCTTTTAGTAGTTTTTATATATTTTATACCTTTTTTCTCCTCCAGTTTCCCACCCCATTATCTCTGGCCATTAGCAACCCCTTAATGTGTTCTCCATTTCTAGAGTTTTCTTATTTAAGGATAGACATTTAAGCAGAATCATACTGTAAAGAGCAGGGTTTATTTTATTCTAAATGATTCCTTGGCAATTCATCTAAGGTTGATGTAAGTATCAATAATTCATTCCTTTTTTATTGCTGAGTTGTATTCTGCACTAGGGAACCAATCGTTTTCTCAGCCAGTCATCTACTGAAGGAAAAAAGTAATAAGTTTAAGTTTATAATTTTGATGAGTTTTGACCAATTGATACATCCATGTAATCATTGTCATAATAGAAAGGGCATTTACTGAAGAGAAAGGAAAAGATATGTTCATGTACAAACTATTTGAATGTTTGTTGTTGTTTACTTCACAATAGCTAAAAACTGGAAATAACACAAGCGGCTGAACACAAATAAATAAATAAAATATGATATAGCAATCAATGCAATTTCACTCAGCAGTAAGGAGTGAACTACTGCGATAAATACCTACAGTAAAAAAGGACAAGACACATGTGTACTATAACTACCTTTATATGGGTTTCTAGAAAAGGTTAAGCTGATGCTTGGTGTCAGAGAGCTGATTGGTGATTCCCCAGGGCTGGGTACCTGGAGGGAGGATTAACTTCAAGGGACACATGAAAACTTTCATGGTTTCAGAAAGCATTTTTAACCCCAAACCTGGAGAGAACATTTTGCTCAAAACAAAAGGGTCTTACTTTCATGGAAAACAAGGAACTGGTGAAAAATAAACTTGTTTATGTAGGATAGGAAAAAGCAAGATAACATTAATAGAGGTCCAAAGAAGCAAGGTATATAAAATTAAGGAACCTCAAAAGTGAAAATAGAGGAAACTTAGAAGAAACCAATCAAAGAAACGAATCAGTTTCCTGGAGCAGACAGCTGCCTGGAGCACTATAACATCGGGAATGTGAGGGTGACCTATTTGATGTCGAGCTTATAATATTCGAATTCCCTCTACTTGGTTGTGATCTTTACACAGCTGTGTGTGCTGCCTTCTTCTGTGTCCTGCAGGAAAACAGCCTGGCAGGAGGCAGAAGGCAAAAAGGCGTTGAGATTGCTGATAGATCCTAGACAGGAAAAGCTTTTATTTGATTCACTAACTGGTAAGACATGAAACTACCACCAATAGCAGAAAGCAAACATGGAACAATTTCCTTGCTTTTCTTAGGAATTTTTCATGACAAAATACAATGTGACATTTTCCACTGCTGCCCTGTTGAGAACCTTTTCCATTCCTCCAAAAAGTGTGTAGTGCTGAAATAGTAAATGACATGTCTGGTTGGAAGTCAGTCACCTTAATATAACATATATGCACAAGTTCCCCACCCTTGAACTGAGAACAGAGTGCTAGGACTTTGCAAACCACTACAGGCAAGATCCCTACAGCCACAGCCACATATGGGTAAGAGTAAATAGTCAATACCAGAAGAGTGGTCAGCATTCAACATGGAGGCTCCATAATGAAGAAGCCACAGACTAAAAGATCTCTCTTAAGGTCATCTATAAGTATTCCAATTTATTTGTAAGATCTACAGAGATTGTATCTCTAGTCAACTTAGTATATCAGTGCTGAGTTGGAATGAAGTTATAGGAAATTAATGAAGGATGAAAAAATGTTCACCATCATTTATAAATCAGGGAAATGCAAATCAAAACTGCTATGAAATACCATCTTACACCTGTGAGAATGACCCATCTCAAAAAAATTCAGAAAGAGGGCCTCACTGGTAGCACAAGGGGTTAAGCTCAGCACTCTGAAGCTATCAGCAGTAACTGCAGCACGAGTTCAATCCCCAGCCAGGGAGCTGACCCACATGATGCAGCAGGCCTCTCCTGTCTCACCCTCTGCTTCCCTCAGCACTGTATTTCAGTCAGTCTGTCTGTTCTGTTCCTTACTCTATCTCTGGTAAATCCTCTCAGCCTCCCTCACCTCTGGTCTGTACCCCAGCTCTTGTATGCATAAATAAATCAATCTTTAAAAAATCCAGAAAGAGCAAGTATTGTCAAGAATGTAGAGAAAATGGAACTCTTGTACACTATTGGTGGAAATGTAGACTCATCAAGCCTCTGTGGAAAACAATATGGAAGCTTCTTAAAATATTAAAACTAGATTTACCATGTGATCTAGCAATTCCATACCTAGATATTCATGCAAAGAATGCAAAAACACTAATTTGAAAGGTTATATGCATTCCTATGTTCATTGCAGCATTATTTACAATAGTCAAGTTATAGAAAAAAAACCTAAGCACCCAAAGACAGGAGAATGGATAAAGAAAATGTGGTACATATAAACAATGAAAGGTCACTTGGCACACAAAAAAATAAATTTTGCTATTTGTGACAATGTGGATAGAGCTGGAGGGGGTTATACTGAGCAAAATAAGTCAAAACAAAAAAGACAAAAATCAGTCAAGTAGATTCCATTTTTAAGGTCATGGAAGACTTTAATATGCTTTGGTAGTTTAAAACTCCAGTAAGAGACAGAACACATAGCTTAGCTATTGTAAATAGTGCTGCAATAAACGTAGGGGTGCAGGTGCCCTTTTGAATTAATGTTTCTGTGTCCTCTGGGTAAATACCTAGGAGTGGAATTGCTGGATTATATGGAAGCTCCATCTTTAGCAGGTTGAGGAATCTCCACACAGCTTTCCATACTGGTTGACCAGTTTGCACTCCCACCAGCAGTGCAGGAGAGTTTCTTTTTCTCCAGATCCTTGCCAACATTTGTTGTAGCTAGTTTTTTTTTTAATATGTGCCATTCTCACTGATGTAAGATGGTATCTCATTGTAGTTTTGATTTGCATTTCCCTGATTACAAGTGATGTTGAACATTTTTTCATATGCCTGTTGGCCATTTGCATTTCCCCTTTGGTGAAGTTAGTTTTTAGCTCTTTTGGAAACAACCCAAATGCCCAAAAACAGATGACTGGATTAAGAAGATGTGGTACATATACACAATGGACTATTACTCAGCAATCAAAAAAAGATAAACTCATGCAATTTGCAGCAACATGCATGGAGCTAGAAGGGAGCATGCTCAGCGAAATAAGCCAGAAAGAAAAAGAAAAATACTAGATGGTCTCACTCATAGAAGGAATTTATAAAACCTAAATAAGGGACCAGGAAAAAGACTAATTATAATAAAGTAAAAATCAAAATCAACAAGCAACTATAAACCAGAGACATGCTATGGGTGGAGGGGACTAGGATCAAAACAAGGGGGGGGTGGGAATTGTATGGGGACTATAACCAAGATCAAAATGCATACATTGTGCAAAAGTGAAAAATGATGTAAAAATATATAAAATTAAAAAATAATAATAAATAAATCAATTAAAAAAACTCACTAAAAAAAGAGACAGAACATAAAGATAGTCATAGTGACTATATGACCTTAAATGTAAATTAAATGACTCCTTGATGAATTTTGGGTGAGACACTTAATGATATAGGATTATAGAATAATATTCTTTCTTTTAAGATCCAGGATGCTACTTGCCATGAGAAATATTTGCTATGAAAAATAATACAACTCAATACTGTATATTCTGTTTTTCAATATTTAGAATCAACCTATATAAGATATATAAAGAAACTTTAATTATTATGTCTGGACAGAATGCAGTCAAATGTAAGTTTAATAAATATGGAAAATGGAAAAGTAATATTATTAGGTTTGGGAATACAGTGTCCTAATCCACAACTACCTCTTGTCTATCCCCAAATTCCCTAAAATGAATGAAAAATTATACAAAGAAGAGTTCATAGATATATGAGTGGGGGAAAAGGGAAAAGAGGAAGGGAGGAGAGAAGAAGAGAAGATATGCTATCAGAGGCTTGGAGAACAAAATGAATCAGATAAGGAAAAAAAATAAATCCAAAACTCAAAATGCAAGCAGAAAATTACTATGACAGAGGTGGAAGCAATGTGGTTCAAGGGGTTTCCCAGTCCAGCGTAAATGTACCTAAAGGCAGGAGGGTGCTTGAGGGCACTCAGGGAGATTAATTGGGGAGTTTCTATGATTTCTTCACCACAACTATGCTAAGTGTTTCATAGCCTTAGCCTTGTATCCATGATCATCAGGGACCCAAGTTCTGTTGTTCCACCCTCCTTAACATGAGAGTGTTCCTTTAGTTTTATCCACTATTTCTCAATAACAGCCAGTGAGAAGCTGGGAGGAAAAAGGATATGACCAAAAGGAACAAAGGTATGGCCTCTTCCTTCCTGCTTGGAAAAAGGACAATCCAGTTTTACTTAAATCCCATTGGCCATCAGTATATGAACAGAAGTGATGGACAGTATACACTGACTGAAATGAGGACTTACTGGAGAAAAATCCAGAGTAATGGTATCACAGCAATAATAAGCAGCCAAACTAGAGCAAGGACACCCCTTTTGATTTTTTGAGCCTGTCCTTGTTTGGTGTTTGGTCAGGCCAAGGTAAAGAGGGAAAAGAAAATTGCTTCTCTGAATCTCTTCTACTAGGTTGAACAACAATTAGTTTTCTGTGTGATCTAGCTCCTTTGTAATATTTCAGAGTTTCCAATTCTCCCCATGCCCTTGTAACCAAGGCTCTGATATATAGTGATAACTCCCTATCTGTTTTTCCAGTATGTATTTAATCTTTCTTTTTTATAGAATGCACCTTTAAACCCACCAAACAAAAATTATCTGTGACAATCTACTGCTTAAACTACTTCACTTGGAAAACAAAACATAATCTTCAAACAAAAAACTTTTCAATTATATTCCCAATATCCATAATATATCTAAATTCTGTGATGTGCTTCCCAACAGCTCCTAAGTTTTGCCTTTTGTCCATTGCTTAGATTCAATTTTGATATTCTCACACTCTAACCAAATTGACTTTTAGAGTTTCATCCTGTACTACTACTTCTCCAGAACTTCACACAAACTGTTATTTTTGCCTAGAACCATTACCCATCAACAAAACCACTTTCTTTTCTCCCTGTGTCTTCGCTAACACATGCTCACCAACCTTTATGTCTCGCCACAGGAAGAATGACCCAGGAGGCTATTACAAGTGATATTAGCATCCCTATTCCCAAATGGTACTGCAACTTTCTGCCCTTCCCCTAATAAAACACTACTCAGGTGTTACTATATTTCCAGTCTGTCTTCTTAACAAGAATGGGAAGTGCCCATGTTTTTCATATTTGTCTATGTAGCCTTCCTTCCTCCACAATAGTTCCCATTTAAGGTAACAAGTGTACACTGGATTATTTAATGATGGAGAGAAGGATTGTCCTTTCCTTTTTCTGGGGATCTCAGTGACTCTGGATTGCCAAAGTCTGCCTGTTTACCAGACCTTATTATCTCCCATATTGCAACTTCCTGGACTGGAGTCCACTGTCTCTGCCCCAGTGACTTTAAAAAACTAGAGCAAACCAACATGAGCCTGATTCTAATGCAGGAAAAGAGACCAGATTATTCAAATTTTAGATCAAAGAGGCTGATATGGGATAGAATTCTGAAGAAGCAAATTACTAAATGCATTATTAAATGTGCAAGATCCACTTGCAGTGCAAAAGGAGTGGCTTTTTTTTTTTAAAGTGAATTAGAAATGAATATTTGTGAGTAATTAGAAAGGAAAGAGTTGATCAACATAATTCATCATTGATTAAAATGTAACAGGTCATTTTTGCAGTTTGTGTTTTTACAGTAAAATTTTGATAACCTACTTGGCTGTCCTATCATGGAGTACTGTATATCCAGGGAAGGATAAAGAGATGGGAAACATAGCCTCAAACTATTAAAATATGGGAAAGTCCCTTAAACACTTTTCCATCCATCAGCGAATTAAAGCTCATGAGTGCGAAAAGCAGTTCAGACTTGAGGACACAGTGAATTTTGTTCTCTAGCTAACTACCCCAATCTTGCTTCCTTTTTTCCTAGTTATTCTGAAACTGAGATGGGTAGTCCTGCAGAGGAGATCCTGAGTCCACTTCCCTAACCACTGAAGGAGAAGATAAGGCTGGCTCATCTGTAGGGAAGGTAACCTTCCATGAGGGCTTACTTCAAGAGCTATGAAGGTCTGTAATTGGGTGCAGATTCTCACCATAAAATGGCCCTCCTTTCCATTACAGAAAGACTCAGTGATTAAATGGCCCAGGCTTTGACCAGGAGCTAAAATAAATGCAGGATAGTAATACTAGCTCTTTCCCTGCCCCATGGGTAGACAATGATAATATAGAAAGAAGGAGGGTATATGACTTGTTAATCAGGACTGTTGTAGATAATCATAGATAAGTTAGCATTTATTGCTTTCCTCTATGTTTTAAGAATTTCACAAGTTTGAACTCATTTGATTCTTTTTTTTTTTTAATTTTCTAGAGGCATGTCTTATTTATTTATCTATTTGTTTGTTTGTTTGTTTGGTTTATACATGCACTGGGTACAGTCAGAAGCCGGGAGGGTGAGAGAATTCACCAGAGCCAGAGCAGGGAGCAGAATAGGCAGAAGGAGCGAAGTACACTGCTGAGGGGAGCAGCGGGCGGCAGGAGAGGTCTGCGCGCCATGTGGGACCCTCCTCCGGTGGCTGGGGAGCAGCCGGGGATTGAACCGGAGCCGCAGAGGCCGCGGGCAGCTTCGCAACCCAGCGCTCAACCACTGCGCCACCTGGGAGGCCTGAACTCATTTGATTCTTACTCTACCTTCCTATGAAGGTATATTTTTAATTCTAGCTTAAAAATATAACTTGTAAATGGCAATGCTTGTAAATGGCAATACTAAGTTTGAAACCCAAAGGCAAGTCCAGGAACGGAGCCCTATATAACACCACTGCACTGATCACTACTTTGCCCTGTGTATACCAGCAGTAGAACGCAGTGTGAAAGTGGATTTCTCAAAGGCATTTGACATCTCTGAAATGCCTTTATGCCACAATAGAAACATAAGTCTTGGCAACTGCACAGTTAAGAAGAGGCTTATTATCTGAATAAATCAGTGAAATGAAAGAATGTTGATTCCCACCATGCTGGAGGGAGCCCTTAGTGGGGTGTCACCAGGACCCTAGTGTTCTCACCTAATCTGTGAATGTGGGGAAATACTGAATGCATGAATGAAACCCAATGACTTAGAGAAAGGGGTCCAGGGGTTTTGGTTCCAAAGACCAATTTCATATAAGTGTGAATATGGTCTAATAATAACAACAAAGCAAAGAATTTCCAGTCTTCCCCTTGCACTTTGATCAACTATGACATGTGTTTGAGAAATAATTGGCTGGAGCTCAGGCTGTATTAATTGTTTTTAACGGCGAATAGCTAACTAATTTATATTACTTTTAAATGACAGATATGGGTAAAATAATAGAGATTTGAAACTATAGAACATGAAGAGGTATTAGAACAACTGAGGATGTTTAATCTTCAGAAAAAATGTTTAGATAGGATTTGAGGTCTATCTATCTTCAAAGATCTGAAAGGTTATCTCATGGAGGAAGGAATTGACTTACTCCATATTGACTGCAGAGGGTGGAATTGGGATCAAAGTTTACCAGGAAGTGGGTTAGTCTATTAGTTGTGCAAGGGAAGGACACAGAATTCTCTATATGCTCTTGGGACAATTATGACAGTAAACATTTACTGAGTTGACATTTTAGTGCACAAGATGTCTACACTAAAGTTAAGCTCTTTTTATGCCTTAGCTAGAAAGTTGCACATCAAATTCACAGTTATTGCAAGTATTTCATAACATCACTAATAAAAACTCTATTTACTGACTGCTACTTAAATTAATATAAAAACATTTGATAGTTGCTGTTACTATTATATCATTATATGTTAATATGTTCTCCTGGAATCATCCTGCATTAAGTGATAGTCTTACAATGACCTGGACCTTTGTGTTCCTCTTATTAATACTGCTTCTCAGTGTTATACATACAGTAAGGGGTCAGCTCAGTGCTGTTCATTAGAAATATAAAGAGAGCCACTAATGAGAGCCATATGTGTAACCTTACTTTTTCTAGTAGCCATGTTAAAAATTGTAAAAAGAAATCAGTGAAATTGTTTTAAAGTACCTATTTACTTTACAATAATATTGATAGGTATAGATATATTTATATCTTAACCTAATCAGCTCATTATATCTAAACTATTAATATTTATTTAAATTATGTAATCAACATTAAATTATTAACAAGCTATTTCACATTTTTCACACTAAGTCCCAGTATCTATTTCAACCACTGTTCAGTGGTTTCTGGGAGTTCTTGGCTACTAATGGACAGTCAGCATAGGGTTAAGATTTAAATAGAGTGAGGGAGTGGGGTGGATTAAATCATCAAGAGGAGCATTGCCTTCCACCTTAGCTTCTGATGTCTCCTGCCCCCAACTTACCTCCTATGCCGGTTTGAAGGAAATGCATAGCAACAACCTTTGCCTTTTCTGGTAGAGCCAATGTGGTTATTTCTGAATTTGGAAAGGACAGGTGTTTCTCCCTCAACCTTCCAACAACTGTCATTTCCCTCCTGGCAGCTACTCTGGCAGTCAACGTGCTTGATTTCTGCTTTAAAATTGTACTAGATTGCACGAATTAAATAACTTACCCTGAATACCAAACTGGGGTGGGGGGGGGTAGAATAACTTGCTTTATGCAATGTGATACAAAATTAGGGAATCCCTGGCTTAACTGATTAGAACAAAATCTTGTAGTTTCAATTACACAGTCGGTGAATGCATAGATGACTGCAGAGGAAAGGAAACATTCCGCTGGTGTTTTTGCCACGCTGTCCAAGGGAAAAGGCACAGCGTCCAAATAAACACTTCAACCTCTTAAAGTAGCTTTACAACAGCCCACCGAAGTTTCCCCTCAGAATTCCAAATCAGTTGCCCAAAATGAAAGCACATAAAAAAAGATGCCACACGCTCTCGGCCTCCCGGAGGTGGCGCTACGAGGGTGACAGAGTTAATTAGGGCCTGCAAAACGCCGCGTGTGAGCTCATCTGAGAAGTCATGCTCTGCACACATATTATTTATAGCAGATCTGAGGCGAGCACGGTGTTTGACATTTCCTTATTTTTAAGTAGGGGGACTTAAAAAAGTCGTGGCTAACCCCCTCAGACTAAGTGCTGTGGGCAGGTTCCCGGGAGCGCGGGAGGCTTACGCGCCAACCACGCGTGTCCGGGCGCAGGTGCCGGGGGCGGCGGCAGCGGCCAGTCGGCTGCGTTCGCTGTGGTGGAGAGTTCGCGACTGATCTCTGCTTGCCTTGCAGATGCAAAATGTGTCTTTGGCCAGCAGGAGGAAGGAAGAGGAAGTGAGAGCAGCGGCAGCCGGCGGTGCAGCAGCCGGCGGACCCGGAGTGTAAGTGCGTGTGCTCAGGCGAGCAGGGGTGGGTGAGGATGGGCAGTGGATAGAGGCAGAGCCGCTCTCACCGCCGCTGCCCCGAGCTGGGAGACAGAACCTCCGTTCCTCTTTCAATGGTCACGGGTCGCCAGAGCTCGGGCCGCGGGGAACCCTCGTCGCCGCTGCGGTCCTGCGACCCCGGGCAGGTTCGTAAAGTTTCCAGGGCTGCCGCCGCGCCCCGACTGGCTGACCTCGGGAAGGCTAGGGAGGGAGCAGGGACTGGGGCAGGGAGGAGGCATTCAGTTCCAGAAGACTCTAAAGCGCCGCGAAGACACTTTTGTTTCCTCCCTGGGGGCGCCGCGGCTGGGGCGGGGGTGCAGCGGAGCTCTGCTGGTGAGGGCTGCGGGCGCGCCAGGGCGCTCCGCAGTTGGGGAAGTCTGGTGGAGGGGGGCGGCTGGAGTGGAAGTAGCGGAGGGAGCGCCGGGCCCTGGAGCGGTCGGAGACGTTTCGACCGTGTTCAGCTGGGGACGCTGCCTGTGGGGCTAAGCTGCGGGCGCCTAGCAGTGGTTGAGGATGGGGGCGGGTGTTGGTTTTGGGGTTTGGAGACCCAGAGGTTAAGCTTGAGAAGAGACTGGCCTCTCGAACTCCCGGGTTTTCTCCGACACTTGCAAATGGGAGGGAATTCCCCGGCGAGCGCGCTCCTGCCTGGGGATTTTGATGGGTTTCTGGGACCTAGGGCCGGGAGAGACGGTAGGGGGCGAGTGGGACAGCTGATAGCCCCCGGGCGATTGTTGGTACGTACTAGCCTCCCGGGACCGCCGAGGTCCCCCCCGGGACGAGGAAAGACGGCGGTGGCTCGTGGGGAGATTCTGGAATCAGAGAGTAGCCGCACCAGGAGCGCCTTCAGGAAAGGGGAGCCGAGGAGGTCTGGGGGGTCCTAGATTCCGGGCGCACAGGCGCGGCCGCGGTCGCCAAGAGGAGCTTTGAGGAAGAGGAAATACAGAACTCTGCCGGCCCGGGGGTGCGCGCGTGTGTTCAGGGCTGGCAAATCCGTGTTTGTACCGCGGGCGCGCGCGAGGGCGGGCAAGCCTGTGTGTGAGCGCGTGTGTGTGTGTGTGTGTGTGTGTCTGTGTGTGTGTTATGTGCGCGACCGCGGGGGCCTCCGGAGCCGGCGACTCCCAGCCTAGTGACTCTCTCCCTCCTAGTGGCCTTTTGAAGTTGGATGCTCTGAGAGGGGATTGTTTGTTGACAGCTTGACCTGCATTGACCTAAAACTGAGGGACTGGGCCCCCGGGTAGTGACCCAGCTCTGGGGGCATCTGGACAGCTCCTGAGACTCAAGGAACATATATTATGTGATGCCCTGTGTTCAGAACCACAGTTCTGCTGGTGGACAAGGATAGTCATGAATCATGATGAGCTAATTCTTTATGTTTAAAATTTCAGAAAATCTTGGGCAAGAGTTTGTGCCACCATCTGCTTCCTAAGGCAGAAGCCATGGGCTGGACAGGTAGTGGGGCCTTGAATTGGTGTGATATAGGTGCGGTAGTGGAAGAATTTCTGAGTTTTTGTAACCTCTAAAAAATAAAAGTAATTAATGAGTTGTATTTATATACCAACCCTTTGAGGGTGATGAAGAACAAGAGATAGCTAACCTCACCAAGGTTCACTTTTAGATGGAAAGGGGGGCAGTGACTTATTGTTAAAAGCCTCCTCTGGTCGTAGTTTTTCATATTATCTCAATTCCACTCCTATTTCCCAAGGTTATTGCAATGATTATTGTACCCTGCTCACAGGTAGCATACTTTTTTATAGTTGACTTTCTGACCCTCTGATATCTCCTGAGGGCTGTGGTTAAATATGCACATTGTCTTTTTTCCCCCACTATATTGATTACTCAGTTTTTTAATTAGATGGACAACTTGTCTCCTCTGTGAGGGAATGACTCTGGAGTGTTGGAGCTCTACAGGTGTGGTGGTATAAGAACTGAGGGAACTGGGTACCAGAAGATTGGTAGGTCACAGAGAGGGGAGACCAAGGAGTCAGACCTAGAGTGGGTCTGGTGGCATTTAGGACCTGGATTGGGTGGTTCTATAATTGGTCGGGCCTATCACCCCCTACTTCTCCATGCCCATGTGTCATCTCTCTGCCTTTCTTAACTTGCAACCATTCTGACCACCTTACATTCTTCTTTTTTACTAAGTGCTCTCTCCAGGACCTCTGTATATATCATTCCTCTACCCAAGGAACTTTCCCCCACATGTCCAGATGACTCATTCACTGATGCCCTTAAGGTCTCTGCCCTGTGGTCAGTTAAAGGCAAACTTCTCTGCCTAACTCACATAAAATAACAACCATTCCCTTCCTAGTCCTCTTGTTACTGTTTATCCTATTAGCACTAATTACCCCTGGTGTCATATATTCCTTTGTTTGATTACTGTCTGTCTCTCCCATTAGAATGAAAATTCCATAAAGGCAGGGACCTTGTCTTATTTACTGTTCCAGAACTTAGACTTTCCCCAGCATAACAGGTGCTCAATAAATATCTGTCGACTGACAGAAAAATAGATGTCTATTATGGAAGAGACTTACTAAGGAACTATACCAGAAACATTGCAACAGCAGCAGCAAGTAAGAAACCCAGGTAATAAGCTTTTGCTTTTCCTTCCCACCCCCAGGTCCAGCCATTCTTCTAGCAAACCCCTTCTTAAGACTCCTTCCTTAGAATATCAGACTGAAGAAAGGAACAGAGAGGTGATTCCTTGGGAGAGAGGAAAATCAGTATAGTTTATTAATAACACATCTCCATTCCAGATATGATGTTTACTTCATCACTCCCTTTGGAGGAAGTCTTCCTAAAGCATGTGTTGCTTTAGCCAAAGAAATACTCCCTAGGAAGAAAGGCATTATTGTGAGTGAAGAGATATTCAAGTGTGTCCTAGTCAGCTGTCCCAGAAGATGGAAATAAAGGCAGAGGAGAAGAGGAAGTAAGGGAAGAAGGAAAGATAAGCAGAAGAAAAACTTGGTGAAAGATATAGGGCAAAAGAAAAATAAGAAATGCCTAGGAGTAGAGAAATGAATGAGAAAATAGACAAGGAGCTTTGGTAGTGCTTCTAAACCATTGCATATTGACATAGGACAATACTTGAACATTTTTAAGTAATTCATTTCCTTTGGGTGTTTGGTGCAAATGGGTGGGGAGAGAAGGGTTAAGGGAATGCTTTGAAGTCTTTGCAGAGAGGATGTGGCTGGGGATGTGGCAGAGGCTCTGTTGAATAGGCTTACTTTATCATCTCACCTAATGCTGAAGGTTTAGAAGTGATCATTTCTCTGGAGGACATTTCCTGTCCAAATCTAAGGCTGGCTGTATTTAAGGTTTGTAAGTGAAGCTTGGAATCACTTTTTAATGCCTGAGCGCATGCTAACAGATAGTTTAGTTTATAATACATTCATTCTATTGAATTTGGAAAAGGTGGGAGATTACTAAACCCTCTCTACAGCTCAAAAGCCTCAAGTGTTTGCTGCTAATTACACAACTCCAGTTCTGCTTCCTTTTAGTCAACTAGTCTAGTGTTTTTGAAGTCTGGGGTTACAATCCGGGAATAGATCATAATTCAAACTATAATGTCCAGACCAGCTGTTTAAAATATGAAATGGAAGAGAGTACAATGAAGAGTATTTTGCAAAATGGATACCAAGACTTAATGTCAAATGTTAATATGGATCAAGATTAAAAAATAAACAAACAAATAAACAAACAAATCCAAAAACCTAGTGTTTCTGAAGGATCAGGAAAAAAAATCTACTTTTTAAAACTAATTTGCCAGAGCCTCCAATGAAAGTGGTTCATCGGACCATACTTTAAGAAAACTTAGCCACCCCTCCCTGAAAAGTGCTGTTGGTTTAATTGCCTGCTAGAGGGATGCAGTAAAAACTTAAGACTTTAAGCTTATGGACTTAACTTTCAAAATGCAACTGTTTTATAGAACTTGAAAGTGTATTGGTCTCTGATATGGAGAACAGTAGATTCATTTGCAGTACTTTAATAGTTCTTAGGATAAAGCAATTGAATATACTTTTTTTCTGATCAAGTTTTCATTTAGAACTTTTGACATCTTTGAAACTTTGCTCAACTTTTCCTTTCATATTTTAATTACTTTCAGAGGTTTGCAAGGAAAGTAGTAATCTCTTCTGTTTGTAACCACACTGCTGTGATACATAATTAAATTAAACCTTTTAGCTGACCACTGATTGGGATTAACCAAAGAAGGCAAAGGCTGAAAATTCAAGCACTCCCTCAAAAATAAGGATCATGAAGGCATACCATCCCAAGGACACAATGTGGCCCCCCATGAAATGTGTGTGGCCTGGGAAAGCCTTTGAATATGCCCAGCACAGCATCTTAAGGTACTGCAAAACTAATCCTGTATGCACAATGTAACATGGTTTCCAGTTTTCAGTTACCTCGGTAATTTAGGTTGTCTGAGTATAACCATAGGAATTTACATATAATAGGCAGAATGAAGCCTGAAAAACACCATGATCCATGATTAAGTGGACTTGTGACATAGTATTCTCTAACTTTTCACTGATTAAGTGCAGGTACAGGATAGAGCATTTTGTCACTAGTCTAAGGTGGACTGAATAGTGAAGTATCATAGGAATCCACATGGGAGACGAATGCTAACTCATCAAACAGAATTAATCACAGCAACAACTTGGCATAGTGCTGAGTAGAGACATTAGTCACATGTATAAATAGAAGATGATGATTCCCAGTGAGTGTTCTAGGCCCCCACAAACACCAATTTCCAGAATCTGAGCAAAATTATTATTGGAACCTCAATTTCAGGAATTGAGGTTACAGTTTTGGCTATTTTAGTTTTAACAGGAACAAAACTTTCCTTAGTGGAAAACCTGGAAAACACACTAGTTGGTGGACTCTAGGACTGCTGTGGGTGAGTAGGTAGTACTTGCTGAATAAGGAGCAGAGCTGGAGAACCCCAAGATCAGGCAAGCTGTGAGTGAGCATTTTCCCAGTGAATATGGAGCCACAGGATCCACAAGACATTTTCCTGTATGTGCTGACATCCTTTCTCCTAGAATACTCTTTTGGAAGTGATGGGAAGTCACCAACATGGTATGATTATCCCATTTTATCCATGTGACATGAAGGAATAAAATGTCACAGGGCTGTTTGTACAGTAGATCTTAACCTTTATCCAGCTTTCCTGACTTTTCCTCCTATTATTCTTTTTTATAATACCATGATGCCTTGCTTTATTCCCCATTATTGGTTCTCCTGGACTAGCCTGGTCTGAGATCAGACCCGCCCATGTCCAGCTACACTGTAGCACAAAGAGGGACCTCTTCATTCCTGTTTATTGGTAGAATGCCCTGGGTTTTGATGGATGTGCCCTGGGTTGCTATGGCACCCACAGATGTGTCTGCCACTGCTGAGGTTGATTTTTCCTGAGTTGGTGCCTTCCTTTGGATATCTCATTCCAAAATTAACCTTCTTTGCCTTGACAGTCAGAGCATCCTTTTCTTAGGGACAGTATGCTTATCATCCAAACTCATGATACTGGAGCATGTAAGCCAGAATGAAAATTGTGAGTCAAAAGAAGAATGATGTTTGCCAAGGAGAATAGACATGTATTCTTCAGCCAACACTTTGTTCTCTGTGCATGAATCATGGTCAATGTAAAAGCACAGAACCAATAGGTGTGGGAGGAGTCCCACTGGAGAAAGGGAATATATTTCAGACAAAGTATTTTCCAGCTAGTCATATGTTTTGCTCCTTCTCTTGATCTATATGTTAATACCAACTACAGAGATAGTCTTTATGAGGGGTGATTTCACTCTTGGGTAATGTTGAGGCTACCGATGCTGATGCTTGTTTTTTTTTTAATGCCTGCAGAGTAGTGCCCATTTTGTTGACCCTTTATTTTAAGAATCTCAACCTCAGTACTGTTGACATATTGGGCTGGGTGGTTCTTTGTTGTGAGATCTGTCTTGTGCACTCTCGGATGGCCCTTACCTTCTTTGATCTCTGGCCACCAGAGAGATGTCAGTGCAAAAACTAGTTCTGACAACAAAAATTCCCTCTAGATACTGCCAATTTTTTTCCCCAGAGACAATGTCCCTACCCCCATTTGGAATCACTGCTTTTTCTTACATAAGTTAGACTTACTGTATTGATATGTTATCAGACAGGTGGGAACTTTGATAGCACACAAGTGGGGACTTTGATATGAGTTATTCCTATACTCTAAGGCTATTCCTTCACTGATTTGTGGTCTCTCCCTACTTCATTTCTTTCCTCTAGCTCTCCAAGTTATATCCCTAGCATCTTTCACTCCTGTATGGCAATTATTTTCTTAACCCAAATAAATGAATTTCAGGTTTGAATTTCTTGTTTGTTCCCTTCTGGCATCTTATGGCTAAAGAAAACTATACCTAGTGATTTTATGCCTCAGTTTTCTCTTAAGGTCTTGAATTCTAGCCACTGGTTACTGCATTAACTGTAATGTCTACATAATGGGAATGAGATAAATGATAAGAGGAAGGTAGGCAACAAAGGTCAGTATTGCTCATTCAGAGGTCTCTGTCACAAGATTAAGGAAATGTCTGCATGCAAATGAGTTAATGAGGTGAAATGCCTTCTCCTTTGCTTGTAAAATGTACCCTGGCTAAGAAAGAAAAAGACAAATACTGGATGGTCTCACTCATAGCAGAAATTCAGAAAACCTAAATAAGGGACCAGGAAAAAGACCAATTATAATAAAGCAAAAATCAAAATCAACAAGCAACTATAAACCATAGACACTCTACAGGGGAGGGGGGCTGTTGCGGGGAGGGGAAGAGGGGTTAGAGTCAAAATAGGGGGGGTGGGAATTGTATGGGGAATATAACCAAGATGAAAATGCATACAATGTGCAAAAATGAAAAATGATGTAAAAATATATAAAATAAAATAAAATATTAAAAAAATGTGCTCTGGCTAGTTATATAGTGAGAGATATTGATATTCCATCAGTGTGACCTAGACATTGTCGCCAGCTAGGGGAGAAGCTTAAAGATACAGCTGTAGGGGAAGTCCTTTCCCACTCTGTCCGTTTAATTTCTGTCCTAATCTTGCCACATTTGTTTTCTTATGTAATTATCTGTCACCCTTTTATTTACCTTCGCGGTTTAGCTGCTGTAGCAGTGCAGAGCAACATCTAGTGGCTTAAGCGATGTGGAAATATTGCTGGCTTGTATACTAGCCATGTCTCCCAAAGCTGCACCTTCTTATAAGTCATAGCCCTATAGCAACCCTCCACCCTTCCTTCCGCCCTTTGTGCCTTTTTTTTTTTTTTCAGTTTGAAATAGCTTTTAGAGAGCCAGCGTTTTGTGTTGTTTGGTTCTGTAGCCAAGCAGTCCTGAATGAGCTATATTTTCCAGGCTGCTACACACAATTTACTCTTAATTTCAAAGAATGATGCATTTCAAAATAATTTTTTTTTTCTGTTTTAAGCTCTTTAACCCAAACGTAGAACCACAGCAGACTTTGCCCT